>NC_085842.1:234859675-235187175 GCF_035594765.1 Anolis carolinensis
AAATCATGTCGAACACTAGCAATCACCCACCATGTAGGTTCACAAAAGATGAGCATTTTGCAGCTTTGTGGCAGATAGAAGACATTGTTATGGACTGGAAACGCTTACATCTGAATAAATTCCCAGGGAGGCTGAGAACCACTGACATGGTAGGTATGTAAAACCATGTAACTGACAACAAGGGCTGTTGCACTTTTGTAGGCTTATTGAATCAGCGGAGCGCTCAGTCCCTAGTGAGGGGAAATGTCACCAGCATCTGCATTCCTGACAAGAAGTTTATACCTTGAGATTAAGGGGACACACTTACATACTCCTGTTTAGCCCTGTGTCACTGAGCTTTAACATGGATTTTGAAAAGTATATTTTCATAGCTGTGAAATAAGAACATGTGAATAGGAAAACACACACACACACACAGAGTGAGTGAGAGAAAGAGAAAAAAGGTTTAATCAGAATTATGTTTAATGGTGAATGTTTTTGAGTATGGAGCCTGTAATTCATGTATATTCAAGAAGAACCCACTAGAAAGCATTCTTAATATAAAGCTACTGTGATAAGACTATTAGATGTTAACAATAACTTCTGAATAAGGGATAGATAATGTGAAAAAATAGCTGAAATTTACATATATCTTCAGTTAACTTGATTCAGTATAATATGAGATCTAAAGATTGCATGGATGGATGTCATTCACTATTTTCCTTTTGGATTAGTTGTGATGTACTGTGGAGTTCCTTCCTTCACCTTTTTAATATTTTTGGATTTTTACAGTTCTGGGAAATGTTCAAGGGACCCCAGGACCTTTCTCCAGATGTGAAAGGTGGAAACATAGGACAATGGCACCTCAGTTGTGGAACTCACACAGAGAGAGACTGGTGCTGACACTAGCTTCATAATATTTCTCTACAGAACTGCTTTCAGCACAGAAAATGATTTCCTGTGCAGAAAATTTTATTTTTTGTATAACGAATTGTGAATTGTGCAAAGAATAAATCCAAACTACAGTGTTTTTGAGCAATTTTCTGGAAGTCTAAGAAAGCTTTCAGTGAGGATAAAATTAAAAATTGCTAGTTATTTCCTTCAATAATAAAATTAAACTTTAAAAGTTTGTTTAGGTTAGTTTTTCTCAGTTTATCATCTCATTCTACTGTCAGGTATGGTTTGTCCAGCTTCAGCATCTGTGTGTGTTTAAAGGTTCCCAGTTACACAATATATACATAACTGATTTTAACCTGCTTTTAAACCTGTTTCAACCTGTTACATTTTTAATATGCTTTTAGTTTTTATTTTATTGTATTGTGTTTATTGTTTTAATTTATTTAAATTGCATAAAGTGATTTTACTTGTACGCCACTCAGAGATCCTATGATATAAACAAACAGAGATAGAAATACAGATAGATGGTAAAGTAGCAGAGTGATATTGTGAATTGTGTTGGAAATCACTTTGTTTCTTTTTATCTGTAGTCATTCATTTTTATATCTGAAGTATCGTATTTAATCTGTGTTCCCTTTTCTATTGTTATAATTTTGACTGAGAAAAATGTGCAAGTGTTTGTCCATAGCCACTTTCCCCCATTTTGTAGGCAACAAATCTCTAAAAATGTTGGGCTTTTGAGCGACTACTTCAGCACTTGGGTTGGTCAGATGCCTCTTTCTGAGTCTAATAACTTCATAATAGGGTTAATAGAAGGAACACTTAATATCTGTACTTTCAGACTGACCAATCTGACATACCTTGTTATTTCCCTTCTGACACTCTAAAAGAGAAATTGAGAAACATTATTCGATCTCTAGTGCCTCTTCCTTTTCTGAATCCAACTGGTATGTCTGACATTTCGTATTCCATGTATGGGTAAAATATAATTGGGGATCACTTTGTTTTCTTGGATATTGTGAACACTTCCAATTTAGGGGAAAGCACTCATTTACATTGACAACATGAAAAAAATTGTGGAAATTATTCATCCTTGCAAACAATGACAAAATGGTGGAGGCTAAATGTTTGAGCTTTTGCATTACTGGTGTTTTTTCCCCTTTAGTTTCCTGGACTTGTAAAGAGACAATAGTGTGACATGGGAGAGGTAGGCAGGAGTAAAGGTCTGATAGCCATGTATAAATATGTAAGGAGACATGATAGCCATGTATAAATATATGAGGGGAAGTCATAGGGAGCAATCTTGTTTTCTGCTGCCCTGGAGACTAGGACGCGGAACAATGGCTTCAAACTACAGGAAAGGAGATTCCACCTGAACATTAGGAAGAACTTCCTCACTGTCAGAGCTGTTCGGCAGTGGAACTCTCTGCCTCAGAGTGTGGTGGAGGCTCCTTCTTTGGAGGCTTTTAAGCAGAGGTTGGATGGCCATCTGTCGGGGGTGCTTTGAGTGTGATTTTCCTGCTTTCTGGCAGGGGGTTGGACTGGATGGCCCATGAGGTCTCTTCCAACTCTATGATTATATAACTCATTGTCATAGATAGGAACTCTTTAACCTATTTAGGTGTAGTATAATCTTTTATAATTTTTTACTCTTACTTTTTGTGAAGATTGTGGTCAGTTACTATACCTGCTTTTATTAAATGAGCCAACATTAAAATATATTATAATATACAGTTATTCATTACTCAATGTGCCATGACCTATTGCCATTAGGAAGTACAGAGAGTCCTTGGTATCTGTTGAGGCTTGGTCGCAGGATCCCCTGTGGGTACAAAAATCTTGGATAAATGTTGTATTATACACAGTAGTTAGTAAAATGGGGTCCCTTATATAAAATGGCAAAATCAAGGTTTGGTTTTTTGGAGAAAAAAAACAGAAAAATTTCAAGCTGTGGATGGTTGAATCTGTGGATGCAGAATCCATGAATACGGAGGACTGACTGTAAATACAGTGTTTTCAGGATGAGTAATACAGCAAGGAGGGGAATCCTCTTGCTCGTTTCTTTTTTACGACTTTTCTGTTGCTGCCGCTGCCAGGATTACTACTGCCATTGCTGCCCTCTAGGCCCTAGCTGCTGTCTTTGTCTCCTGTGTGATTTTTTTCAGTGCGTGCAAACTTGCTTTGATGTTCTTAACACACTGTAATTTGTTTTGATTAATGGATTTTTCTAAGGTGTGGTCCCTCATCCTCATCCTGAGTTGATTAAGACCACCAGGTATCAGGTCATCTTAACTATTTAATTTCACCAACTTTAATTAATTACATGTAGTCAGTGATCAACAAAGGCAGCCATTGGTTTCATAGCAACACTGGTGTTGTTGCCTTTACATGACTTGGCATGTGAGTAGGAGTACTTCCCAGATTCTCTTTGCATGCAAACTGAATGCTGTGTATATTTGTAAAAATCTTTTCTCCATATATAGTGAGGCATGCATTCATAGAAATGCATAAAATCCATTCAAGTGTTCACACGGTTGTATGAGTACTTGACTTTCTTCCCTTTTTCTGTGTCAAGACAATGTATATCTCGTATGTCCAGCTATATCCTATGTCCTTGCATAAGGTATTTTTTTATTTATGTGCAAGGACATATTTCTCATTTCAGACAGCAACTTAGATTTGGTGTATTTAACTGTATTTTTCTTAAATGTGATCATTTGTAGATAAGGGGATTGTGGCAGAAGCTGCAAGCATATGGTATTACTTCAAGTTTTTTTATGTTGAACAGTTGTGTGTATAGCTGCAAACATATAATCCTTCACTTGGGAGCAACTATCATTGAACTTCATCTGTAGGTCTTCATAGGATTGCTCTGTAAACTATTGCAAGAACTATCAAATTAGGTTTGGCATGCTTCTTTTCTATATTCTGTTTTCTGTTGCAGTTTTTTGTGTCCTTGTTTATGTGTTAGCATGTTTTGGGCTCACCCATGACAACACCTAATACAGCCCCAACTTAAAGGTTATTGTTAAAATAGACAGAATTGGATCTACAGTTGAGGCTACTTATACAAGTAGCAACTTATGTATGCATGCATGCCAAGATTCATTCACTTTTCTTAGGATACTTTCTGAATAGCTTAAGTGTGAATTGCTGGCCTGCCCTAAAGGGATGTTGTAAGATTAAAACATCCCTCTGTGATGCTTACAAAAGGGGCAGTAGAAAAATGTAGCCAATACATTGTCTGCAAAAGACAATGCAATGTGGGTAGAGCATATGTTGATGATTTGTGGGATATGTATTTATGAATAGTCTATTGTAAGCATCACTAGGACACAATAAAGACTCTCATCAGAACTTTGGCCTCCAAGGGCACTGTTTTAATGTACCTTTTTATTGGTGAAGAGGTAGTTGTTTCCTTAAGAAAAACAAACCTCTGTGAAATTAAAGAATACCACTACAGTGGAGCTAAGCCCTTACTGGGCACATGGAAATTCCCATCATGGAGACTCAAACCTGTTCTCTTCTGCATAGTTTCATCTCCTATTTTTAGTCTGTCTCACATTCTGCTCCTTGCTCATATTATAATACTGCCAGGAGGATGAGCTGTTGTATTGCTCATGAATAAACTAGGAAAGTGTAGGATGTTGGAGAACACAATTTCATACAAATAAATATTTCTTCTTAGGGCAAGTTAAAAGTTTAAAAAAAGATTTAGTCAAACTGTGGCTTTCCAGACATTGTTGGACTACTCCCAGTATCCCCCACTGTTAACTAAGGCAGATTCCACACTGCCCTATATTCCAGGACTGGATCCCAGATTATCGGTTTATCCCAGATTATCTGGCAGTGTAGATTCATATAATCCAGTTCAAAATAAATAATCTGGGATCAGATCCTGGAATATAGGGCAGTGTAGATCCAGCCTAAGTTGGCTAGGCTTCATTGGAGTTGCACTCCAGCAACTTCTGCAGAGCTACACAATTCCCACCTTGATATAGGCAGAAAAGCAACACATATCTATGGGAACTGCAACCACATGCATAAAATAGCTGTACAGACAGCTTATAAATGCATGCCATTCCTTTCTCTGTTGCAGGAGGAGCAACAGCTGCAAGTATCAAATGTCCAAATAGAGAGGACAGATTCAGGCTCATCTGGTTGGTGTTGGGATGTAAATATTGGACTGTTTGGTCCTCACATGGGTGAACAAATATTTTCCACACTCTTCTCACTTCTGCAATAGAAAACAAATATTTTGTATAGTTCTCATTTGATATTTGCACACCCTTAAGTATTTTGGGAAATTATTTTATACAGAAATACACATGAGGCTCTTTTAAATGCAAAAAGAATGCATGTTTATTGAAATAACATGCCTTTCCAGGTAGATTATAGAAACAGTGTTGCTCATAAATGTGAAGGTGTTTCAGGATTTGCAAAAAAAAAAAAAAAAACACAACCTCCTTTCTCATCTTTCTTAGAAATTCACATGGGTGGGTTGGTTAAAAAAATCAAGTGCTTTACATAAAAAATAGTTTGTCACAAAATATCCAATTAGGGTTTCTGGAAAGTTGGGGGGTTATGACAAATACAAGTAAATTTTTGCACAATTAAACACTGTTGACAGATGTAACAGATTATTTTTCTGTGTATTTCATTATGATTTTTTGTGGAAAAAATCAATAATTCTACATAAACAAAGAACTATATAGCTATTGGGGTTTTTTGTATATTTTTTTTTTGTTTCTTGCACAACCTTCAATGTACGTTTTGTGTAGAATATTTTTCCCAAATCCTTCACTATGTGTAGATACTAATTTAAATCTATACAAAATGCTTGCCACTGTGTTACCGTTCACTGCTATTTTTTCAAGTGTTGGGAAACTGTTTTTTTGTCCAAGAAATTTGTAACAGGGACTATACTTTCCATTCCTGCATTGAAACCAGGCTAGTCTTTCTCTTTGCAGATTCTGACTTTTGATTTAGGAAGATGTCACTGGACCCATTTCTCCCTGATCTATTTACTGCTGTAGTTAGAACTGGATCCAACTTCTCTGTGGAATATACTCCAACAATTCAGGGATGAAAAGTGGGATAGCTGTAGCCAAGCAATATCAGAGTGGGATCGGGTTAGAAAACCTTATCAATGAGGAATATAACTTCTCTCCATTTGCACCCCCAAGTTGGGTGAAAACTACTTTTTCACTTTGAATTCACTTTGCAGCAATTGAAGTAATCTGAGGACAAAAGAGGAAAGTGAGAGAAGGGATAGAAACTGAGTCATTTTAAAAGGAATTAAAAAAGTTGAATGACAGAGGATTCATAGGAACTGACTGTCCTTACCAAATCAGTAGAATTAAAGGTTAGGCAACATTCAGTATCTATATATATAAAAGAGTGATGGAATTCGGGCACCGAGCAAAACAACAAAACTAAACACCCTCCAAACTCCAAATTTGACAACAGAATCCATTATCCACGCCTCCAGGTTGAAACAACAAAACATCGGGTCAGAACCTCCACAGGACCCACTCACCCCACACTCCTCCAAAACAAGGGCGGGAGAGGGAATGCCCAGCTTTACCTTTCCCCTCTCTCTGTTACCCCTCCTCCCATGACGTCACTCCCCGGCCTGCCGACAACGGCTGTTCCCCGCGCGCGCCCTGCTCGCAAGCCCCGCCCCCCTGGGAGCTGGAGCCACAGCTTCTCCTTCTGGCTGCCTCCTTCCCCTCACTCGCCGCCATCATCATGATCTCTTACCAGAGCACCCTCCTCAGCTTCTTCCCCAACTCAGAGAAAACGCCAGCCAACCACACCGACGACGAGGAAGTCACAGGTACCTCCTCCAGGCCAACTTGAATACCATTGAATAGCCTTGCAGCATCAATGCCTGGCTGCTTCATACCTAGGGGACTACATTGTTGCCCAACTTCAATACCATTGAATAGCCTTGCAGCATCAATGCCTGGCTGCTTCATACCTAGGGGACTACATTGTTGCCCAACTTCAATACCATTGAATAGCCTTGCAGCATCAAGGGCTGGCTGCTTCATACCTAGGGGACTCCATTGTTGCCCAACTTTAATACCATTGAATAGCCTTGCAGCAACAAAGGCTGGCTGCTTCATGCCTAGGGGACTCCATTGATGGCCAACTTCAATACTATTGAATAGCCTTGCAGCATCAATGCCTGGCTGCTTCATGCCAAGGGGACTCCATTGATGGCCAACTTCAATACCATTGAATAGCCTTGCAGCATCAAAGCCTGGCTGCTTCATGCCTAGGGGACTCCATTGATGGCCAACTTCAATACCATTGAATAGCCTTGCAGCATCAAAGCCTGGCTGCTTCATGCCTAGGGGACTCCATTGATGGCCAACTTCAATACCATTGAATAGCCTTGCAGCATCAATGCCTGGCTGCTTCATACCTAGGGGACTCCATTGTTGCCCAACTTCAATACCATTGAATAGCCTTACAGCATCAATGCCTGGCTGCTTCATACCTAGGGGACTCCATTGTTGCCCAACTTCAATACCATTGAATAGCCTTGCAGCATCAAAGGCTGGCTGCTTCATACCTACGGGGAATCCTCTTTAGGCCACCTTCCATGCCACGAAGAAAACCCCACTTAGGACTACGCCACAGCAACGCGTGGCCGGGTACAGCTAGTAATTGTATAGATCACAACAATTGTATAGGCAGTCCTGACTGGAGTAGATCCATTGAATGAATAGAAATTTGGTTAAGACTCATGTAACTACTATTATGCATGTGCATCTTTGTGATTAGGAATGATGAGTTACGAAATATAGAAGCATAAGTAAGAACTAAGGAAGATGTGCTTTTCTCCTTTTTATGTATTGCAAATAATTTATTTTTAAAGTGATGAAATACTCCTAGCTCTGATTTTACAGCTACGTTTTATGCACATTTACCCAGAAGTAAATGTCCCTGTGTTCATTTGGGCTTATTGTTAGAATTGTGGCCAGAGCCTCTTTGGCATTTTAGTTGTGAAAGAAAAAGCAGAGAGGTTTGCAAGCCTACTTTGTATTGATTTTTTAAAAATTGAAACACTGGTAATGTGCTTTATCAACTGCTGTTGGCCCAAGGATGCGTGTCATCTTGAATACAAGTGATGTACCACACAATTTTACAGACACTTTTCAAACCACATGTTGCTGAAATGTTCTTGTTCCAAATGTAATGAGAATTAACTTTTCATGAATCTGTTCAAGGAAGGATTGTCTGTAAAAATATTCTGTGGCACAAGAGTGTTGCAAGTGTACTCCCATTTCATGTTTTCACACACAAGCACACATCCAGCTTTTCTTACATTTTCAGTCCCAAAATCACTTGACACATGCTTGGATATACAGTAGAGTCCCACTTATCCAACATAAATGGGCCGGCAGAACATTGGATAAGTGAAAATGTTGGATAATAAGGAGGGATTAAGGAAGCGCCTATTAAACATCAAATTACATTATGATTTTAGAAATTGAACACCAAAATAAACATGTTTTACAGCGAGTCTGCCACTTGTTTGGGAGTGTGGCTGCACTTGTGTTGTTGTTGGGTGTGTTGGCCCACTGCGCGTTGTTGCCTAGAGAAACAGCCATGGATCTGGGTGGGAGGCAGACTGCGTTGGATAATGCAGAACATTGGATATGCAAAGGTTGGATAAGTGAGACTCTACTGTACTTTTAAAATGCAGTATATCTACTACAATTTAGTACCAGAAAAAAGTGAGAATCAAACAGTAAAAGCAAAAGTGGAGGCAAGAAGACATTGGTTCTTTTCTATGTAATCTTCAATAAGGATTTTTTTTGTCTTTGCTAACTGAAGAGAAGAAACAGAGAACCAATTTGCTACTGATTTAATTTGAAACGATCAGGTAAACAGTAAAGTAGGAGATACATATGCAGAGCCTAATACACACATTTCTGCAGCATTAGAAATGCACTAATTTCAAGGCAACATCTTCCCACATAATTTGTTCAATTAAATTAATAAGCAAATTCATCTTTCCCTTTCTCCAGACTATGTATGCCAGTGTTTCCTTTAATTCAGGGCTTTGGAATCAAATGAACCATGCAAAGGATTTGAGTGCCTTCTTTGGCAAACAAAGGTATACATTACCCTTCTACTCTTCTGTTTCAAAGTAGTGTTAAAGCAACGTGTGAAAACAAAAATCCCAATGCAAGTTGAGGAATTTTGGAGAATGCTTTTTATTACATATTTAGAAATGACTTCAAGAGTTCCTCAAAAGCAATAATAAATACCAAAGAAAAACATACTGATAGAGATGCTGTTGCAAGGTGGGAGAAGGAGTCTGCAGTTTTGTCTTTGCTCTCTTGGTGTTTTGCTGGCAAGATGGTGTGATGTGTTTTTCTTCCAGGTATCCAAGTATTAATTTTTACCACATAACCTCTCCCCCAACTTATTTCCGTGGTAAAAGTCCCCAGTGGTGCAGCAGATTAAACCACTGAGCTGCTGAACTTGCTGACCAAAAGGTCAGTGGTTCGAATTTGGGGAGTGGAGTGAGCTCCCACTGTTAGCCCCAGCTTTTGGCAACCTAGCAGTTCAAATACATGCAAATGTGAGTAGATCTGTAGGTACCACTCCAGTGGGAAGGTAACAGCGCTGCATGCAGTCATGCCGGCCACATGACCTTGGAGGCATCTTTGGACAACGCTGGCTCTTTGGCTTAGAAATGGAGATGAGCACCAACCCCCAGAGTCGGACATGACTAGACTTAACGTCAGGGGAAACCTTTACCTTTCCTTTAGGAAAATAAACCAGCTTCCTGGGAAACTTCCTCCATGTTCGTTTATAAGAACAAAGGGAGTTCCGAATACTGAATACTGCAATACACAATCCGCCAAACAGCACTTGAGCACTTCCATTCTCACTTCCCCGATGCTGGAACTTTGACATTGGAAAATTGTGTCTGTGGACATTTCCACAGCCTCACAGAGAAGGATTACGAGTTTGGATCTTCTACAGTGGAACTATCTTTCCAATTTCAAAGAGGGAGAACCAAAAAAACAAAAAAACCAGTGCCCCTGGGAGTATTAGATTCTACAGTTTGATAGCAATAGAAAATCCATCGAAATTCAGGAAATGGCTAAATAGTAAAATGGATTCCTTACTGTCATTTTTTTTTTCTTACAGAAACAAAGCTAAGGTGCAAGTAATCTGAGACAGCTTTGATAGACCATTTGCATCCCACACTGGCCTGTCTCTTTCCATCTCAAATCCCAGGAATCAGTTTGGTTATTAAGGCTTAGCATCTCAGTCAGCGGAGAGGGCCCCTTATCAGACGGCTGAATGGCCATTTATGTTACAATACCAGTAAGATAGCATGATGTAAGCTTTTGTACTGGAGCATTTATTTCTAATCTTAAAAGCTGGTGCAATATTGTAGTGGTTGCTGGATGAGGTGGCAGTGCACTAACAATTATTTGAAAGTTGAAAGGCATTTTTCTGGCTACTGGAAAGCTTGTGTGGGTCCTATTAATGGGAGCAAAATTGCTGGGCTGAGGAGTTTGAAAAAAAGGACTGTGGTATGTGTAAAGGACTCTAGCGGCATCAACCGTGGTCTAGATAGCAAATACTGTTAATGAGGAAGAAAATCTTGCCCTTCTCTGCCAGTTCAGGGAAAAGCAACCTGCTGCAGCCTCACTTGGATTGTGTATTTTTTCTCACTAATAACATTTGCCAACTTAACCACCTCTGGTGTTGCTTGGCTATATATGCCCTGGTTTTCGTCTGTGTAACATTGTAAGGTATGGTCTCATATCATCAATGTACTTTTTCAATTCCCACAAAGTTAATTGAATGCAAACTTCCTTTTCATTTTGGACTCAGTTTGCAACCTTTGAAGTAAACGGAGGACACAGGGGGGGAAAGTGGGAGGAAAGGAAAGAAACTGGGACATTTTAAAAGTAGCACAGCACAAGAATAGTCATGGCTGTCCTTGCCAAATTGGGGCAGCTAGAGAGTATGCAAGGCAGATGTAAATCAGATCAGATCAATAAATAAATGTCAGAAGGATGTTTATAAATGTAGCCTGTGGAAATTTTATGTTAACAAAGTTCCAAGGCACAAAACCATAAGACAAAACAATAAGGCAAAAAGTGTTTGATTAATTAGTGCCTTCCTTCTTGTTTATATAAGGCTAATTTCATCAACTTCCTTTATGAACTCTCCAGAGAAAATGAACTTCTTTGCACAGGTCTCATTAAGACCTGTGGAAATACCACCATTTATTTAATGTTGCTAGAGATATTTTATGTCTGCCTCAAAGTATTTTCTTTTATTCGTACCAATTCCAAAGCTGAGTGGTACTTTGCATGGAGAAACCCAGCAGCTGATAGAAGTCAAGGTAAGCTGGAAAATACATTTAAATTCAAAAATGTGTAATTAGCCTGAACAGTCATAGTATTACAAGTTAATTTCTAAAGGCTTCCTTCTGATTTAATGGCAACTTTAGGACCTCTGACTCCAGGATATTATAACGTTTGTTGTATTATAGCAGTTAATTTTTTCATAAGGAAGCTAAGAACAAAACGGTCCCAAATGAGCTCATCAGAAAGACCACAGAAGGGTGTAGAAGCAACCTTTATTAAAACAACAATACCCCCCCCCCCCAGCTCCAGTTTACATTGGACTTTATTGTTTTAAATAGATAGGCTTTTACTTGATAAAATATCCATGTTATCCACTTAGTACCTTCTCTTACTAGCATGCTTTCGGGGTTTTAATCTTTGCCTTCAGCTGACATGACACAGCCCACTTGTCCAATGCAACACTTGTCTCTGTCAAGTTGTTTTACTCTGCCGCTAGCAAAAGTCAAAGGCCAGAGAAACTCCAGATTGACAGTGTCAACGAGTTATTATCCAAGCTACTGTTTTTAATTACTGGAAGTTTTTAATACATGTTTTCAACTATTTATTCAAGATTTGTAGGCAGTTTTATGTGTCTTGTTTTTACATATCTAAGAGTGGGGTTTTTCTACGCAGACTAAGAAAAATCATGCTCACCCCACTGGTGCTGAAATCCTAACATACGTGTGTGGCTGGTTATGGCAATCTCGCTATGATATGCGTGAGGTGTGTGGGGCTAATGGAGTCACTGCAGGATCAATAAACATTGGGAAAATATGGTGCCAAACAGATTTTTTAAATCAGTGTAGACAAGTTCAAAGAGGCAATAGCAATGTTATTACTTCTCAAAGATTATGTCCTGAGTTCTCTCATTCAACAAATGTATATATTATCCCCATCGGGAAGAAAGCCTCACTTCAAAAGTGGTAAACTAGATGATCAGTTTTCCTACCTGTGTGAACTTTTAACTCCTACCCACCTCCATTCTGTTTCAGCTAATTCCCATGTGTCCTGAAACCATGATATGAGAGGTATTGGTATATATGCATGAATACAAGTTTGAACATCTCAAATGTTTGAAAGAAAGTTGTAACCTTGCTGGAAAAAAAGCTTTTGTAACATAGCCGAAAACCCTTTTTCTGTGCAGTTCTATTACTTACATTAATCAAACATTCAGAATCTTAACCTTTTTCAGTGATTCTATTTCAAATAACATTTATGGGTTAAATTTCTTTCCTAATACTCATTTTTAGCTCTGTATTCTGTGTGTTTATCCTTTTCAGCTGATCATGTCTTAACATAACATTTTATAAAAAAACATTTTAGCTGCTTTGAGTCCCCTTCGGGGTGAGAGAAAGCAGGATATAAATATAGTAGTAAATAAATATAAGTCCTTGCAAGTTAATAATAGATAGAATATTATGCGTGCTGTTAGATTGGGTGGAAGGGGGAATGCTATATATATTCAAAAGCTGGACTGTAATGCATTTTGTGATGCTCTGAGAGGAAGAAATGCATTTTCTTAGACTCTTCATGGCAGAAAATGAACAGTGGTAGCAGACTGAGCAGAAACATGGCTACTAGCCAATTGATTACAAGTCTGCATAAAGAAAGGTGAGTTGCTTCTTGCTATACTTTGTAACAGAGTCGATGGTACTTTTTTTTTAATGTCATTTTCTATTTTAGTGAAGCCATGTGTGGTCAAATCAATTTAGTCAGTTACAAAATGTCCCTCCTTAGAGCTCATTGTGGAACTGGAGAATGCAGAAAACCCCAGTGGTCCTTAGCAAAAGGAAATGTTAGTCTGGCTATGGAGTTACAAAGAAGCCTTTGTTCCTATTGACACCTGTCCTGTGGACAGGAAAAGTGCTATAATTTCTGTGATTGTCAGTCTGTCACCTACCGCTATATCTCCTGGAACATTTATGTAATGAAGAGTGAAAGGTCTCAGCACACTTTTATTAGCCACTTCATGTTTAGAGCTTTTGTTAAATGGCTCCCCCCTCTGAGAGCTCTGCAGTGTGTTTGTCAAGTAAACAGATGGCATTAGTGGAGTGGTATATGTTGCACTTGAAGATGACAGGAGTTTCCCTTTTTCGTTAGAGCAGTGGTTCTCTACCTGGGCCCCTCAGATGTTTTTGACCTACGACTCCCAGAAATCCCAGCTAGTTTACCAGCTGTTAGGATTTCTGGGAGTTGAAGGCCAAAAACATCTGGGGACCCCAGGTTGAGAACCACTGCTTTAGAGCTATCTTGCTTAACTACACACAGATAAATTTCAACAGCAACCAACTTTTGATGTGGCCAGGCAGAGTTTTCCCTAACATTTAATCCCTTGATGTCATAGTTTGAAACTAGTCATGCCTAGTGTTTGATATGTTTTAAAAGTCCACTGCTTGCAATCACTGGGCAACTGGTTGTGTTTTGAAGTTTGCCTTCCAAAACAGGACCACGTCTGAATCAACAAGGCTCACCAGCAACACAATGCAGTGCATGGATTTGTATAAATCCTCAAAGTTTTGTTCTGACTTCTTCTGGCTCATAGCAGATTTGCCTGGGAAATAACCTGAAATATTTCTCCCAGGAATAGCTAGGCTTACTTTCTACAGCCTTTAGAAATCAGTAAGCCACCCAATGGCTGGGTCTTCAGTCATGCCTTCCCTGTCCATCCAGGGGATATGAAAACCTTTCATTCCTCTCTCCAATGCACTGATAGCACAGGAACCAAAAAAGGTCATGTTGACCCAGAAAGAGACAGAAAAAGTCAGGTCCCTCTAATTTGCTTTACAGAGCCAGGTAAGAGATGTTTAAGGGGAAATGTGCTTTGAGAGCTTAATGGTGCATGAGAGGGGGAGGTTTGGGAGTTGCTGGATGAGTAAAACAAGAATTTATGTTTTGGCTCAGATTCTAATTCCCAAATGGAGAAAAAGCAGGGGCTGATTTTGAGCATCTCTCTTACAGAGAAACTTTATAAGCCACCATGGTCCATCTCTGAGCCAAAATCTGGCTTCCCTTGAGCACATGTTCAACAGCTACTGAAAAATTAATTCTCAAACAGTGTGATTCTAAGCTTGTTTATTCAGAAAGGATGGTCTTAATAGAATATATGTCCTGGCAAGTTTATTTAAGGCTGCAGGCATCCAAAATCACTCCTAATAAAGTTGTGTAGAAGATATACCAAATGCTAGGGCTGTGTTCCTGTTACCTCAGTCTAGGTTGCACTGTGGCTTTTGACTCAAGTGATGGGAAATTAAATGGGAATCAGTAAAAGAATCAGGAAAATCTGTGTATGTGTGCATGCATTGTGTATATATTATATGCACACATACATGCACACACAAACACATCACACTTGGCCAATCCAGACATACTTGTAAGAATCTGTTGTTTACTTTATTAATTTGTTTAAGAATATAAACTTAATTTTCAACAAGCAACAGATACCTGAAGCAATGCCCAATCCATTATTTAAACCAGGGGTCCCCAAACTAAGGCCCGTGGGCCAGATGTGGCCCTCCAAGGTCATTTACCCAGCCCATGACCTAAACTTTAGACTTAGGATTGCCTTAAGTCTGAAACGACTTGAAGGCACACAACGATTATCATTAACTTGACGACCTAATCAGCCAAAAGCAGGCCCACACTTCCCACTGAAATACTGGTAAGTTTATGTTGGTTAAAATTCTTCTTCATTTTAAATATTGTCTTGTTCTTTCATATTATTTGTGCATAAGAATTCATCCATGTTCCCCCCCCCCCAAAAAAAAACTATAGCCTGGCCCCCCAACAATCTGAGAAACCGTGAACCAGCCCTTAGCTTTAAAAGTTTGACAACCCCTGATGTAAACAATCTAAACATTATAACATGTACAGTAGAGTCTCACTTATCCAAGCTAAACGGGCTGACAGAAGCTTGGATAAGCGAATATCTTGGATAATAAGGAGGGATTAAGGAAAAGCCTATTAAACATCAAATTAGGTTATGATTTTACAAATTAAGCACCAAAACATCATGTTATACAACAAATTTGACAGAAAAGGTAGTTCAATACGCAGTAATGTTATGTTGTAATTACTGTATTTATGAATTTAGCACCAAAATATCACGATATATTGAAAACATTGACTACAAAAATGGCTTGGATTATCCAGAGGCTTGGATAAGCGAGGGTTGGATAAGTAAGACTCTACTGTAATAAAAGTAAACAAAAATAAACCATAACAGACAAGGTTATCTCTGTTGCCTTCCATGGCTGATGAGGTCTCTAGAGGATATTCACCCATGATCCTAGATTGTTCACTGGGTTCTTGGCTTCATATCACTCTTTAGTTATTGTATTGGGATATGTGTCCCCTATAACTCAGCCATCAAAAGAACATCAGTTGAACCCAAATTTCCTGGCACCAGTGGCTCATTTCATCACATGTTCTGGTGCTTCAGTGACCCTTCCCAGGTAGCCATGGGACTAAGATGCAAAGAGGGAGTAACACAGAAAAGGAAATAATTATATGCACTGGGGTGGAAAGAGTAAACAAAAAGCTGCCTTTCCCCCTGAGTTTTGAGGAGCAACTTAGGGAACTGGATCTGTTCAGTCTGGAGAAGAGAAGGTTAAGAGAAAACATGTTAGCCATGTTTGAATGTTTAAAGGGATGCCATATTGAAGATGGAGCAAGCTTATTTTCTGTTGCTTCAGAAACTGGGACATGGAACAGTGGATTCAAGCTATTCCACCTAAACATTAAGAAGAACTTCCTGGTGGTTAGAGCTGTTTTACTGTGGGATATGCTGTCTTGGAGTGTGGTGGGGTCTTCGTCTCTGAAGGCTTTTAAACAAAGACTGTACAGCCATCTGTTGATATTGTTTTAATTGTGTATTCCTCCATGACAGAATGAGGTTGGACTGAATGGCCTTGTGAATGGGTCTTCGTCCAACACTACGATTCTAGCATTACTGTTACTCTTTTTTATCCCTCTCCTTTGTCTCTATCACTTTTGAACCCTCCAACTAAAACCTTTCCTATTAGCTTCTCAGTATAGAAATTAAAATATGATGTATGGCTGGTAGGGTAGAGTGCTCAAATTTATTTATTTCAGTTCACAATAGCTTAGCAAGAAAAACCAAGCATTGCTCCAGCAGTTTTCCCTTTAAAAACTCAGAAGTGGTATTTAAGTGATGATACCCAGTAATTTGTTCATTCTTCTGTCAGCTTAATTTACAAGGCAACGACAGATAAATGTAGCTATACAAGATTCATTTACAGTGACACAATGGCAGATACACAGAGCAGAACCCTGCCTATGAGATAAAGTGGACTGAGTGACTTATGCAGTAATTAGGGGATAATTGTCATTAACCTCGCAAACAGTAGTTTACCCATATTGTTTAAAAGGCTCCAGGATGCATAATGACAAGGTAATCTGTCAAAGCGCTAGGGGGAAATATTAATAAGATTTGTGCAGGCCTGGGTAGAAAATATGCAGAAAGCGGCCACATTAAGCTAATTGGTGGATGAATATACACTTGTAAAAATGCTTCTAATGGCACGTTTGCTGCGCTCCAAATGACTACTGTTAATGTGGAGAAGTGGGCTGCCTAGAAAGTCGGGACTGCTGGGACAAGAGGGTATTAAGTCATGGAAGCACTGTTGTTATTATCTAGCATGCCACAACATGTTTTCTCCCACTTTTCTTTGGCATTTCTCAATCCGAAATATGCAAAGATATATAACTCAGTGCATGATTCATACAATTTTAATATTTTGGTAATCCTAGCCTGTCCTGCATTAATCTGGCACACTGCTTCTTTTCCTCTACATTGGTGATTCCCAGGCTGTAGTCCTTCAGATGTTTTGGACCAACTCCCAGAAGCCTCAATTGCCTTGGACAATGATCATGGATTTTGGGAGCTGAAGTCCAACACAACTGAAAGACTAAAGTTTGGGAAACACCATGCATTTACTCCATCCAAAGAATTTTTCATTTCTTAGCAAAGTGTAACTACATACAGTAGATGTATGCAGGTGTCAACAACCAAAAATATTCAGAAGAGAGGGCTCTGTTCCCATCTTACACTATGACTAGCAAACATTTGAAAGAAAGCTAAAGCCAAGAATCAATAATTATTTTATTGCCTCCCACATACTGATGTCAGTATATAATTGCACCAGCCTGGGATAGTGGCCTAGTGGCCATAACAATGGTATATATTGTTTGTTTTGCAAGCTATGTAACAACTGTAAAAGGTATCATTTTTTAATATAGTGAGAGTGCTAAAATGGGTTTGGGGGATTTCCCCCTGCAATTTTAGTAAACTTTCATTTTCAAATTTTTGTTGCTCCTAGAATATTGAGTAACTCTAACTGGCTAACAATTACTGGGACGGAGCCTAAGGATGCAATTGTTTTTGCTAATTTTGTTTTCAAAGAAAACAATGCATAATTTTAGCAATTTTCTTCCAATTGCAAAAACGTTTTGGAAAACTGCTGTTTTCAAAGACTATTCACAGTTCTGGACTTATTCTGTCTAATGTTCACATGTGATAGTTTTGGGCCGAAAACTGAATTTGCCAGTCCATGATTTTCATCAGGGTTTTTCAGCACATGAGAAACATGTTTTTTTTTTCCTTTTTAAAGGTTATTGCATGTACTGGAGTGACAATATTCCCCACACACCAGCAAAAAAGCAGTCTAACACCTGATGCTGGGATAACCAAAGGCCACAACTTGTTTATTGGTTACAGCTGAAAGACAGGGTTGGAAACCATACATGGATCCTGGATCAAAGTATCAGACAGCCTTCTGCTGACTGATACACCATAGGCCACCTACACCACCATACACCCTACTGCAGGACCCCTCCAGCAGGACCCCTCCCTGGAGAAAGTTAGAAGATAGGCACGTACTGAATCCAGGGCCCATGCCCTGGATCTATTACGCCCTGAAACCACCCATTAGTTGTGACAAAGATACAAAGATACAAAGAAAAGAAGCAAACACATATAACTGCAACAAGACCTACAACATAGAGGGTGGATGCCTCCTTTTATGTGCAGCAGGCGGACCGGAGGGGAAAGGTCTTCACTTCGATCCACCTGCTGCACCCAATCAGAACACAGGGAGAAGCCTGTGCCTGATTGGCTGTAGAGGCTCAGGTTATGCTGCAATTATGCATGGCACAGAGCACCCTAGGAGGAAGGAGCCTTGCAGAAAATGGCAGGCAGAGGAGAGAGTAACAACATCCCTGCCCAGTAAGTTGAGCAGGCTATTTACAGAAATTTCATAATAACAAGACAAGCAACAAGAAAACATATGATAACTTCTCATAGGCCTTGGTTTGAAAATACATTTTTGAACACATATTAAATATCATGCTCATAAGTTTAATGAGAAAATGTTGATCATGTTTGAGTACAGTTGGTACTCTACACTTGTGGGTTTGACTTTTGTAGATTTGTTTATTTGTGAATTTGTTTTTTTAATGTTCCCTCTAGAAATCTCTAGTTCTTCCAGTGCAACTCTATGGTTAATCTCCAGAAATTAACTATAGAGTCATGCTGAAGATTTTTTTGAGAGAAAATCTCTGTTGGAAACACTGCATCCTGCAATGTGTTTCTATGGTTACATTTCATGAAGGTTGACAATAGAGTCATGATGGAGGACATAGAGATTCCGAGAGAGCTGTTATCTTGTGTGAAAAGTGGCTTTTTAAATTTGCAGCTTTGTCCACTTTTGCAAGGGTCCTGAGCCTCTAACTCTAGTGAATATGGAGAGGTGATGGTACATTCAAAAAACACTTCTGTCCCTCATGGGATTTTTGTAATGAAATACACAAGAAATAATATTTTAAAAGTAAAATTCTAAGCTTTGATTTATGCACATGCAAAAATAGAGATGTAAACTTTGAAATTTTTGAAACCATGGAAAAAATTGTGGGCAGGGGAGTGCTTCAGAAAAAATGCAAACGACTGAACATTTTTAATGCAAAATTCATTTTATTACAAGTTGAAAAGGACCTTGTTATTTTAGGAATATAAAATAAAATAAAATAATTTATTTGATATAAACACTTATATATTATTTGGCATCAAATTATCATGTGTGTTGTATTAAAAGTATTATTCATATAATAAGTGGAAATGCAATTTATCTTTTTAATTCTTTGGTTCTGCTACTTTAGGAATAGCCAAAGTCCAATAAAAACAGAAAAGTAAATCTGATAAATAAATACATAATAAATAAATAAGTAAATAAAAACATATCAGTAAATTAGTCTGCTATAATGTCAAGCAGATGTGAACCATTCATTCCCATGAAAAAAGTTAAAAAATGTTAGCAAAACCAGGAATTGCACTGACCAGATACCATGTTTTGTTTTACATACAAGTATTCATGTTACATAGTTTTTAGAAACAATTTTGTGTCAGTAAATCTATGAATACCTTGTTTTAAACATTTTAAAGATATAGGAATTGTAGAAGGGTTTTTGCTGAAAGAGAGTATAAGTAATTAGTGTTACCTACTGTAAGGTGGAATTAACCATAGAATTTGAGAACATCCCCATTACTTGTGTATATTAAAATAATTTTGCTGTGCTTATAAGGATTTTTCAGTTTTGGTAAACAGACTTGGAATAGGTCTTTGAAAATATGTGCTGGAACTTTGCAATATTATTGGTAATACAGGCTTGATAGAAAGTACTATCTTAAAGTTGCTGGCTTGGCCTATTATAATTAAAACTGGGATTCAATTACAGTTGTAAAAACAAATCTGAACCAAATTTTTAGAAAATTCAGTACACATTACTATGTATGTGTGTATATATATATATATATATATATAGAGAGAGAGAGAGAGAGAGAGAGAGAATTATATGTGACCTGTCTTTATGAATAATAGATATTCATCAAATCCACAACCAAGAATATTCTATAATGCAGCAAATATTTTATCAAAAATCAAACGAAATATTTTAAAATAACAAGATACAATTAAAACCATAACTTTCAGATGCTAATAAAGTTACATGATATAGGAAGGTGAGTGGCCCTTTTGTCAAAAGAAAATTAAAATTGTGTAAAGTAGAATAATTTTGAATTGGTTTTCACAGGCATCTCTTTGTGTCTCTTTGGTAACTAATTTGGTGGTGTTGGCAGGAATATTTCTTCTCTATTCTAAGTGAAAAGTTCTGTCTATGTGTTTTGCAGTGTTATTTTGGAAAGTAGAGTGTTGGGGTGAGAGTTAAGTGATACTAGATATCTATCCACTGTCTACTAATTCAGGAAAGTGTAAAACATGACCTGATTTTTAGGTATCTACAATCTTATTCCCACAGTGTGGGCACTTTAGGGTGTTACTTTATGGTGCAAGTTCTATGCACATCCTCTTTGCCTAAGTACATCTTCTAATCTTGTTTCATAAGACTTGTCTGGGTCAATCTGGCCTGCAGTCAGCAAGCTTATTCATTGTCGAGAGTAGCATTCCCATGGCTTGTAACAGTGAGTGGAGTGTATGTGGGTAGGGCAGGAATTTTATTTGTATTTGCCTTTAGAATATCCTCAGATATGACTTGTTCTGCTGCATTAGAATTAAAAATACTTTAGATGCACTTCAGGTGGATTGTGTGGTAGGGTTCACTATCTCCAGGTCTACTCATGATGTGGTGATGAGTTTGAGAAAGTGTTAGAAGTGAGTTCAATAGCTTGGAGAAAGGAGCCATAGAATACAGATGCTGGAAGAAGGAGTTTAGAGGACAGTGGAAACTTGAAAGATGAGAAAAGGTCAGTAGGTTTGAAGGGATGAGATGAGTAAAAGAACTAGAGAAACGTGTGGAACAAGACGAAGGAACAAGAAAAGTTCCAGTGCTGTAAGCATGGAGCAGTGGGGGAAAGTCAGACTTAACAGAGTATTGAAGGACTGGATGTTGAGGAATCAAGAGAAGTGTAACAGGGAGGAGACAGGAACCAGTGGCCAGAAATGAGGGACAGAAAGCAGTGACCAGGACCATAGTATCAGAGAAACGTGGAAGTAAGAAGGTAGATAGGAAGGCAGGGGCAAGGAAACATCACCCAGGGTAGAGTACATTGCTGGTGAGAGACATATGAATGGGAATCGATGGAAAGGAAAGTGGAAAAGAAGGGGTCAGATGCGAGGGCTTGGGACAAGTTAGGGGCCAGTTTTAAAGCCGAGGATTCAGTCTATCTTTGGAAAGAAGAATTGGGGCAGGCTCGACTCCTGGTACCTATAGGTTTGAGGCATATTTTTACGTGAATGGGAAAGGGTGGGAAATTGTGTACATGAGATGAATACAGCAAATGACCCACAAAGCCCATGGCCCATGAGATACATTTTTTGCTGTAATACAACCATAGATGGATGCTAGAAGTGGTGCTTGCAGGATCAGCTCCAGCAAAAATTCTAGTGAATGAACAGAAGCAGAATTTCATGAAGTATTGCATCTACATGGAGTGTTACGTATGCGATCATTGTGGTAGTGGCAACTCCTTCATGAGCATTCAGAGTACCTGAGTCAGAACCTGAAGTACGTACGTTTCTTTTTCTGTCTGTAGATTATTACCTCTGCTTCATGCAGTCATTTTTTTCATATAAATTATGTAATTATATTTTGGATACTGCATATTCTTCATTTTACATTGGTTAAGCATTTTGTTTTGCAGCTACATGTTTGACACATATCCATTCATCATCTACTTAGTCCAACAAACAACGGCAGGACACATTATACTAATGTCTTATGTTATAGTAATAACTGTTCTAATTTGAGGTAAGATAGCTTTTGTGTAGAGATTTACTACTAACACTATTAGGACTTTTCCTAAATAATTGGCCTATTCCTTCAATAGTAATTAAGGGAACACATTTCTGTATTTCCCAGTTGGTTAGTATGCTGCCGGTTGTCTCTTGATTTGTGGGGGAGATGTACACAGTAAAGTAAAACCTTCCTCTTAAAATTCATACAGACTTGCAGTGCCCAACTTATTCTCTTTGTTGTTGTCTGTTTTCCAAGTTTCTTCTCTGTGCCAGAACTTCATCTAATCAAGGGAGACACGTTCATTTCACTTTGTGCATTTTCATATAATTTGTTGCAAATGCTTCACCTCATTATCCCGTAGTCCTTCAGGGCCAAGCATTCAAAATGTTGTAAAGAGAGTAATTATTATGGAGATTTAAGGTAGACTTATGGAAGAGGAAAGATTCCTATCAGAACGTGAATTACTGGAGAGCTCTAGAGAAAATCCATATCTGGAATGTTGTGGTATTAATTGGGGATCTGGTAGATTGTGCCTTTTTGAAATTAGCACAGGATTAGCGCTTAAATGGTTTGTTGGGCCGGTTCTCTGATGCTGAAGGCACTCTTTTAAAAATGATATTTAAAACCAAGGTGCTACAGATTTATGATTATTAAATAGTGCTTCTGTATCATGTTTTAGATTAGACGTGTTAGTTTTTTTCACTTTTGTTTTCATTCAACCTCCACTTTAATTTTATAGCCCCAAAGTATCATCTCCCCACACAGATAAAGGAACAATGTAGTTCAGTAGGTAAAGGTAAAGGTTTTCCCCTGACATTAAGTCTAGTCATGTCTGACTCTGGGGCGTGGTGCTCATCTCCATTTCTAAGCTGAAGAGTCGCCATTGTCCGTAGACACCTCCAAGATCATGTGGCCGGCATGACTGTATGGAGTGCTGTTACCTTCCTGCTGGAGCGGTACCTATTGATCTATTAACATTTACGTTTTAAAACTGCTAAGTTGGCAGAAGCTGGGGCTAATAGTGGGAGCTCACCCCACTCCCCGGATTTGAACCACTGACCTTTTGATGAGCAAGTTCAACAGCTCAGCGGTTTAATCCACTGTGCCACTGGGGGCTCCTAAAGTAAAGTTCAGTACTTTATAACAATTTTGCTCACATGTCTGAATGTGACTGTGGCTTCAAGCTCTGTTGCTGCCATTCTGTCTTGGAATAAAAGTAATGAGTCACAGGGTTTAGTGAACTGTTATATTCGTAAATTGTGGTCAGCCACTGTTGTGTTGAAAGTTTATGTACTATAAACCTAATCCAGAATGACTTAAAATATGCTCTTAAGAAGCAAAACAAAGGAATGATACCAAATCCTAGCCTATTATGAAATGCATGTAGAGCTTTCAATTGACTGTATTTTCATAATAATATACCATATATTCATGTATAAATTGAGAAATCCTAAATTATGAATTTTGATATGATCTGTGGATACATCAGGGGTCATATGACAGTGAGGGGAAAGAACCAGTACTACTTCAAGGGGTCACTGCCATTTCCCTTCCCAGGCATTCAAAAAGGCCAAAACTGGCACCATGGTATTGAGAGTAAAAAGGGTCAGTGCTTCTTTTAGGTTCCTCCAGGACAGACTAAGCTCTTGCCTTTCACCACTCTTTTCAGAGAAGGAGATGGTTTCTTTTTTGGTTAGAGTTAAGGTACAATAGTCACATCAACCCATGGATAAGCTGATCCAGGTTTTGGGGGTATATTTTTGATTTAAAATTTTAGACTTACACATGAGTATATTTAAATTAATATTTTGGGACTTGTGTTTGACTAAGAGATCAAACCTCTGGATCTCTAAACTGAGTAGTAAACTGTCCTAAATGAGATTGAACCATGATAGATGAAAAATTTTACCAACGTACATTATGTATATTCTCATCACTGCTTTGCTGTTACCTAATTCCTATTTATTAAGTAGCTACATACACGCTTCCTTAATTAATAAATGCAGTTGAAATAAGTTAAAGTACTTCTCAGAAATTATCACAACAGTGATAGAAAATATTCCCTAAGTGCTTCCCGGAATTACAATTTTTTAAAGAAGGGTTTTTGTTTTAACCTTTTTCTTAATTTCAGCTTCTGTATAATTATCATTCATTGCATGCAAGACATGGATGCATGGATGCATACATTTAACTTCAGATAGGTTTGCCAAAAGGTAAATTAGAGTGATAATAGCAGACCTGCAAACACTGATAGATATATAATAATTAGCAGGTGGCTGATAGATTGTGGAATCTTTTAATTTTTTTTATTAACATCTTCATTGAAGAAAAAATCAAATCTAAGATTATTCAAGAACAAAGGTTCAAAGTATTGCTGGAAATGTTGCTGGGAAATGTGCTTGGCTCTTAAATATGGTCTAAAAGCTTTCGTGTTATATCAGAAACTTTATTGATGAAGCAAAGGCCCTTAGGAAATCATATCTCCCACTTTCTTGTCTCTGTCTTCAGGACAGACCCTCCCTCAATTAAACTGCTGAAAATTGCACTGAATGTTTGGGTGAGAGGTCATCCTTTCTAACCCTCTTTGTACCCTCCGTGATAATCATCCTAAACTCATCACTTTGTTCTTTGATACCACGTTAGGGCAAGACGAATCCTAGCATGTCCCGGCATATCTCATCCTAACCTGTAGGTCACCAAAAAATCAGAAGATAACTGCAAGATGATTAACTCTGGCATTATTTCACCAACCCAATAATAAACACACTGTGAATGTGGATCTAGAAACATTTATTTGTACAGAGAGACAGAGAGAAGCCTATGTGTGTTTTGACTGAAGGAAAGAGTAGCGTAAAATTATAAATCCATACTGGCTGAAGTTAATCTTACAGATTTTCTTTTTCTGAAATCCAAAGGGAGCAACCAGTCTGTACAAATCAGTCTTAAAAGGCCAGAAATGAAACATTTTTTTATTGTACTACAGAGGTATGGCATGCTGGTTGTACGGACGTTCTCAACGTAGACATCCTGTGGCTTCTTCCTTGTTCAGGCACAAGAGAATTGTCCTATTCAGTAATGAATTGATGGAAATAATATGAATGGGAATCTTTTGTAATGAAAAAATGTAAATGTTGATAAAATTTAATGGCATTTGGGAAAGATCATGAGAGAATCAAGAAACCAGCTACATGTCAGAAATTATGAGAACCACAAGCAAAGTATTACAATACACCAAGGAATCTAAAGCTAGTCTATAGTGTTCTCTGAAGGGATGTTTGTCTTTGTTCCTAATAACTTTTAATCTTAAAATATTCCTATTCCCCCTTATCTACTTTTGAATTATAACACATTGCCAGATTTCATTTTGCAAATGTTATATGAATATTGAGTGTTGATTATAACACAGCACATATTTGCAGTATTGTTTGAAATATATCTATCTTGACTCAGTTTTCTATAATGTAATTGCTAGAGGGAAATGCAACCAGTGAACAACTGCAACAAAATCAGTGCATTATTTTAGCATCTCAACAAGAAAATACACTTTCTTTTCCATTGATAGCAGCACCTGTAAATGTTGTCATCTAATCATTTGTTTTGTAAACTATGCTTGATTTGGAAAATTTTAAAGAACATACAGCATGGGCTTTATATTAAAAAAACAACTGGAAGGTATTTGCTAATGGTACACTTGTACATTCAAGCTCAGTTAATTTTAATAATGCTTTGAGTCCTTTGAAGCAGGTGCAGTAGGATGTGCTAAAATGTAAACCTGGATGAACTATAATAAACTATAGGCTGCCAGTCTGAAGAAAAAACCATGCTTGGGACATGCATATGGTGTTATGGGAGCCAGCGGCCAGCCATAATGTCAAGTCTTTTGTCAATGAAGTTCTAGCCTGAGAGTCACTAAAGCTGTGATCCAATACACTCATAAGGAGGAAAGGAGAAGATGGTCCATTGAACGCTAAAGAGACTTGCAGATGTATAAAGAGGAATAGCAATTGGCTGCACATTCCTAGCAGATTTCAAAAGAGTGTCCAGATTTTAGAAAGAGAATTCCTTTTGGATGAAAGCAATTCCTTTATTCTACTAGTGAAAATTAATCTAACATGTTGCAATAATGAACCAAAAACAGAGTGAAAGGATAGGTCAGCATATGCCAGAAATCAATCTAATTAGGCCACATAGTAGTCATAGTTCTCTAAGAACAGACTGTGTCGCGCATAGGGACACAGTAATATATCACTGGGATATCTGCCTCTACGATACTGCACTGTAACTCTTTTCTCACAATTAGTCCAGTGTTACAGTGAGCACATGAGTGATAGGAACCATGATTGTGCTGGCTCACCTCATTAAGCTCACCTTCATGCAAGATGTAGTAGCAAGGAACAGGATCAACTAGCATGAGCCACTCCCAGTTCCATGTGTTTGCTGTATATATGGGAGACTTGTGTGGGAGCTTGTGAAAAGAAGGTCTATGTGCTGACAGTTCAAGCTGCAGCTGATCTGTTTGCATGTACATACATAGAACTTCAAGATTTTAGGATTTCTGGGCAAGAAACAAATGGGAACTTTCACTTTGAAGGCATCGCAATGTTACGATATTCAGCAAGACTTATTAGAATGATGAAACTCAGAATACATATGTCACAATGTCAGTTATCAAGTGAATTGTACCAACAAATTTAGCCATCATATGCTAAAAAGTCAACTGCCAGTGTTGATTTTTATGTACAACCCAAATGTAGTCCCACTTCTCTCCAGTACTACTCTGAGTTGCACAGTGTTAAGAGTACAATAAAAACCCCACTCAGTGTTACTAACCACCCAATGAGACCCTTGAGATCACATCACCTTTCTTCACTTGCCCCACCAACGTCTGAAGCTATTACATTGAATTCACACGTCATGTCTGTAGAGTCCTAAGGGAAATTCTAGCCTAATTGTATCTTGTGTGCAAACCTCATCATGTAAACATCTAATGGTTAACCTCTAATCTCACTAACTCCTCGCTGTGTAAACATCTGTTAAGATCTTGTGATCATGTGTTACAGTGACCAGCTTAACTGGATTTCATATAGGTTTGAAGACTAATTTCAGCTGTTTCATCCGCAGAGGAGTACCTCTGGGGCAATACACATGAAAAATGTTACATAAGGAATGAAAATGTGGATTTTGCATTCCAGCCTAATGTTCTTCACATGTATTCTTTCTGAGAAGGGCATTGGGGGATTCTGACATTTGTTCAGAATCAGTCCTACATAAACCATCTTGCTTTTCAAAAACAATTACTCAGAGGCAAATAGATTTCAGTGGAACTTATGTCTTTGAGTAAATTTTCTTAATATTACTACCAAAATAGGCAATGTCCAGACAGGGTTTTCAAACCTCTTTGTGCTGTAGAATGGCTGTTTTAAACATTATATCAAACATAAGAGCACAACCAGATCAAGAACATATATTGCATCAAGACATGGTCCAACCAAGGTAACTGAGAAGCTTTTTTAAAGAAGCATAATATAAAAGGACATAAGACTTCATTGCATGCAAGACATGGATGTGCTCATCTGCATCTGTTGTAGGCTTCATATTTATGTTTCCATTTCTTCTACTTGTAAGTGTGTTTACGCATTCTATGCATTGCTAGAGATTAATAGTCTCAGGGTTGTTGTTTTTTTTCCCCCTAAGCATGCTTCAATCCTACTTATAGGAGGAAAAAGAGAGTAAGAAGTCTGAACTATAGATGCTTCTTAGCTGGAGTTTCTAAGCCATCCACTGTTTTGTGCTTGAAAAGTTTGGTCATGAATTACAAAGGTGGCAACATGGATGGCATTAACCTAAATGGAAAAGTTGCCAGTGGAATGATGTATTTATTATCTAAGCATTCTAATGTTTTTTATCCATACAGCAGTGGATAGTCTGACATTACAGTGCAGAATTTTTAAGTCCTACCTCGAGGCAAATCTCATACTTACTAGAAAAAATGAAAGTATGAAATGCTTTTTAATGTATATTTAACAAGAGATAGTCTGATGATTACTGATGTGTATTCTCCCTGGATTTCCCCCTTCTCTGTCAGAAGGCAGTGTTAAGAAGAAGAAAAACATTTTTACTGATTTATATTATCAGCAACTACCCAATGTTTACTTTTTACAATGTTTGTAACTGTAATTTAATAAAAATGGCACAAACAATTGTATTTTAAGTCAAATCAAATCCACATCACAAGATAACAATTAATTCCCAATTAACATAGCAGATCCATCAATCAAACCATGGAATTTATTCAAATCTTTTTTATTTAAGTTGGTATAAAATTAAATTTTAAATGTTCGGGAGGTAAGAAAGAAAAATAAATCTTTTCTTAATATTTCATGCTGGCTTTTAAAAATGTCTACCTCAGTCAACTATAATTCCTATCAACAAATTTACTTTTTTGCATTTGAGATGATTTCCTTAAATTCTATATTGTCTGAGAAGTACAATTACCAAATGCCTTTATTTACATTCATATAGTGGCACTGTTTAATAAGAATTAAAGTGTAGTTTTTTGCACTTGTAATAGTGTCGTGCACAGCAAGATATCATCTCTCGTTTTAATGAATGTTAAATAGTTGCACAGTACAGAGATCCCTGTTGTCAAAATGGTATTACTAAAGGTGTTTTCGATCACAAAACCCCAGTGGTCTACATTTTTGTTTTCTTTGACATTATTAAACTTCTCTGTTTCTTTAACTATGACTCTAATGACTACATTTGCATGATAGGAAAGTTTGCTTTGTGGCTCAACTTCTATCAGCACATTGTTTGCATGTAGTGTTCTGAGCATAGTGTTTGATGAGCAGTCAGTACAGTATTTTCAGTCGAAGTCAATAATTATGCAGAATCAATAACGTTTTCTTCTTTTGTGTTTGTCTTTGTTATTTCTTTGATATGGCCTCTAGGATGCTGCAGGCAAAGTGCTGGACCGCTGGGCCATCATGTCCAGGGAAGAAGAGATTATTACCCTTCAGCAGTTTCTGAGGTTCGGAGAAACTAAATCCATTGTGGAGCTGATGGCAATTCAAGAAAAAGAAGGGCAGGCAGTGGCTGTACCATCTTCAAAGGCAGACTCAGATATAAGGACTTTTATTGAAAGCAATAATCGAACCAGGAGCCCAAGTCTCCTTTCTCACCTGGAGAACAGCAACCCTTCCAGCATTCATCATTTTGAAAACATCCCCAACAGTTTAGCATTCCTGCTTCCATTTCAGTACATAAATCCAGTCTCTGCTCCTCTGCTGGGTTTGCCTCCAAATGGTCTCCTCCTTGAACAGCCATCGCTGAGATTGCGTGAACCAAGCCTTTCAGGCCAGAATGAATATAATGAAAGCAGTGAATCTGAAGTTTCTCCAGCACCTTTCAAGAATGAGCAGACATCCAGTAGAAATGCCTTGACCAGCATCACAAATGTAGAACCCAAATCTGAGCCATCTTCTGTGTCCCCAGTCCAGACATCCACACCTGTCAACGATCTATCCAAACCCGAACATACAAAAAGCTCCTTTCGAATACACAGAATGAGGAGAATGGGATCAGCATCCCGAAAAGGGAGAGTGTTTTGCAATGCGTGTGGCAAAACCTTTTATGACAAGGGAACCCTCAAAATTCACTACAATGCAGTCCATCTTAAGATTAAACATAGGTGCACAATTGAAGGTTGTAATATGGTATTCAGCTCACTCAGAAGTCGCAACCGCCACAGTGCGAACCCCAATCCCCGCCTTCATATGCCCATGCTAAGGAACAATCGAGACAAGGATCTGATCCGTGCTACATCAGGTGCTGCTACCCCTGTCATAGCAAGTACAAAGTCCAATTTAACATTAACAAGTCCTGGACGGCCTCCAATGGGTTTTACCACTCCCCCACTAGATCCTGTGTTACAAAATCCTCTACCTAGCCAACTTGTGTTTCCAGCTTTAAAGACTGTACAACCTGTTCCTCCTTTCTACAGAAATCTTCTTACCCCTGGAGAGATGGTGAGTCCTCCAACCTCATTACCTACTAGTCCTTTAATGCCAGCAGCTGGTACAATTGAGCAGCCTCCAATTCCTCCATCAGAATCAACATTATCTGCATTAGGGATGCCTGGCCAAGAGGCAAATGCTGAACTTGCCCCAAAGAAAAAGCCAAGGAAGTCGAGTATGCCTGTGAAAATAGAGAAAGAGGTTATTGACACTGCTGATGAGTTTGATGATGAAGAGGATGAGGTGAATGATAACAGAAGTGTGGCTAATGATGGTGGGCATGACAATCACTGCCATTCTCAGGAAGAGATGAGCCCTGGGTTGTCTGTGAAAGATTTTTCAAAAAATGGAAGAAACAGGTACATCTCAAGAACAGAAATAAGAAGAGCAGATAGTATGACATCAGAAGACCAAGAGCATGAGAGAGACTATGAAAATGAGTCCGAATCCTCAGAACCAAAACTATGTGAGGAATCCATGGAAGGAGATGAACATATGATGCATGAAAGAAATAACAAGCCCATGATGAACCACGACAGAGCAGATGAAAACCACCATGATACTTCCCATCACGATGACATTAAAGTGAAGGAAGAATTTACAGACCCTACGTATGAGATGTTTTACATGAGCCAATATGGACTTTACAATGGAGGCAGTGCCAGCATGGCTGCTCTTCATGAAAGCTTTACTTCCACTTTCAACTATAACAGCCCCCAGAAATTCTCCCCTGAGGGTGATTTGTGCTCCAGCCCAGATCCCAAGATCTGCTATGTGTGTAAAAAGAGTTTCAAGAGTTCTTACAGCGTGAAGCTCCACTACAGGAATGTTCATTTAAAAGAGATGCATGTCTGCACAGTGGCTGGCTGCAATGCTGCTTTTCCCTCACGAAGAAGCAGAGACAGGTCAGTAAATAACATATTTATAAACTAATTTCTTGGGTAGTGAAGCAAGTTAAGGATTCAAACAGAACAGAGACCTGGTAACATATTCCTTTATTAGTCCTCCATTCACTTTATGTTCTGATATCTAGAACAGGGTACAAGAAGTGTGCCAGTGCCTTGTGAAATAATTGGAATTACAGCTGCAAGTTAGCATATATAAACATGCTTGCAGTTTGAGACATTCATTACATTTCTAGTATTCAAATTCACGGTCATACATCCTCCTATGTATATATAACTAATTCTCAAAAATAATGATTATCTAATCTCTTACGTTAGATAATCTTATATAAGGCTATTCATATAGTTGAAACTTACAAAATTGTATCATCTAAAGGATATATGAACAATGACAAACATTTCCATGCAGGCTGTTCCTTCTGTTACATTCAATTTCTTTTTACCTTGATTCAAAGTTGAGAAAAGATGATTTATAGAAAAGTATATGGGGGGAAACCTCCTTTCTAATGTGTGCTAAAACAGATGGCGATTCCACTGATGATATTTTGCACTATTTCATGTGGGAACCTGCTAAGTGTCCTATTAGTACTTGACATGGATGATAATATTGATAAAACACACCTTAGGCAACCCCCATTAAAATGAATATCGGAAGCAATGTTTTCTGGAAGAGGGTTGTTGTATGTCTTTCGGGCTGTGTGGCCATGTTCCAGAAGTATTCTCTCCTGACGTTTCACCCACATCTATGGCAGGCATCCTCAGAGGCTGTGAGGCCACTGGGGATGCCACTGAGGATGCCTGCCATAGATGTGGGCGAAACGTCAGGAGAGAACACTTCTGGAACATGGCCACACAGCCCTAAAGACATACAACAACTCTGTGATCCCGGCCATGAAAGCCTTCGACAACACGTTTTCTGGAAGGTTTGTTTATATGTGTTTTGTATGTTTGTGAAAATTCCCAATCACTCAAATGAGCAATATGCATGAAAAGGGGAAAGTACAGGCATGTTTTTAAAAATCTAATCAGACTATTACTGAATATACGAATGATATTCTATTGCAATCATATTAGAGCAGTTCAGAATTAATTTTGTTTTAACAGAAGCAGCTGATCCAGAACATTTTAGTTGTGTCTATGTATTTTTGTTAACAAGGATCTCCTTTTCAAATTTTCATACAAATACAGTGCATGCTAACAATTTATTCCATGTTTATAAATCTATAAATTTTCACACAAATGCACACACCACATTATGTTTTCTGAAAATTCTCAAATAGATGAAAAAGATCCAGCCCATATGATGAAAATACATGGTTTAAATCCTACTTTTTATGCTTAATTCCTTGACTCCCACATATTAAAAATCAAAACAAGGAAAGGTCCCAACTACACTACAATCTTCTGGATCACAGTCAGTCCCAATGTTGTCCTCAGGTTTTTAGTGTATATGATGTGAATCTGGCTAAGAAGTAATTAAAACCACAATTATTAAAACAATACGGTTGAGAGTCTGTACCAGTGAGCCCCTGATGGTACAGCAGGTTAAACCGTTGAGCTGCTAAACTTATTGACTGAAAGGTCGGCAGTTGGAATCCGGGAAGTGGGGTGAGCTCTCGCTGTTAATCCCAGCTTCTGCCAACCTAGCAGTTCGAAAGCATGCAAATGTGAGTAGATCAATAGGTACTGCTCCAGCGGGAAGGTAATGTAGCTCCATGCAGTCATGCCAGCCACATTACCTTGGAGGTGTCTACTGACAGCACTGGCTCTTTGGCTTAGAAATGGAGATGAGCACCAACCTCCAGAGTCAGACACGACTAGACTTAATGTCAGGGGAAAACCTTTACCTTGAGAGTATATTTTGTCATGCTCAATGATTGCCTAAACAATAGTTCAGGTAATTTTGGATTAATTATTTAAGCCTTGAGCTCACTCACACTCTGTCCAATTTTATGCACAAGAAGTAAAAAAAAAAAAATCTAATGTTTCCTCTTTAACTTCAAAATATAACATAGTTACCTATATATTATGTATGAACACAACACAGGAATCCATGGCTTGTTATTACCAAAGATGTATATAATAGAATTTGATTTAACATGCTTCACTTAGACCAGCTCAGAACTCACCCAGCTTGTGAATAAAAAGGGAAGCTCATTCCCAACCATGTAAACTCTGTTTTGATAATGATCTAAACTGAGTTTCTGTAGGACATTAGTCTTTTTTTAACCTTATGATGTGCCCTCACTTTGCAGTTAATAGTACAAGGCCAAGTTTGAGCAGGATCCAAAGAATTGTGAAACTGTTTCCATGAGGGAACTAATACTTTTATTTCTCAAATCCCTATGTGGAGATTGCATGCTAAAGTACTATTAGTAACTGAGTTTTCAAATCCATGTGGAGCTGATGATTAAAAGAAGAAGAAAATCAAATTGTTGCTTCAATATTTCAAGCCCCTTTTACTGAAGCTTCCCTTTAAATCTTGAAATAGTTGGAATGAAGCTTCTTTGAATTCAGTGGGAATTACATCTAGACAATTCTACATTGTATTCTTGCTTTGAAATCAGCAGGATTAGCTTGCTGTCCCGGAATCTGCTTTCTGAAGTTTTTGTTGAGACCACTTTAGCTCATTCCTCATTGTCGAAAGAAAATTTCAGGTGGGCAGGTTACATTGCAGCATTAAGCTCAGGGTCAATTTATATAATATATTTTAACAATCTAGGCAGAGGCAGGCAGACAGGTAGATATTCTAGAAAAAATGTCTTTAGATAATATAATAAAGTGGCCAAAGTATTTGATGACAAAGATTTTGGAAATTTCTTTCATCCTTCCCACTGCAGCCATCTGGAAAAACCAGTTTCAGGTGGTTTCCTGGTCTCCAGAATTCATTTTTGAGTATATGGGTGGGACTCCATTAAGGAAAGAGAAAGATAAATCCTAACCTCCTTGTTTGCATAGAATCTATTCCTCGGACAGCAAAAAATCCTCCGGCTCAGAGTTCCCTTCTCAACCTAAACAAGAAAATAAGCAGGACGCTTACTTAATTGTTTCCTTCATTAATAGCTTTGCATGAGTGCAGCAGTTTTGTGAACATCAGAATGCAAGGCCATGTGGTGCCCTAGTTGTTCTTGATACACACCCAAAGAACTATAAGCTATGAATGATGCTCTGGATTTCCGTTGTCTGAACAATTTGACCACAGACCCTGTAAAAAGGTTCAACGGGTTTTGCAAAAGTGTTGGTAACTTTTCCAGACACTTCAGTAGAAAGTAACAAGAGCAATTTTATCTAACTCAGTATTATAATATATTGTGATAACCATATTGGAAAGTCATCTATGGCAGAAGAATAAATGTGAGATAGGAAAGGTGTGAAGTAATTAGGCAGTGTTCTTGTATCTACCTACACTTTTATAGATTTTGGAAGTTCTCACATGCCCATGCATGACTAAAGCCCCTTCTACAGATTATCTCCAGATTATCTGCTTTGAACTGGATTATGTGGCAGTGTAGACTCATGTCATCCAGCTCAAAGCAGATCATGTGGATCACCTCCTTTGATAATCTGGATTATATGGCTGTGTAGGAAGGGCCTGAATTTAAGAGATCTCGTTCTTCCATTAGTCCTTTATTCTGGCCTTATGGCCATCCATATATAGACAGAATGATAAGAATTTGAGTTAAATTCATAGTACGGTGCATTTTATGTTATCTAAGATTTTCTTGTTCACTTTCGTAAAGATTGCTTCTAAAAAGAAATCTGACAAAGTAAGTCCATTATGTGTCTAGTCCTTCAAGTAGCAAAGAAGACCTTGAAGAGATAAACCAGTGTATAGTGTCTTATTGACTTCACTGCCAAATAACTCGAGTAATAACACTGAGAGAACTTATTTCAGTCACCTTAATGGGCTGTTAACTTTAGAACCCAATTATAGCCATTTCAGCACTAATTGCTGTACCAGAAATGGGGAACATCCAACTTAATGCACACATGAAGGCTATCACATTTAACATTTTATTTAAGACATCATTTGATATAATATCTCCCTAGAAATAGTACTAGCAGAAGAAAGGGCAGTATTAGCTACATTTAACTATTTGGAAAAACCCTCAAGTTTACAGAGTATATAATTCAACCATTCTGATTAAACAGTCCTCATACTACAAGAAGAAACATAGGTGCTTTTTAAAAGAATATGTAGAAGCTTTACGAACCACTGTTTAAGATGCAGTTTATGTTAGACAGAAAGGGGAAAATTTCCTATTAGAATGTTATTCTTTAACTTTAGGATTGAACAATTCAAAATGGTTGACATCCTTCTTCATATGCTCTAATTGTTTTTATTTCTCCACCATGGGGATTAGATAATTTTCTCCATGACACCCCAAAATGGTCACAAAAACCTTTAGATTGGCTTTACTTAGGGTTCTCCTGATTCTATAGAATTCTATCTCCAAGCTCTGGAAATTTGTTCTCTTGGAAGATCTTATTATGATCTATTCATGTTGACAAGCCTAGTGTAACAGATGACTAACATTTTTATAACAATGATCAACCAATTAGTTGCCTACTTGACACTCTTAATTCCAGTGGAGTTTCAGAGAGTTGACCACCATATATGACTAATGGAATATATTTAGCATGGAAGGTGAAATTTATGTTAGCATGCTTAGAAGAACCTGCCTTCTTTTATAGCTGTTGTACTACCAAGTTAATATCCATTTTTATTGTATTCAGCAACGGCAATTGAAATATTTCTTGTTACTTTCAGCTATGTTGGGGTTCAGTGTCCAGGCAGACATGTTACCTCACTTTTTCATGTCCCAAAATTTATGTAAAATAAATACACTCCCAGCAGTTGGAAAAAACTGTTCCAAGTAACAAAGAGAGGAACACTACGCTTTGACATCCTCTGAGTAAAGGACGCTGATTGTTAAGGTTTGTCTTTAACTTTTCACTGAACGAGAAGCATGTGTGTTTGTCTAGAAGGTGGGAAAGGTGATTCACCCCATGAATAAATTTAAAAAGAAAATAATATTTGCTCAGGGTTACTTATAAATAAATATGAGGCAACTATTGGTGCCAAGTGTGATTCTGCCATTAGGTTGCTAGTTAAATCAGTCCAGATTTAAACTTGTAAACCCGTTGATTTGTATGAAGAAAGACATCTGTATTCAGTTTATTAAAACCTGCTGATGTTTCTAGAACTAAATTTGTTTGCAGATAGGCCTCTGGGTAGCTATATCAAAAGCATATACTACTGCTCATCTAGCTACCTGACTTCCAGACCTATACAGGTGTGCTTGAATAAATTAACATCAAATACCACTGCAGAAGAACCACTGCATACATTATCAACAAAGGTGAAGATGTGAAAAGATACTACCTACCTCCTGTTATCACCTCTTCAAGACAATTGCAACCATCCCCCTGCCTTTTCTAATCATCCCGCTCTGCTTTGAAACTTTCAAAGCCAACTTTTCTGAGTCTACTTTTCCAAGACTTGTTCACCATTTTTAGAAAGCCATTACTATGACGAAAAAGCCAGTTCATATTCAGGCCCCTTCTTCACACATGCACTGAAAGGCACCATATATATAGCTATAATTTAAAACTATAGGGCTAAGGTTACTATTGGAAGACTTGAATTCTTTGGATAGTGAATTAATTGAACACTTTAAAAGTATGAATTTCTTTTTCAACGTATGTTGAGATACAAATACACATTCTATGGTGCCCTGATAAATACAAATAGCCTGCCTTGAGAGATCAACCACAAAAACAAAAAATGACTTCTTCTGTTTAATATTGTCTCCCTACTTAAATACCCTATATTTGAGCCCTAGTTAGTACTTAGATGCCAATGAATGCCAGGTACTACAGTAGAGTCTCACTTATCCAACATAAACGGGCCAGCAGAACGTTGGATAAGCGAATATGTTGGATAATAAGGAGAGATTAAGGAGAAGCCTATTAAACATCAAATTAGGTTATGATTTTACAAATTAAGCACCAAAACATCATGTTATGCAACAAATTTGACAGAAAAAGTAGTTCAATATGCAGTAATGCTACGTAATAATTACTGTATTTATGAATTTAGCACCAAAAAATCACGATATATTGAAAACATTGACTACAAAAATGCGTTGGATAATCCAGAACGTTGGATAAGCGAATGTTGGATAAGTGAGACTCTATTGTATATGTCATATGAAGGAACTGGTAAAATCACCTTTGTTCATTTCTTGCCTAAGAAAACTCTAAGTAATTCATGGCATCATCATAAGTCTACAGCAATGGTTCTCAACCAGTGGGTCCCCAGATGTTGTTGGCCTTCAACTTCCAGAAATCCTAACAGCTGGTAAACTGGCTGGGATTTCTGCGAGTTGTAGGCCAAAGCACCTGGGGACCCACAGGTTGAGAACCATTGGTCTACAGGCAACATGAAGTCAAACACATACATATACTTTATCCACTCACTTTCTAACAATCAGGAAAAAAAAGTCAGAAGTGGCTTCCATCTGTAGCGTTACGTTATCAGGGAAACTGATTTCTGAGCAACTTTCAAACCAACACGATTTTGAAAAGCAGAGCAAAACAACTGGACCAAAACAATCCTTTTGATGTAACAGCTTCTTTGTAAACAATTTGCGAGCAATATTCATATTTTGGGCACATTGACTGCATTTAAAAGTGTCATAGAAAATAAAGAACCCTGTCACTTTAAAGCACTAGGTAGTTTTCCTGAAAGGAGGGTGGAACAGCATTTTAGTTGGCTAAAATCAATTGCTCTCCACCAAGGTATGCAGAGACATAATGAAGCTGATAGAAAAGCTGATTGTTCAGTGCTTGTTTTCAGTGTTAGAACAGTATCTAAATTCACAACTAGATGCAATTTAACTGTAACTAGGCAATTTTAAAACAATGCAACCCTGTCAAATAAATTGATATTGCAGGAAAGTTAAACTAAACCAAGGAGTTAATTGCTTTTCTCAGAGAGGTGGAGGTGTTTTTCTTGAGACTTAGTGAAGACCTTACATGCTGATGCCAAAGAAGGAAGAAATAAGTGTGTTATTTCATGAAGATAAAAACTGCACAAATAAGAAATTAAAAGCACTTATTTTTTTAAAAAAACCTTGCTTGAAGTAAGTCTCTGCCAAAATGCATTTTGTTTTATTGTCACTATAGATGAGGATTACTTCCACGATTGAACATATATGGCCAATATGTGGCTTTTCCAGAAGTAGTTCTCTGGAAGTGTTGCCTTCTTGATTCTGAGTTTTGCAAAATTCATCATTATCTATTTAAGGCAGCTATGTCTGCGTTTGAATTTTCAGTATTATTCATCTCAGTGTTTCCTTATGCTATCACGTAGCCAATTTTGCCATAACAGATTAGAAAGAAGTCATTCGTACAATTATCTTCATGCCAAAACTAATAGTAAAGGGTCATCTTTAGTATCTTTGGTGGTGGACACAAGCCACATAATTTGAATTTCAACTCCATTTTAGTAAATGAAGCTTCAACTTGCTAAAATCCATACTGTTGTAAAAACATCATCCATAGATTTTATTGTAGAGGAGTATTGGGTTTTGTAAAAAGAAAAGAGAGAAAGAAATCAATTCAAAGGCAAACTCAGGCTGGATTTACACTGCTCTATATCCCAGGAACTGATCCCAGATTATCTGCTTTGGACTGGATTATATGAGTCTACACTGCCAGATAATCTGGTATAAACAAATAACCTGGGATTAAATCCTGGGAAAGAAAGCAGTGTAGATCCAGCCCTAAATTCACTTATTTGTTTTGTTTTGTAATATTTATATCTTGCTTTCCCCCCATTATGAAACCTAAGGGACCTTGCACCATAAGTTCAAAACAAATTTCAGGTACACTAGACCCTTGGTATCATCTGTGGTTTGGTGCCAAAGCCCCTCATGGATACCCACATCTGTGAGTGCTTAAAGCCCATTGTGTACAGTGGTGTAGTAAAATGGCACAAACACCGTTTGCTTTTCGGATTTCTTTTTTTAAATCAAGCTGTGGATGTTTGAATGTATGGATGCAAAATCTATGGATATGAAGAACTGACTGTAAAACAATTCATAATGTAAAAAATTAAACCAATGAGTCCATAAAACACTAATTTATAACACTGAAAATACTAATGAAGATAAAAATATAGTATCTCCATTAAAAAAGCATCTGCTTATGTCCAGTGGCCTGACTAAATAAAAAGGTCTTTAAATAAAATGATGGAAGGAAAGCAGCGAGGGAACCTAACCAAATCCCCTGCAGAAGGGAATTTCATACTCTAGTAAGAGAAAAACCCTTCTTGTGTGTCCTTAACAGAAGTATCTGTGAATGCCTTCCTTGCAGATCTCATGCAGAGAAATGCTATCCTTCAGATAGCATGGATCTAAACTGTTTATAGGTCATAACTGGCATTTTGAATTGTGCCTAAAACAGCCCAGTTTTGAGTTAATGTCATAATATTTCTGGATTTTAACCCCATTTCAAAGTGTATGATTTAAAACCAGAGTTGTTGTAAATTCACGAAGAAAGGCTGTTAGCATGTGCAGCCTTGACTTCAGTGGTTTATGAAGTCCCTTATGTATTTTATGAACTGCTCTTCAGTTCAATTCTTTTCTCATATTTATTTGCTTAACGTCATGAGTAAACTTGAGACCATTTTGGTTGAAAATATAAAGAGAAAATTGTTAATTTTTATGCCTGTGCAACTCAAGGAAAGCTTTCGCATCCAGAATTTAGGAGGTTGGGAGAAAAAAGTCAGTTAATCCAGGTTTATAGTGACAGCCACCATTCATGCTTTTATTTAAAATAAGCGGTGGAGGAAGAAGAGGAAGGAGTTGGATCAGTTTTCCTTTGATATGTGACAAAGATACCATGGCTTTCACGCAACAAGGTGTCAAGATTTCATACGAAAAGAAGCCAGGTGTTAGTAGAGAAGAGGACACTTTCTCACTAGGGAACTGCTGAAGTCTGATAGCCAGATAGGGAAGCAGCACTCATTCCGCTGCCTTTTTAGCCCATACCGTCACAAAGGGGGCACAGCTGGGTCACTCGACTCACTAGTAATTGTGTTTTACAGACTTCTAAGGCAATTGGCTCAGTCAGTCCCAATTCAATAAAAGTGGAGAGCGAGAGCACTTTTGTTCTATTTTTTTTACTTGAAATTATTTCATTCAGCAGTCTGTCTTTTTTATTACCAGGATTTGACATTAGCACTCCAAGCTATATTAGCATCCATTTCAGCAGTTCAGTAATGGTATTAAAAAAACACTTAACTTCAACGGTGAATGGTTGTATGACAGTGCCATAAAAATCCACATTAAAAAAAACTTATGTATTTGTCCCTGCATTTCCCCCCTCTACTTGTTTAACCGCTTCAAAACTGTGCTGTCATTTGGAAAGACCTTTACTCTAAAGGAGGTAACCTGAGAGATTATTGTGAGACCACCTTTCTCATTCCATTCCTTCCTCTACAGTAGAATAGGAAGGGGATGATGTAATTTAAAAGCAAAAACAGAATAAACCCTCATTTATCATGTCTGTTCCAAAAACATACTGAAGTCAATGAGAGCATGCCTGTTGGGTTCAATGGGTAATTAAAACAGAAGCCAACCAAGGAAGGACTAACACACTCAAAATATTGAAGAAAAAATATTTGGCAGTTTGCGCCTTCATGGGACTTAGTTTGAACCCAGCACTCTCTTACTACTTGGAACAGGTCTTTAAGTACTTTGGCAATGCATGCTGCTCATAAATGACAACATTCGGTTCTAAATTTTGATTAAACATTCTGTAATTAATCAATGGTAGATACAAAGCAGTTGTTGGGATCCAGAGCTGCAAAATACATAAGACATAAAACATTACAAAGTAATTAGAGTGTGCTCATTCACAAGAGAAAGGATTGCCTTCAATAAAGAGGTAAATGATAGCATCGTGTTTATTGTGGACGTAGGCAGCCAGTGCAATATGATAAACTGCAGGAGATACACATATCAGTAATCATCTGCATTATTAGTGTCATTAATCATAATTCTAAAATATGACAGCAGCTGCCAACTTTTGACCAATTTTCCTTCTGCCTGTTGGCCGTTATAACTTCACTAATAGACTGCAGAGCTCCTATGTGCGTGGCAGTTTTGCATTGAGAATGGAAGGTTAATTATATTTCAGCTGCTGATTCCTTCTCTCCTTGGAAAAGCCTTAGCACTTTGACAATCCCAGGAGCCTGCTGCTGTTAAACCAGTAAAACTACTTTATTGAAATTTTCTTTGTTGGTCAGGAGTGAGTAGATGTTTCAGATGAGATATAAGCGCCAGGCTGGGACAGCTGCTAACAGTTTCTGCTCCAAAGTAATCCTTGGAAACTAAACTGAATTCATACTTCCTCTTTGCTTGGTCTCCAGTCAATATGTTGTTGTTTTTTTAAAAAAAATCTCTCAGAATTTAATAACCAATAGCAATAGCAAGTATGGAAGAATTTCATGGGATCTCAGCACTAAAGGCTAGAGATATATTGCTGACGGTAATCAGCCATTGAAGCACAGCTAGACAATTACTAAAAATATGAGAAACATTGTGTATCTGTGTGAGAGAGAAAGAAAGAGGGGCAGAGGTAGGGAGAGCCTATATATTGTATATCATAACTCAAAGCAGCTCTGGGTGCTTGAAATATCATAGTTTTACCTGCAGTCAAAGTAATATTTATATTTGTTTACAAATTTGAATGAAACATTGACTACTCTGAGCTTTAATATAGCATGGTTATGGATTAAATATAATATAGTAAGATTTTCACCAAAGGACCTCATTCCAATTGCTAGTCCCCGTTAGAGTAGACACATTGAATCTTTGGAATTTAAATAATTGGATTCGAAAGTTAATCCAATATGTCTACTGTAGTAGGAACTTCCATAGTTGTCCTAAAATTTCAATCCTAAATAAAGAAGGCATTGCTGAATAACCAATCAATGTGTCTAGTTGATAGTTTCATTTTTTTAGAAGTATTACAAGTTATAATTTGAAATATGGTTCTTTATCATTATGCCCATGATGTTGTCTGTTTCCAGTACAAATGGATTATTCCATAGCCAAAACACTCCAAAAACACAAAATTCTCTGGATGGGTGGTTGAAATAGTAACACATTTACTTTCTGATGGTTCAGTATACACAGACTTTGTTTAATGCAGAAAATTATTTAAAATGTTCTATTAAATTACCTTCAGGCTATGTGTAGAGAAGGTATATATTAAACATACATGAATTTCATGTTTAGACAGGTCCCATCTCCAAAATATCTCATTAAATATGTAATATACAAATATGGGTTTTCCCAAATAATAATAAAAATGTGAAATCCCAAACACTGCATATCCCAAACATTTTGGACTAGATGGCCCATGTGATCTCTTCCAACGCTATTATTCTATGATTTTGGATAGGAATATCCAGCGTATATTTCAATCATATTCTGCAGTGCTTTTCAGAGGACTCATCTCAAGCATTTGGCTTGAGTCATAACTCAATAAACAATGTGTGAAGTACATGCATGTGTCAAGAAGTCTTTTCAACAGGTCCCTCTTGAGCTTCTACATCCAGGCAGACTTTTAATTTAAAATGCATTCCAGGTGTGTGGCACAAACTTCAAGGCTTTTAGAAAATGGCTTCACAGCAGTGCATGTACATGATGCAGTTGCTTTACTGGGTTTGTGTCTTTAAGTATCCAGATAGCATCCATGCTGCAAGCCCCTTCTACTGGCAACTCTTTCATTTCATGCCACACCATGGTGTTTAACCATTGTAACAGAAGTTGCAGACTTAGCATTAACTTGCAGTTTAATGTGAGTGCTTTGTGGTGGTATACCAACATCTACGCTCGTGTAGCATTACAAAGGATGATATTCCACTGGTGCAGATTGACCAGGCATGTCATTATTATTATTTCTTTGTAAAAATTGCATCTCGCTCATCTTTCTTATAAATGGTGTTTAAGGCAGCATTGAAATTAGAGGATTCAATTCACAGATTCCGAAATAGTAATAAATGTTGCGTGAAAGTTCTAAAGACAAAATAAGCACAAACCCTGGACTAACCATTTTATTTTTAAAAATCACTCTCACGTCAAAATACCTTACAAGTAGTATATCTCAGAAAACTGATATTTTACATTTCATGCATGGCCTATAGAAGGGCCAATAAAAACCACTGAAACTTATGTTCCACAGGTACATATGAAGCAGTGTGTATTACATATTACAGCAGCAATGGGAACTTGGTAATCTCATATAGCCAAGTCTTTGATACCAAGCTAATTAAGTCACTGCATTCTGATGCTTACTGCACATGGACTAATTTGGGGAAATAAAGTTGATTTCAGAAAGGATCCTTCAGCCCATTTGTTATACTTTCAGTGATCAGTTTGTTTTAAATGTCCTGACTTCTTTTTTCCTCCTGCAATGAGACATTTTGCGTTGAGGCAGCTGGCAAAGTGTGAGTCTGAAGTGTCGCAGTACAACTTACACAATTGCTGAGTAACTCTGGCAACTACACCAGTGGTTACGCTTCTCGTTTGTAATGCTTTTTGATCTTTAATGAACAACAATTGTAATATATTAAGAGTGTGCCTTAACCTTGAAGCTTTTGAGCACACGCAGCTGTTGGGAAAATGTAATTCTGTTCACACTGTAAGAGCCGTTTCACTTAACACCTCAACAGGTATGTACTGAATTACCAGGACTTTCAAGGGTAGAGCGCTCTCAGACTTTCTTTTAACAAAGGATTACATAAGCAGAAAGGATAGCAGCCAGACAATTGCATGGTAAAATCAGAGGATGCACCTGCTCAGGTGAGCCATGGACAGGCTGTTCTAATGTCATATTAATATGAACACTTGTGTGCATTCGGTAGTGATAACATTTCTCCCTGTTCCGCTGGCTCTGCATTTGGTATGCAAAAGGCTTGATTGCCCCTGCCAACCACGCAATAATTCTTGCTAACATCTTCTGAGTTACAACATTTATAAAGTTGCAAAGTGGAGTAAACAAACCATCTGTTTGGCTTTACCATATATGTCATGCTCTCTTATTAGCATATTACGATTCATTTAGTAAACAAATTTGGTGATTTTCTTCATGTCAAAGTCAGAGGGAGCTGGAAGATGATTAACATTCCTGGGACAGGCACATTAATACATTGCTTCCTCTGCAAAGTTAAGTGGCTTCTCAGGAGAATCGCCCCTTGTTGACAAGATGAGACTGTCAATTTTGTTTGCCTGCCACATTAGGGGCCATAAGGGGATGGCGAGCTCTGAGAATGAGGAGCCGTGTAGGCAGCATCATTCACTGTGAATTGAGAAAAGAAGTCTAATTCTGATAAATGGTCGACCCCAATACATCCTACCTGTTATTACAACAGACGTGCTGTATCTGTGCAGTAAATTAGTTAAACCCCTAAAGAGTTTGGTGAGAGCTTATCTTCAAGTGAATAATTTGAGTGGAGAGGGAGCTGTCTTCGTGACCAGTGTGAATGATTTGTTTCATATTGAAAGGGATTGTAATGACTGGGTTCCCTGTCTTTAATTTGCAAGAATTTGCTTGTCCTTTATATCCTGCATTTAATAAGCACTTCTTTACTTTTTTTAATAGGTGCTGAACTGTTTTTTACCTTTTGGATTTTCTTCCTATAAAAGGTTAATATTTTTTCAGATTCTATGCAATCCATTAAAAAGCCCTATAGAATCAAACATGCTGCTCGAGTAAAATTTGCCCATATTTCACTAAGTAACACAACACTCTGTCTGTAACTACTGATTTCAAACGTTAGCAATAAAAAGATCTCCCATTAAAAATCATCACTTATGGAAACATTTGAAGCAACACACTGCAAATAGAAAATGTACATATATGTGTGTGAGAGAGAGCAGGAGAATAATATAATTAAAGTATCTTATAACGTGGGCTTTGGTGATTTCCCCCTCATTTGCTTTCTTTTTCAATATAAGAAAAAGCAAGGCAAAACATGTAACATTAGACAATAAAACTGCAGAGCTATGCTTATTTCCTTGGAAGGAAGCCCCATTAAATTTAATAGGACATAGATCTGAATATACATATATATATAATTAGGTGTAAGACTAGGGAATCACAACTCTTTCCCATTGTCTGTGAGGGTCAAATTGATTTATGATTTCAAAAGTGAGAAAAATGGGGTTTGCTTCTGTCCTAAAGTAACGTTGGGTATTACTCATTCTCACATGTATTCATGAACAAATTGAATGCTTTCCTTTGACCTCTAGATCAGGGATTCTCAAATATTTTCCATTCGTGACCCCTTTCTGTCTGAGAAATTTTTGTGTGACCCCAGGTATACAGATATATGAAAGAGGTATATATCTCAGACATTCACTAATAAATCAGCATTTGCAAGGCTTGCCAAACAGGCAGGTTTCCCTTTCTGTGGAGTACAGCTGAAGCATTTTCTGCAGCGTCCACTGTAAACACTGAACATTGTTGCTTTCAGTTTTGTGTAAATGATGGTGTTCAAAAACTTTTATTACTGCCAAATTTTTCATGACTCCACTGAGCTAAGGGGACCCCATTTAGGGTTGGAACCCACAGTTTAAGGCCCCTTCTACACATCTTAATAAAATCCCACATTATCTGCTTTGAACTGGGATATATGGCAGTGTGGACTCAGATAACCCAGTTCAAAGCAGATATTGTGGGATTTTCTGCCTTGATATTCTGGGATATAGGGCTGTGTGGAAGGGCCCTAAGAAGCAGTACTCTATTTAATGCTGAATCCACAGGGGATGTGGTGAGATTTTTGTCCCTGAGGGAACTTCCAGGGACCTCTGTGAAAAACTCTCCCCTTTTTATGTTGAATGCATAAAGAAAGCATGCAAGGAGTATTACACTCAATGACTTCACAAGAAGTTATGCACAAACCATTTGAGGTTACATAGTTGTCTCATATTTTAGGATGAAATTGTACTAGATGGCCTGGTTTAGCATAGTTTGAGTGTGAGACTATGGCTTTGTAGATTATTATTTATTATTATTTATTTCTCACATTTATATCCCACCCTTCTCACCCGAAGGGACTCAGGGCGGCTTACAACAGTGGCAACATTTAGATGCCCATACAAACCAATATAAAACAGCACATAAAACAGTTAAAACTATTAAAATATATTATGAATTAAAAATATACATTTCAAACATAAAATCAGACCCGTTCTTCATGCTTTGTCCACGAGGATTAGGATTAGGAGATTAGGATTTGAATCCCCAACCCCCCCCCCCCCAGCCATGGAAACCCACCGGTTGATTTTGAACAATTTCATACTCTTTCAGCCTCAGAAGAAGGCAAAAGCAAACCCTCCCTGAACAAATCTTGCCAAGTAAATCCTGTGATAAGTTTGTGTTAGGGTTGTCATAAGTCAGGAGTGGCTTGAAGGCACACAACAGTAGCAACTCCAACAAGAAAAATTTAAAACTGAAATGTGCCTTTTTCATCCAATTAAGATTTATTAACAGCCATAAAATCCTCAGCTCTTATCATGTGAAGTTAACAAAAAGACTAGAACAAAAAGTAATAGTGAAGTGAAAGAAAAATTCTAGTATTTACTGAATATTAAGGGGCAGGTCTTGTTTGTATGAACAGGAAAGTAGTAAGAATTGCCACCAATTTTCTTTACCCAAAGATAAATTCAAAATGATTGTGCAGTGCGAAATTCAGCCTCAAGGGAAATGTCTGAAGACTTTCTGAAGAAAACCAGAACAGTTATGATAAAACGAATGACATTCCTCAGGGCAATGTCTCACACACTTCAAGTGTTTTCAGATTTTACCTAAAGAAATTTTTGAAATACTGGTGAAAGTGTGTTCTCAATTAAAAATCTGAAAAATGTGATGGAAGCCCAATTTTGGGAAGAAAATGTTACCCTTTTTCACAAAGGTTGCCTATATCCCGAAAATAAGCAACAACTGTGGTAACTGACACAGCCTTCCTGTGGACTATACATAAGTGCTAGACATTGTATATCACCATGTTTAAATGTCTTTTCCATTTATGTTACTTTATTTGCTTGTAGTATTAGCAGCTTTGTTCATAGATAGCAGAGCTATTTCTTAAGTCTCATCGTTTTCTCCAAGTTTGTTCCAACCCATTTCCTCTTCATAGTTATATGGACAGTTGTGTGCATTTTTAAATAAAGCATCCTCACTCTAATAGACTTTAAACTCAATTGTTTTAATATTAAATCTCAAAATGTAAAAAAAAAAAGCCTTGTATCAGATGAATACATCTGTTTAGATTTCCATATGATGTTGAAGGGGATTCTTCAACACCAGCAATATAGATTAAGAAATGAATGTAACAGAATCAATTCTTTTGAACTGTGGTTGCATAATGGAAATCGACTACTATGAATGAACTCATGTTCAGAAGTTATGAACAGCAAGGCTAATGCACTGCAATGAGTTCATCTTTATTATTGCATTACACCTGAATCAATTGATAAAGCAAGTTTTTTTTAAAGCTAGGAATGGCACTTAATTGAATAAAAGTCAATGTAATTATATTAGGAGAAGCCAATGGTACTGCTGACAGCGGAAAAGGGACCTTGCTGACGAAAGTGCCAGAACTTGTCCACACATTTCTGCACATCGTTTGCCTGACAGATATTAAGGGCTGGTACACAGTTTAATTAGATTACTGATAGCTACTGCTATAAATGATGTGAATGGATATTGCATCACTTTCTAATGATAGCTGTAACTGGTTGCAACTTTTAACAAGTTATCATCAGCAAACCAGCCTTTATTTGAGAACTGGAGGCTTTTCAACGGATGTAAAATTAATGTTTCCTTGTGCTTTACATTTGGAAATTTTGATTCAGTACATTTCCATCGGTTTTTATCAGCAGGAAAAAAGATTTCAGGAATAACATGATTATTTCTTCCTAACCTCATAGATATGAAAGTCAGTTTGCTGGGAAAACTGGGGAAAGTAAGCTATGGGGAAAAAGTGGGGACATCCTCCCCCCTCCCCCCAATTTCAAAAACAGCTGAGCATGAAACCTGCTGAGATTGCAGTGAATGTGAGAATCTCAGGTCCCTTCTACATTGCCATATAAAATCCAGATTATCTGCTTTGCAGTGTAGACTCATATAATCCAATCCAAAGCATATAATGTGCATTATCTGATTTGATAAATTGGATTTTGTGCCACTGTAAAAGGGGCCTCCGCTTCAAATGAACATTCAACTTTCAAACTCACTGGTGACCCTAGGAAAATCAAAAGCTACTCCACAGTGTTGTTATGACCAAGTTAATAGGTTGCACTCTGAAAAATGAATGTGCAAATTTGATTTTTTCCAATGAGCCTCCAATGAGCAAGTAATATAGTCTCTCCCATCTATCTTTACCTCAATGCTAGTCTCGCCAGTCTTTCCCTGTCCATTATATAACATGCCTGGATTCCTCTGTTACAACAGGCAGAAGTGAGAGATTACTGGGCAAGAGAAACAGCACTGGTGCTTCTTCTAATAAGCCTCATTGTGAAGCTAAAAAGTAATACTTACTTAACCTCTCAGAAAGAAGACGGGAAGTAAATGTAGCAAAAGGCCATACTGTTCATGTGCAATGGCTATGCCCAATAGCCCATTTTGACCACTTTCCAAAGTCATGGGGAAAACTTCTGGATTCTCTTGACAGGCTGATGAACATGGCATGCAGCAGACACTATATCAGTGGTTCTCAAGCTGTGGGTCCCCAGGTGTTTTGGCCTACAACTTCCAGAAATCCCAGCCAGTTTAACAACTGTTAGGATTTCTGGGAGTTGAAGGTCAAAACATCTGGGAACCCACAGGTTGAGAACCACTGAACTATACAGTTATTACAGTTAAAACTGCCACCATGTTTCAGCTCGGTTGCACAGTGTATTCAGAGGAGCAAGCACACTTCATTGATGAAGGTATATTGCACTGCCAAATTTCATAATGATGGCACTCAAACACACTAACTAGCACAACAACTGAACCTTGTTAATTGGTAGACATGCACAGTTGAGAGGTCCCTGCATTTTCCTGAGAACATTTCCCTTTGAATGATTTGCCATCTGACACCCAGAATGGGTAAGAAATACGAGAATATTGCCAAAGAGAGTGTAAGGCCCACATTTGTTTGTTTATCATCCATGTATATGAACATTGGGCATCTGTTCAGGAAAAATCTTTGAATTATGTGAATTTGCCTTTGTCTGATTTGATTTATGATTTTCGATTGTGCGGTTGGTCCAGGTAACCATCAGTACAACAGTGTAAGTGAGATGAAGGGTGACAGAAAATGATCTCATGGCTGAAGCATTTTAGCCTGTATTTTATTGTTTTTAAGATTTTCTATTTTTTTATTTTAAAAAAGCCAGATGTGACCAGATTGGAATGTGAATTTGTTCTCTTTCTCTTTCTCTCTGTCTCTTTCTCTCTATCTCTTTCTATCTCCCTCTTTCTTTTGTGATCTCGATTTAGCAAAAGATTAGAAAGCTGATCTTATCACAAGGTAAGCTCAGCCTTCGTAAGTGCAGTGTGGGGGATATGCATAACACACTTCAATGTTCAGAAAAAGCAGTAATACATTACTTGCTATGAAAGATAGTTATCCCGTTGGGAATGAATGAACAGTATATGCTTTCCACTCCATCCTCCGCTCCACAGATGTATCTCTCAGTAGCTCTTCTCCATTGGGAGAGATCTCCATTTGGAACCCAAATTTACCCTCCTTAAATATCTATCCACCTTTTAACTACAAACAGCCACCTGCCTTCATTTATAGGAATGCGGCCTGGTATCCTAGTTTGCTATATTTAATAAGGTAAATGAGTTATGACAAGGTATGATGAATCACATAGCTATCGAAAATTAAGTCTAGTTGTTCTATCTCTTCTCCCTTGCTATAATACACAGTTGAGTTCTTTGGGCTGTGTTTTAAAGCCTAGCTGGTTGAGAGATACACTACTAATTGAAAATGTGATTTGAACAGGCAATGTTTAAACATAAAGGATTTCAGTTATATCATCTTTATACTTAGCCTCCCCAGTTCTTCAAGGGATGTCCGTGTACAGAAAGGGCTGGCTTTATATGTCAGGAATTGCACACCCAGATTGAATCTAGATGTGAGTCAGTCTTAATGTGCACATGTGGGGATAAGGCATCCATTGTGGCCCCCAAATTACAAGAGAAAAATGAGAACATACATTTACATCAGCATTGAAATATGACTAAGGATACAACGTAGCTGGGAATACACCGTTAAATTTGGATTGGAAAGCCTGCTATTGATGGTGGTGGTGGTGGTGATGATATTATTATTATTATTATTATTATTATTATTATTATTATTATTATTATTATCATCATCATCATCATCATCATCATCATAATCATTTAGTTAATATTCCTATTTTTCATAAAAATATTCATTGGGGGGTGATTGCGCAACTGTGTTAATTTGATGAGCCATGTTTCAGGGCTGTAAGATAGAGCAGAATTGAAGATGTTCAAGGATTCCCACCATAGTTTACATGATTCCTTATCACAGTGATTCTTATACTATCTGATGTGGGGACTGCCAACTTTTCCTCCAATCAGCAGCAGGATCAGCAGCAGAATTCTGTTCATCGGCTACAGTTGTTCCTTTCCTGGAAACATGCAAGAGACTGAAAGCTGATGGCTTATGGACCAACATTGGTCCATGGATCATCCCTTTCAATAGTCACGTTATGAGACTATGCTTCTTGGCTTTGCATGTTGGGTGACTCCTCACGCTGCAACCCTTGCTATTGATTTTTGCAAAATAATATCTAGGAAAGGGGGAACATGTAGATAGAACAACAATCAAAGATATCTTGCATTATATTTGTCGTTGATTTGCAAATTCGATTTGCAGACAGAGACCAATAATCTTGGGTTGGAAAGAATAAGAATTTTAATTTTAATAGCTTATTTCCATTTGTTTTATGTGCTCTTTTTGTAATGTAGCCTGTCTGCCCTAATTCTTCACTTATTTTGTTCTCACACACAAGAGCAAATGACATAAGAAGCCTTCCCAATGGGCAAAATTGCAAACATTTTAAGCATTTGTCAGTAATTTTGTTCATGGGACGGTTTTTTTGTGTGTGAAAGGCTCGTGTGTGTGTGTGAAAAAAAATGGTGGTCTGCTGAAGCTGACTCTTGCATGAAGAGCACAATCCAAGACTTTGGATTAGGAGACATGGCTACAGCATGTTTCCAACAGTGACTCAACACATCCACTTCCTTGCCAGCGGGGAGCAGAGGGGTGGCAGACAAGCACCTAGTTATCTTCCTATGACTCGACACTCAGCAACAAGGATCCACAGAGATCTGTGGGAATCCACTGAAGGTCCACATGGGAAAATTACTGCTGTGCATAGGAAGATAGCTGGGTGCTTGTTCTACTAGTACTCAAAAGCCATGGAATGGCTATGATGGAGCAGAGAACCACAACTGAAAAAGTGTTGATTGGGAGGGCTGCCACCAGAACTCTGTGGAATCACATAAATTCACTACAATTTGTAGAATTCTTCAAAATAAAGTAAAATAAATTATTTCACATGATTCAACATGGATTCCGTTTCCCAAATCATAATGTGGTCCCAAATTTAAACGCTTACAAGTGTTAGATTCTATTTTAAAATTGTAAATACCCAGAACAGGCATGTAACCCGGCCGGGGGGGGGGGACTTCAGCCCCCCCCCCAACATTCTCAGGGTGGTCTGCGAGAAGGCCTTACATTTATTATTTGAACTGTTATGTTTATTCATATCATGATCTGATCACCATGCTCAATATATCCCATATGCATGGGGGTATTGGGATAACAATACAAAAGGTTTGCTAGGGTAGATCCTCTCTCACCCAGACTCAGCCCCCCCTTGAACCAAAATCCCAGCCCCTCCCAAATCAAAATCCTGGTTATGGGCCTGACCCAGAATAATTTTATTGCATGGTCCACTACTATTGGTAAGAGGATAAATCAGCCTAACCTTACTCTTCTCCTTTGTCCTCAGTTGGCCAATGCTAATAATTCACCACCATCAAGAGTTCCAGTGTTGCACATTCAAAAATGATCCCACTGATTTTCTTCCTCCGTATCTAGTTCCTCCCTGTCTGGTTTATGTAAAAAAATTGGAAATCGCAGTGCTGTTAAACCATTGATATATAGTATTAAAAGGTTCATATTGTTGATTAGCCTCATATGTAGTAGGTTAACCAAAAATGCCCATGAGAGATGCAATTTCTTGCAAGATTAATTGAAGAAAAACAACTTTAAAAAGGCTGAGAGTTAGTGTAATTGTGTCACATTTGCATTTGTAGGGAATATTGGTTCATGTCTAGCAATGATCTGATTTCCAATTAAGAGGGCAGCAGCCACAATAGTAGTTGTAGAAGTTGTTGCATTGCATGCAATCTTGACTCAATGCATAAAGCTTAAATGTAATCAGCAATGCTATATGTTTTTCTCCCTTCCCATCCCTTTCCTCTTTCTTTCCTAGACATAGTGCTAACATAAACCTGCACCGTAAACTGTTGACCAAAGAACTGGATGACATGGGACTCGATACTTCTCAGCCCTCACTTAGCAAGGACCTCCGGGATGAATTTTTGATGAAGATATATGGGGCCCCACATCAAATGGGGTTTGATATAAGGGAAGATACATCCTCCCCAGCAGGTACTGAGGACTCCCACCTGAATGGGTATGGAAGGGGCATGTCAGAAGAATATATGGTGCTAGATCTGAGCACCACCTCCAGCATCCAGTCTAGCAGTAGCATCCATTCCTCCAGAGAGTCTGATGCAGGGAGCGACGAGGGGATTCTCCTCGATGATGTTGATGGGGCAAGTGACAGTGGAGAATCGTCCCACAAAGCTGATGCTCCAGCTTTAGGGGTTGGCATGGGTTCTGAAGTTCCAGGATCTCTCATGTTTAGCAGCGTTTCCATGAACAACGGGGGGATCATGTGTAACATTTGCCACAAAATGTACAGCAACAAGGGAACTCTCAGGGTGCATTACAAGACTGTGCACTTGCGAGAAATGCACAAGTGCAAAATCCCTGGATGCAACATGATGTTTTCCTCTGTTCGTAGCCGGAACCGGCACAGTCAGAACCCTAACCTGCATAAAAACATTCCATTTACTTCACTAGATTAGTTCAAAGATGGACCCGGTAAATGCCAGCTCTCAAGGAGAGCCTGGTTTCTTTGAACAGCCATTTACAGACTCTTCTATAAATATATATAAATATGAATATAAATATATATCTTTTTTTCTTTTTTAAGAAAACAGAAAAACACCAGGTGCTTCCCCTGCTTTTTTTCCTCCCTAAGTTTCGTTTTGTTAAGATTATTCATTTTGTGAGGGTTGGGGTAGTACCTTTAACTTGGGATGAAGTTTCCACTGCTCTAAACAAGACAAAAACAAACAAAAAATGAAAAAACCCTTGTATTTTAAAGCCCACTTTTGTTACAATATTTGTGGTCATCTCCAAAGAGACTGTGTCTTCTGCCTATGACTGTTGCCTGCAACCTTAGAAAAAGAAAAGGGGGCAAATGGGACAACCCTGAAGAAACAAAGCACTGCAGAGAGAGAAAGAGAAAAAGGATAAAAGAACAACTTCTGTTGTCTTTTGTGTATTTTAAACAATTCAGAGGACCGTCAACTCCGCATGGCTGTTACACTTGTATATATTGAGCCTTGAAGGGCCCGTGATGTAAAACAATTGTATTGATGGTGATTTAACTTTTTTGTTTTGGGATTTTTTTAAAAAAAACATTTACATTTACATCCAGTGGTTAGATATGCGGGGGTGGGGGGTAGTTTGCTGGCTCGCTCTATTCATTTATATTAGCTTCAGTGCACATTTTTTTTTAAAAGGAAAAAACACAAGGTCTTGTTTTTTAACTACCTGCTAGAGAGGCGTAATAAGGAGGTGCTGGCATGCTTTAGAGCACCGGATTGGATACAGGTTTTTTGTGTTTGTTTTTTATTTTATTTTGGGTTTTGTTTTTGTTTTGGTCTTGTTACTATTACATAAATCCAGTCATGCACTTTTTTCTTACACAATGTGGGGATGTGTAATAATATCCATACCCTTTTTTCCCTTAAAAGTATTGCCATACTTCAGTGTCTTATTAAAAGAGAGCGAGCGAGAGAGAGAAAAAAATACAAGTGATTTGGTCAGTATGGGGCAAGAATGCCGAACAAAAAGTGTTAAGTGTTAACACAGAGCTGCCAACTTTGCACAAGTTTTCAGTAACCAAAATAGAATCAGATGCTGTTAACTACAGGCCAAGATTTTGGCAGTCAGTAGAAGAAGAAAACAATCCTAGGAAACTGGGAGGAAGGAAAGAATAGACAGAAATGTTCTTCTCAGGTTCAAAATATTATCTACGCTCACAAAAGAAGACCACAGTTCTTTTGTAAAAGGAAATGAAAGCTACATGGTGAGATGGTGGAGACATGTCTTCACATAAGCAAAGATAGGCTTTCAGGAAATAAGTATTTTGGGCTGCATTCCTATGCATTCCTTTCAGGAAGTAAGTCCCGTAGAATTTAAAGGAATTTGCTTCTGAGGAGATATACATAGGATTGCACTGGAAGATGGTTGCCACAAACTGATATCATTGTCATCTTGCCTTCATAAAGTTTTCCAGTTTACCTTCAAAAAAGGCAGCATGTGCTATAATTTCATTAGATCCAGCATTTTTCTCATTCCAGTCCATTGGTTTCCACTTGTGGGGTGTTTAAAAAAACTGGATGTGATGGTATCCTATCACACATCCCCCCTTACACCCTATATATTACTATGGAGACATATGTCAAAGATACCATGGGCAAGATGAGAACACAGAAGTGAGGTGCTGCGTATAATGTTTATAAAGAAAGCTTCAGGGCTGCATATCCCTTCCTGAAACAGGTTTGTGTGTCCTCTCCTGAAGACCAAGCTTCAGTTGCATAAGGCAGCAAAACCTCTGCAAGATTGTTCCATGTGCACCAGGGAGTGCTATAGAATGCTTAAGGAAAGCTTTTACTGAAGCCACCAGAAGCCATTAATGGCACAGACACTTAAACTTCGGAGAATATGTGTTCCTTTCCCTCAATTGGGTAATTTGCCCTTTAGAGAAATCAGAAGCTGGTGGCACTGGTGATGGTGGGAGGCGGTACTCAGGACAATTTGTTATGGTCTTTTGTACTTTCCAGACATGATTTGTCAGAGAGGAATTAAACTCAAGTGAGGAAAGAGCACATCGGAGAGGAAACCAATGATTAAGGAAGGCAGGGAGAAGCTGGTCTCCAAATCCTTTGTTTTGCTTTGTTTTGTTTCGTTTCTGGTGTTTACACATCTTGTCTGAGCATGGCAAACCACACTGGCAGCCTACCTTACCACAGCATACTGACTGAATGATGATATTTACTTAAGCTTAGTCTACAGCCAAGATCATTATGGTGTGTGTCATATAACAGATCCTTTTTGAAAAAAAAGGGATACACAAGGAATATTTCCACATGCTGTGTATTTCTAGCTCAAAGAGAATGTTTTTCTTTCCTAGAACATTTCCCTTGTAACTGCGAAACCAGAAATGCTGGGTTGTTTTCAGCTTCCAACTTAAGTCTGTTATGTAATTTCAGCAACTGTTAATTGCATATCAGCAAACCAGCCTGTTAATTTTACTAGAGGAAACTAGTCCAGGTAAATAAATTCCCTTTCCACCATGGCCCAAAGCTATAGTTAGTTATGGCGAAAACCCATTGGAACCACTTCTCATTCTTTTCCATAGGACTTAGTCCTGACTAGCTGTCGCTTTAGGGACATTGTGAGCCACAGTAATTTTTAAAAATGAACAAAACAGAAACACTATTTAGTGTATCTCCATGTGTGTGTAAAAAAAATTAAGTCAAATGCCTTATTTTAGGCCATATTTGTTTCTTTTCAAATAGTAAACACAATATTTACAGAATTCATACAGATGCTTTAAAATGTTACCAACCAGTGTGTATAAAATATGTTTATATCAGAAATATGTTTACATCAAACCTCCACAATTTTGCTGACTTGATTATTTTTCATTGTGCTTTGTCTTTTTTTTCCCAAAGTCTTAATTACTTTTTTATAAAATTGAATGAAGAGATGCTTTGTTTTGTTTTATGCTGCGTATGTACCGTATGCTTGTGAAAGGGAACATAGAAAAGTAAAGGTGTGTTCTTCCTAACCATATGAACCTTTGTAGTGTTATCTGTACTGCACTGTCTCTTCAAACACCCCCAAGTTATTAGGAACCAAGTGAGAAGAAATACTGAAAAGGCAAACAAACAAATTGCAAAATGATATCTAAGGAACAAAAAAAAAAACACTGTTTTTGAAGTATGTATGGTATAAATAAATATCATTTTTAATGAAAAACATATTTGAGGTATATAAATAATTCTTTCCTGAAAAATCACTGTTCTGCATTCTCATTTTACTTTTGTTTCTGTTAAAGGTCAAGTGGCTTGGTAAAACTAGACTGGAAACTTAAACATCATCAACTAGACCTTATTCAGCAAATGAGTTGTGCAGACAACATCTGTTTGTTGCACAAAATGAAACAGGATGGCAGATAATTGTAATGAATCAGAGAGAAATATGCAGATGGTTTAGGCAATAGCATTCTTTCATATCTATCAATATTTGAAACTATGAGAGGGAAAGGACCATGGTCACAATAGGCTGCACACTTAAAGAAATTTTTAAATTATTTGTCACGCTTCCTGTATTAGGTAGGCAATGTTGTGCCAAAAGAACTACAGTGTGCCTTGAAAAATAAAGACATTATTTTGAATGCATCTACCATTCTGTGCTCACTTAGGCAACAAAGCTGAGCAGCACCCATCCTCTCTCAAACACTATATGAGCACCACTATCATCCCAAGGCCCATAGTAAGGTGGCCTACAACTGCTGCCAGTTGGTGTAGATTGTAATGAGTCAGTCGCACAGAAAGGTAAGATGGACTTTCCCAATGTAGCTCATTCTAGAATCAAGAGGCAAAGGGCAATCCCCAAAGCATCACCAATATCCAGCACCATTCCTAAGCATTGACTGGCAGCACAAAGAGTTCAAAGATATAGCTGTGTTACCATTTCATCACACGAGTCATTTGCAGCGCTGTAGGACACTTTCACCCCAGGTAAGCCACGGAGCCACGGAGCCCCATGCCGCCCATCAGACGATACAGAGTCACCTCTGGTGGGGCTCCGTGACTCAAGTAGGGCACATGATAGAAGGAGTTATTGGGATAAACTGACGCTGGCTGGAACCAGAAAGAAGTTACAATATGTGTCACAGAATGAAAAAGGGAAACTTGTTCAATCCACTGTTGATGGATTAGAGTTTGTGGATATATTCCAATTCTGCTGTTTTTCTTTCCAATCTTTCCTTTTAGTTGTTTTGTTCAAGGGCAGCTGTTCTGAGATCAGAGATAGAATGCCCAGGAAGGTTGAAGAATTCTGCAACTGGCTTCTGACACAGAGACTGGCCTGTTTGCCCAGTATAGAGTGATGAAAGGCATTCTTGACAGTGTATGACATATAACACATTACAGGGGAAGCAAATGAAAGTATCACTAATGTTCATTTGATGTGACTAGATCCTGTGATGACATTTCCCAGTAGATGTGAGCACATAATTGGCTTGTGGGTCTGTGGAAAAGTCTTAATACCATCTCCCCACCCACTTTGTCTATCCACCTGTAGGTAAGTGTTTAAAAACAGGAGGCAACTAAAGGCTTTCAACTAAGAGTGCTTGACTGGACAACATTATTGTCCAGAGTAGGTTGAAGTTAATTGATGCCTTGTCTGAGTGGTGTCAGTTGGAAACTCTGTGTGGCCACTAATGAGATTCTACGCATTTCTGTCTTCACTCTGTTCTGTAATACATTATTCCTGGATACAAATCTTTTTTTTTTTTAATTTCATATAGTACCTTGCTGGAATTCCATGAGTTTGATGTCCACATCTTGTGTGTCTGTGACTATTCACACATACAGTCTGTATGTACAGGTTTTTTTCTAGACTTGACGCCATCCATCTGAAGAAGTACACTTACGATCTCATCATATTATCTTCGGAAAGTGTCCTAGGATGCTTCCAGGGCATTTCCTCGATGGAACCTGATGAGCCCATCATACGATGGAAAACTACTTCCGGCGGGGCTCCATACAGGAAGCATTATGGCAACATCCTGGGATGCTGCCCAGAGAACATAAAAGACTTCACGTGTTCTCATTCGATAGAATAGGGGGAAGTCGGGCGGCAACGCTTCCCCCCATGTTATGGGAAAAGTGGTGCAGCAGGTGATGTGGGGCAACAGTTTCTTCCACTGCCCCACAGATTTGCTGCACTGCTTGGTGAATCTCCCCGCTGTCTTCTGTCTTCAGGACCTCAGTAGGATGAGTTCCTCAGTTCACAAAAGCTTGTTACCACGTCTTTCTCTCAAAGCCCTAAGATGAGTCCACCACTGTGATTTGTGCAAACCACATTCTCTGATTTTGTCATTGACTTCCTCTGAGGCTGAGTGTGTGTAACTTGTCCAAGGCCATCCAGTGGGTTTCTAAGGCTGGGCAGAGATTCTTCTCAGAGTCCTAGTCCATCACACCAACCACTATACCACACTACCACAATAGTGCTAAATAGCATTCACTATTCTTTCTAAGATTCATCTTATCAGGGGAGAGGAAAAAGCTACATCCAGAGGAGGAGGATGCTGCCAGCATGACCTACTGGAATCTTGTGGTGGTGGAATGAAACAACACAAGATTTTAAATTAGTTTCTAAAATGGTAATAATCGTTTAAAATGTTCACACAATGGGAGAGTTGTTCCTAATTTCACTTCAACTGTGATGATGCCTATGTATTCTACAACCCACAGGTGTAAAAGGACTGACATAAATGCAACAGATTAATGTTGAAATCTGCAGTTAATACAGGTTAAGTATTTTATGCATTTGCTGTGACTGTACATGAGGGAAGATGAGATCCATCTTGAAGGTCTGCTGGACACTTCTATTTTGCAAATGTTTTCTTCAACATCACAACTATTGGTAATTTCTATCTTTGTTATTTGCTCAATTTATACCCTGTCTTTCTCCTGTCAATGGATCCAAGGCAACTTCCAAAATTTAAAATAAAATTCCAGCTTTAAAAATATACTTGTCCCAGACATTAAAACTACTCTTGAAACATAAAACTTTTGTCATTACAGAGAAAAGCAAGTTAGAGAACATGGGTACTGCATGCATTATTATGAAAGGTTATGCTTACTAATTACTGTCTTTCAGAATTTAAAATGATCAGTTTTTTTCACAGTGAGAATTTATAGCTGTTTTTAGCTTCTAGAATGGATTTCTGGCTAGTCCCATCTAACATGACCAAATATATTTTTTTACTGATATTTTAAGAAATTGTTTAGAGTCTTGCTAAATTTAGGGTAGTGCTGAAGACTTCCAACAATAATTCTGTCTTACCTGATCGGGCACATTTTGGAGGGAACAAGGTGCATACACACTAAATTGATGGACAGAGAAATGCTTCATTAGGTTTTAGTGTATTTATTGATACCTCTCTTCCACCATATTTATGATTGCCCGACATCATCAAACAAGCCCTACCCAGAGTTCCATGCACAAATTCTTATTACTTATTTCCAGTAATTATTACTGTCAGGTTCTAAATTGCTGTTGATGTTTTTATGTTGTTTTATGTGGCTATAAAGTTTTAATTTTGCTGATTTGTGTTTTAATCCATGTTGATCGGGCTTGTCTCCATGTGAGCCGCCCTGAGTCCCTTCGGGGCGATGAAGGCAGGATACAAAAATAAAGTTGTTATTATAATATTGTTTATTAATTCTGAAGTCATCAATTCTCCCCTTCCAAATCTGGGTCCATTTTGCCCCAACCAGGCCCTAAAACTTGATATATAGTTGTGTACGGATGCTTCTGTAGGCAAGAATCAACGAGGACGAAACAGGAAGGGTGAAATACCACCACTCCTTACAAAATTACATTCCCATAAAAATGCCATTCATCCCCACAGTCATGTAGTTTGATCAAACAAAGTTTAATCAAACAAAGATAGTAGCACATCCCATTTGATTATAAAACATATTGCCTACATCCAACATTACATTAGCAAATCCCCAACAAAGAACCCCATCATTCTTGCAGGACTCTGCACCAACGCAATGCCAGCACTAGAGAATTTTCCAAACATCCAGAACCTTTGGGCGAACACTAATTCCATCACATATGATTTTGGCCCATTGTTCCAGTAAATATGTTTGTTATTTTCTTTACAGCTCTGGAATGTTTTCTCAGTATATTAGAACACAGAAAATTCATCACACGCACAGTAAGCCAATTCCACTCTTCAGCAGAATGTACTCTCAGGAAAATATGCACAATGTTATGGCATTAAATCCTTCATGTGGAGGAAGCAACTTGTGAGCTGGCCAAAGCACATTAGATATCATTAACTGATAATAATTCAAATGAGTACGCGGGCTGCTGTCTATTAAGGAGTTGAGAGCATCGGAAAATGGCCCACCTCTTTGAGGTATACATTTCAGAGGCAAAATTCCCTCGTCCTCTTTAGATGTGGTTTTTCTTGGCCGGGAGCTCAATTTGGGGGAAAGACCTGAGATGTCCGCAGCATTGTTGTTCTGTGAGCACACATTCCAAGCCAATTAATTGACTCTCGGGGGAAAGACTAACAATCGAGAAAGTCTGTTTATTCATTTTGTTGAAATTAGATTCAACTAGAAATATATCTGTCTGGATTTTTTGATGTTATGGTTGCTGAATGAAATTTGTGTAGTGTGTAAATAAATACAAAAAGGATCTGATTCCAGAAAAGTAATACCATATTTTATTTCTGTGGCAGAAAACATCTTTTGTGTATATGTTGCGTGAATCACTCTTTTAAAATAATTGTGTGATAACAGGTATAATGTCCATTTCTTTTCTGGGGTTTTATTGATGAATGGTTTTAGAGGGTTACTATTGTGATTATATTGGAATGTTCTATAATCATGACATGGAATTATAGCCTTGCATGGAAGCCAGCGTTGTTTTCTGTATGATATATATGCTGAATGTGTTACCTTAAAAATTTAGTTTGTGGCTTGGGAAATGTAGATTCCTTTAAAAGTGTTTCATAATGTGTTTTCTAGTTTGCAGACATTTTACACATGCTCATTTCTTATGGCATTTTGCATACAATCATTTTCTTATAAAGCTAGCGTGTGATGGTTTTTCAATTGAATTTTGGCACATTCAGCATTTCAGCCGGTATCTCACATCTGTAAATTATTTCTGATTTTCTCTTTTTTCCCCCTATATTTTTTCAGGATAAAAAATCTGATCTAATCCCCTTTGGAAATTCAACTGAAGTTTGCAATAAATTATTATGTGAATTGTTCCTTTGTATAATAACGTTCCTATCCTGCAAGGGAACTAAAACATTGGAGGCAAATTTAACATATAAACTGTTGTATTGGATTGCAAAGTCTAGCTATGATTTGGCAAAGGCTAGATGCAAATGTGATACATACTCACATACAGGTAATTTAGCTTTGTAAGCGAACCTAGTGGCTGCGCCCCCCCCCCAAAATTGTGCCCCCCACCCCCAAGGCCCTGCACATACCACTGACGGTGGTGGCGGCGGGGAGGACCATCACCTCCCTCCCAGGCGAAGGCCTTCCGCGTTTGCCGAGGAGGGATGTGATGGTTCCCGCTACCTCCCTCCTTGGCGAACACGGAAGGCCTATCTGAGACCTAGGTATTCTCGCGAGAATACCTAGACCTCAGTAGGCCTTCCCCGTTTGCCAAGGGCGGAGGCGGTGGCGGGACCATTGCCTCCCTCCTCGGTGGAAGTTGAGGCCTTCGCTGAGGAGGGAGGCGATGGCCCCCACCCCCGCCTCTGCCCTCAGCGAACGGGGAAGGCCTACTGAGGCCTAGCTTTTCTTGCGAAGTCTCACGAGTCCTCACAAGAATACCTAGGCCTCAGTAGGCCTTCCCCGTTTGCCAAGGGTGGAGGCGGCAGCGGGACCATTGCCTCCCTCCTCAGCGGAAGTTGAGACCTTTGCTGAGGAGGGAGGCGATGGCCCCCGCCCCCGCCTCTGCCCTCAGTGAACGGGGAAGACCTACTGAGGCCTAGCTTTTCTTGTGAAGTTTCGCAAGTCCTCGTGAGACCTCACAAGTCCTCACGAGACCTCGCGAGAATACCTAGGCCTCAGTAGGCCTTCCCTCTTCTCTGAGAGCGGAGGCGGGGACCATCGCCTCCCTCCTCGGCGAAGGCCACATCTGAGGCCTAGCTCTTCGCCGAGGAGGGAGGTGATGGTCCCCGCTGCTGCCACCACCTCCTCTCTCCTTGGTAAATTTACATGAGGGTGCTGTTGAGGCCTTGACAGTGCCACCCTTGACATGCGCCTGATGCGGCCGCTTCAATGGCCTCCACGTTGCACCGGGCCTGCTCACATATGAGGCATCCTAATGTTAGTAATGCAAAAAACAGTCCTGCTTTTCTGTCCAAATTGCAATGGAAATATGAATGTATCTGTACACCTTTGACCATTGTTGATATATCTCTATTGGCTTCAGCCATGCATGTATTGTACATGGCTGTCTCTGGACTAAGATCTAGAAATTAAATGATGGCCAACAACCTGTATGGAGAGGCAGAACTACACCACATCTCACCTCTCTCCTTTCATAAGGCTCGCCTCCATTGTCATTTGATGGAAGTTGGAAGGTAGGAGGGAATCAGAGATACACAAAGATTTATCAACATTTTCTGGTAGGTTCTGGAAGATACCTTCATCGTTGTGCATCTGATTAAAGAGATATAGCTAGGAACTTCCCCAGTGACCACGAAAAAGAGGAAAATGACTCTTGAATGGGTGGGTTTATTGCTGAAGGAACATATTCCTTCCACAATGACCATGGAAAGGACTAACTGGAGTCCAGCCAATAGTGGCCACTGTAGAGCTACATCACCATAAAAAGGCCATTGTAGTATTTTGGCAGGTAAATATGCAAACCTTTGCATGAATGTGACTTTCAATCACAGCTATCAATCTTGTTTCCACAGAATGAATGTAAAAAGATGAACTTCCAACCAACTTTCACCCTAAGAAGCAAGAGATCAAAATGCAAAATACGTCAACCAATTAACCTGCTGCAGACTTAGCAGTGACATTGTCCTAACCGCTATGCATGCAATATAAGTTGCTCAGTCATGAAATCATAACTTAATTGGCAAAATATGGACAACACATGTTCCCATCCTGTTTAGTATTTATGGCTTATTTTAAGAGATTTCTTTTGAGACAAACAAAATATTTTCCCTGTAATTGAGCTTACAAAAACTAGCCAAGGGCATGTATTTTACAAAAATATTTCAGGGAGTACTAAGACAAACTAAAATTTGCTCTTATTTACTTTTAAAGTTGAAAGAGACTTAGATATTTAAAATTTTAGAACATTAACTTAAATCCTTGACTCTGAATATCTGATGTGTGAAATAGTTTAGTAGCTGTTATATTCAATACAATTTATTATCCTATAACTAAAAGCTTTCAAACTGTCATAATATATAACTGTCAAAAACCAAAATGATGCTCCAGTCAAACCAAGTCATCCTAACATGACAATCTTATTGCTAAACTGAAGTGCTCCAAGGCCGAGCCTATTGGACATCTTATGTCCTACACAGAAGGAGTTGCAGTAGGATCAATAGATGAGAAAACTTTACATCAGTTCTTTGACTAGCTTAAATCTGTATAGTGGTCAAGACTGCAATATGTGTCTGTGAATGAAATTGAATGGCCATTGGTAGGGGTGGACTTTTGGGGTTGTTCGATAAGTTGGTGGTAGTGTGTGGCTCAGTTTAGTATAGGTCTGCATGTGGGCTCAGTAGATTATGCTTAGCCATATAGGATTGTGCCCTTCTGGCGGTTGTTAAACCATTGTCAAAATGATGGTTATCACCTTTGCAACATATTTTGCACTGTACTGTATTGTATCAATATATCTAAAAGACTATCCTTCTGCTAAGTTACCTTTTGACCTAACTAATGCACATGTGCTCTTTTCAGAGCTGCTATCATTACATCATTACAATGGCACTTTGAATCATATGTTTTCATCTGTACATGTTACAAGTACACACACTATTGTTTACATTACGGCTGATTATTGCTGATTTTGTCAAATTTGTGTGTATTTTAGCTCCAGTAGTGTGGTCTGGTCTGGTGTGGGAGGAGATCCATAGGCCTGCACCATGAAGTATCACACTTGGTGACATCAACTCTAGTGACGCATAACTTAAGCATGTCTTTTTCTGCTACAACAGACAATGATGGCTATTTTCTTTAAAAAAAAATGATCACATTTCACATTGCTTTCACTATCAGATTCTAATTCCTTTTGTTTTCCCCCTCTTCCTTTTGCAGCTATCAAGCATCAAGAGAAGAAAATTAACAGTGTCAAGCTGCACAGTCCAAGGTCAGTGCTTAGCACTTGCTTCATGCAAGACTAACTCCTATACAAACAACAAAGGCACCTAGATGCATGAGAATCCATGTAGAAAGGGTACATGTCTTGTCAAAAAAATGAAGGTGGGACTAAAATATTGCAGTGCACACTTTGCATCCAGAGGGTGCCCACGTTAAATCCCTGTGATATCCACTTAAAGGACCAAGGATGACAGCAAGATTAAAATTGTTCCCTCTTAAAGTAAGCCTTGATCAGACTCATCAGTTGTTGTGAGGAAGTAGAGGGTATTTAAGGTTTATATCTCACATCCTATCCCATTAAACACAAATATAACTGACAAACCCAAACCTGATTGCAGCCCCCGGTGGCGCAATGGGTTAAACCCTTGTGCCGGCAGGATTGCTGACTTGAAGGTTGGGTTGCTGACCTGAAGGCTGTCAGTTCGAATCTGGGAATAGCACAGATGAGCTCCCTCTGTCAGCTCCAGCTCCCCATGTGGGGACATGAGAGAAGCCTCCCACAAGGATGGTAAAACATTAAAAAAATCAGGACGTCCCCTTGGCAACGTCCTTGCAGACGGCCAGTTTTCTCACACCAGAAGCAACTTGGTTTCTCAAGTCGCTCTTGACACGAAAAAAAAAATCTGCCTGAAAGTTCATGTATATATGGATATGGATATAAATCACATCCTGAAGAGTGATTTAGTACATGAATCAATGCTATTGGTGGATAAACCACTTTTCTGGGTATTTTGATAGACCAAACAAAAGGTTATTGAGTACAGTACATAAAATAAAAATGTAGAACTGAAATTCATGATTTTTTGGTATTTCCATGGGAGACATGGCAAGTCCTTGGCACAGAAGAGGTATTTTTAAAAAGGCAACTTTTAGAAGTCTTCTCTCTTTTGTCGGTATGATTGTCCATTATGAAGAAGCAATGGTATTTTTAACTTCTGACGTGCTAAAGTTGTCATAAAACACCCTTTTTTCATTTCTCTCTTCTAATGTGTTGTAATAAATTCATGTGACCTTTACTACAAAGAATAAATACTTCTGTTTTTATATATATAAGAGAGCAAGCCAAGGGCTCTGTTTGTAACAAATAGTGGGCCATTACCCAACAGGCAAAAGCCGAGGCGAGCCGCAAGATGCTTCAGCTCAATTTTGCCTCATATCTTTCTAATAACGTGCTTGTCACTTTATTACCTTCCACTAATGTGAACACTGCTGACAAAACTGTCACACTAACAGCAGACAACACCCTTCCTGCCTCATCCCCATCTCTCCCGGCTACTTATTGCACTGGCCCTGAAGGGACACAAACTAATAGTCTCCTTTCAAGTTCAGCACTTGGCCATCAACCATAAAAGGATGTGTAATTGCCTGTTTATCCCTTGTGAAGGGGAAATTGAGTACAAGCAACGGGGTCTTCCCTTGGAGGTTCCCTGAAGTGCGCATGTGCACCACACTCCAACATTGGTGGAGAGGGAAGGGAGACCCAGATGCAGGTCTTCGATTTGTCCAGGGCTGCCACCATGGATGCTCTCTACCCACAATCAAGCAGACGCTAACAAGATGACTTCTTAACAAAAGGTCAGCTGAGAAATGCTGTCGGTTATGGGGCCTTTGCCTGCTTATGTAGAAACTAATTGCTTTATGGTGGCATTAAGCCATACGGCACTGGCTGGGAATCAGGACAGCAGAATCTGCTGGCAGCAGAAAGAGGAGACTAGGAAGCCCCTCTCTATAGTTGTTGCTGTTTTGCTTGTGTGCCCCGGAAGAAGGACAATATTATTACAAGGCAAAGTTATCCTTAAGATTAATTCTACTGGTCACAAAGAGCATGGTAGTAGTAGTGAATCATAGGCAAAGCAGCTTGCTATAGTCAGCTTTCTCCTAGTAGGTAAAGGTAAAAGTTTTTCCCTGACATTAAGTCCAGTTGTGTCCGACTATGGGGGTTGGTGCTCATCTCCATTTCTAAGCCAAAGATCCGGCGTTGTCCAAGGTCATGTAGCCAGCATGACTGTATGGAGCACTGTTACCTTCCTCCTGAAGCAGTACCCATTGATCTACTCACATTTGCATGTTTTCAAACTGCTTGGTTGACAAAAGCTGGGGCTAACAGCGGGAGCTCACTCCACTTCCCGGATTCGAACTGCCAACTTTTCAGTCAGCAAGTTCAGCAGCTCAGCAGTTTAACCCACTACACCATCAGAGGCTCCTAGTAACTGCCCTAAATATTTTCAGTTATTTTAGATAACTAAAAATATGCATTGCTGCACTGTCTCTTTTAGTAATTAAGATGCCAAAAGTTCCATTTTAAAAGTAAAAGAAGTACAGTAGAGTCTCACTTATCCAAGCCTCGCTTATCCAAGTTTCTGGATTATCCAAGCCATTTTTGTAGTCAATGTTTTCAATATACCATGATATTTTGGTGCTAAATTCGTAAATACAGTAATTACAACATAACATTACTGTATATTGAACTGCTTTTTCTGTCAAATTTGTTGTAAAACATGATGTTTTGGTACTTAATTTGTAAAATCATAACCTAATTTGATGTTTAATAGGCTTTTCCTTAATCCCTCCTTATTATCCAAAATATTCCCTTATCCAAGCTTCTGCAGTCCTGTTTAGCTTGGATAAGTGAGATTCTACTGTAAGAGTGAAATTACTTTATTGGTGTAATAAGTCAGGCCTTATAATTATTTTCAAAAGTAGCCCTTGATGAGATTTTTAGAGGCATTTTTACAGTGCCATTCTACCGTAAATTCTAAGATTATTTTTCCCACTCAGGCCCCTTCCACATCTGAATAAAATCCCATATTTTCTTCATTAAACTGGAAAATATGGCAGTGTGGACTCAGATAATCCAGTTCAAAGCAGATATTGTGGGATTTTCTGCCTTGATTTTCTGGATTATATGGCTGTGTGGAAGGGCCCTCAAAAAAAGAAACAACTCTTGTAAAGGAAGTGGCAGTGCAAATGTGTGATGTAACCATTAATTTGTTCAATATCATAACAAATAATAACAAAGACTTACTTTTCAAATACAGCAAAATGCTACTTAAAAAGTCACTTTCCAAACTTTTGTCCTCAACTGCTCTGCTTCCTCAGTCATTGAAGGCCAGTGTGAATAAAAGTACTGGTCTTTGAGTCTTGGTCACCAAGCTAGTGGTTGCCAATCTCTGGCAAGTTTCTAGGAAAGAAAGGCACAACTATATCCAATAAACACAAATACATGGTACCAGTCCCTAGCACATTAAAAAGAATGTTGGCCCTCCCCATCGGATAACTTGAGATGCACTGTTGTAGCTCCTGTCAGGAGTTGCTATTCTGTCACTATTCTATATGATGGTGCAGCGGGTTAAACCACTGAATTGCTGAACTTGCTGACAGTTTGAATCCGGGGAGCAGGGTGAGCTCCTGCTGTTAGCCCAGCTTCTGCCAACCTAGCAGTTCGAAAAGATGCAAATGTGAGTAGATCAATAGGTACTGCTCTGGCGGGAAGGTAACAGCACTCCATGCAGTCATGCTGGCCACATGACTATGGACAATGCTGGCTCTTCAACTTAGAAATGGAGATGAGCACCAACTTCCAGAGTCAGACACGACTAGACTTAATGTCAGGGGGAAAATCTTTACCTTTACCTACATAGATAGTATAGGGTCCGTATAATAACATTCACACGGCAATAACCAAGATTGCAATATGAGCTGAGGACACATAAGTCCCCACACTTTCCCCCAATGGAGTGAGTATATCTGTGTATTTTAATTTGGGAATAGTTTGGGCTGTATTTAAAAAAAAACAATAAGAGAAAGCAATTTTATGCAAACATTTATCTATCATCATATGCTACTCGGTGCCCTAAATTTGTTCCCACAGCTCTGAAAAGCAAATACACATTCTTCTGATCTTTTTGCCTGTTGCAGCACAATTATAATTGCCATTAATTTCCCCCCAAATAATTAAGATTGAGTATGTATGTGCTTGCAAGGGACCGGGAAGCTTAGCAGGCATCCATAAAAAAGAGAGTTTGTAGGCACTGTCCTGAGCTTAATGGCTTGGATATGTGGTAGTAAACATACACACATGCAAACACACTGGGCTGTGCAAACACTTGCTGCCTGCTTCCTTGCTCCAATGATAGGGACAATGTACTAATAGAATAAATGCTACTGATTTAATGGGATAGGCTCTACAATGATGCTGATCCCTCGAAGAAATGGGGGAGGGAGGAAGCAGTCAACAGCCTGAACTAATACTGAAAGGGAGGAATATTTCTATTGATCGTTCATGAGGTGCAGTCATTTCTAGTCACCTGACTCTTGCCCACCCAATCATTATCCATATTCATCAGAGACGATATAATGAACAAAGGTATTGATTAGCTGGGGCAGCCGGAGAGATTTCCCAACAGTGCTAGCTCACACTGATAGGTCCCCCGTGGGAATACACGCGAGTGCCGCGCCGGAGCATAACTTATGGTGTTCTAGGTCCTTCCATTGATTTTTGTTTCCGAGGGTGGGGAAAAAATAGACAGTAGCTCTCTCTTGACCTTTAGCTATAAGCTCCCCGGAAAGAAGAAAAAGAAGTGACAGAGTGAATAAGCGTTACCTCTTGCGTCAATGCACGGCTTCAGCGACAGTGGCTCAACCCATGTTCTTCCAAGGAAACATTCAGTTTACAAGCCAAAGAGCAAAGGACTCAGCGGTCGGCGGACAATTAGCCCCTTATCCGGGAAGACTTTCACTAAAGAGGGCCGTTTGAGCTCTCTGTGTGTCGCTTTGGTTTAAGACAAGTGAGGCAGAAAGGGAAATGTCTCTCAGGTGTCTGTAACTGCAGCCAAGGCAATTGAGAGAGAAATGTACAATCCAGTCACATTGAATGATGCGCTCACTGTCCACGGATCTAAAGGATTAAGATAGGCATTCTGGGGTGAGTTTTGTAAGTAACATTAATGGAGGCTCACACTCATAAGAAATAAAAATTTAAAATAGATTGAAATACTATATAATTCAGAACATAAAAGGCTTTGAATAGCCTTACAAGAAAACAAAGTAATATCAGTAGAGCCTATCTGGAAAGATTTGCCACCCAACTCAGCTCAGAGAGAAGGGGCATGCAGAAGATAGTCTCCTCCAATGGCCCTGACATACAGGCCTAGGGTGGATCTACACTGACCAAATCTGCCCTGCGATGGGTCAGACAAAATCTTCCCTGGCTGCTACAGAAGTAAAAGAGAATACTAACTATCTAGTGCACCAAATGCAGTTTGGTGCCACTGGACAGCCACCTTTACTTTCCCCTGCCGTGCTCCTTGTTCTGTGGCCATGACATGGATCCTATCTGTCAACATTGATCAGGGCATGGGCTGATCATAGAGAATTTTTCAGGGGACAAAAAGGTGTTTGTTTTGAAAAATTTCACAAAATTTCATTTTGTCTCCTTGATAATCCAAGGGGAACAAGTGGGATTTTTATCGTGTCAGAAGCGACTTGAGAACATACTGCAAGTCGCTTCTGGTGTGAGAGAATTGGCTGCCAACAGAGACTTTGCCCAGGGGACTCCTGAATGTGTTACCATCCTGCTGGGAGACTTCTCCCATGTCCCCACAAACTGGAGCTGACAGACAGGAGCTCACCCCACCTCGCAGATTCGAACTGCCAACCTTCAGGTCAGCAGTTCAGCCAGCACAAGGGTTTAAACCCATTGCGCCACCACGGCTCCATAACAAGTGGGATGATGGATTTTTCCTCCAAGTTCTTTTGGAAGGCCAACAAGTTGAGCACCTGATCAAATGTCCAAAATTCAAGATACTCCGTACTACAAAGTTGTCTACACAAAATTTCTTACACAAAATTATTTTTCGTAAATTGTATAAAGTGGTCTTCTGGCTATGCATGTATTAAACACAAATTGATTTCATGTTTAGTCTCATATCAAAGATATATCATGATGTATGCATATACAAATATAGCTATTCCAAAATTTGAAAAAATCTAAAATACTTTGGTCCCGAGCATTTCAGATAAAGGACACTCAACCTAAACCATCAATCCAAATAAGACATTTAATGTAAAAACAATTAAAACTATGAAGTATGCATATATAATCACTACATCAATTACTTCAAGCACTTAAAAGCTGAAGTATCATCTAAAATAGTCAATCGTCTTCAATGTTCTATTATGTTCCTGAACTGTTTGGTCCAAGCAATTGAATGTTGCTGTTGTGAGTTTCTGCACCATGCAACTTATCTGAAATCCTGCCACTGTTTCCAAATCTTATATGAGAATCCAATTATTTATTAACTCGGTAACATGTCCCACGGTATAGTGTGCAGTGGCTATGAGCCATCTCATAATAAAGAGACCATCACTCAGCTTTTGTATGCAGAAGGTTGTAAGTTTAATCCCTCAAATTTTTAGAAGTATCAGGTAGCAAGCAGTGGGGAAAACTTTGACTGAGATCCCAAAAAACTGCAGCTAACATAGGCAATTGGGCTGGAGAGACTGATCATCTCACCTATCCTATATTCTCAGTTCAAGTCTCACTTTGCCACCACATAAGGAAAGGCCATTTCTATACAAAACTTCCAGATTTTTCCCCTTCCCTTCCATTTGTCCTGCTGATGTGCATCGGCAGGAGCCTTTATATAATATTATAATGATATATCCTATTACAATAAGTCGTTCAGACTTTGACTGCATTTCAGATGTTCTGCCTTGTGTTCTAGGACATTAAGTCCAAAGTATTTTAATCCATAATTGTAGAAGATTTAAGATATTTTATTTATCATTTGATTGGGATTGTAATGTATTTTCTGCTCTCCGTGCTGAGAACTGTCAATTTTTACTGCAACTTTTAATTGTGTTCTCGTAGTCTAGGTGCCAGCAGTTTTCTGAAGCTGGCTTTCTCATCAGAATGCCTTTTGCTTATTCAGGCTGATGAGGAAATAAACAAGAAATGTCAGCTCTGCATCATGGAATCTGGTACCATGAGACACTTTAATCCAAAAGAGAGAATCAAATGTTGTCAAACTTTAAGTCCCAGCAACCTGATTCAGCACAAACAATGGTAGGGAATGCTGGGAATGGTGGTCTGGTAGCCACTGAAGAGGCACATGAACTCCACCTCTGCTTTAGCTGTTGGGTCACCTAACTCAGTCTGTGGTTATAACAACCTGGAGCTACAATGAAAACTAACCAGAGCAAATCAGCATAGATTTCTGTTCCCATTGAGAAACTCAAGAGAACATGAGCAAAAAACAGTTTAGGGCAGAAGGTTGGAGGGGAGATCAGGAAAATGGTATCTGGGGTGATTATAGAATCATAGAATCATAGAATAGTAGAGTTGGAAGAGACCTCATGGGCCATCTAGTCCAACCCCCCGCTAAGAAGCAGGAAATCACATTCAAAGCACCCCCGACAGATGGCCATCCAGCCTTTGCTTAAAAGCCTCCAAAGAAGGAGCCTCCACCACAGCCCGGGGCAGAGAGTTCCACTGCCAAACAGCCCTCACAGTGAGGAAGTTCTTCCTGATGTTCAGGTGGAATCTCCTTTCCTGTAGTTTGAAGCCATTGTTCCGTGTCCTAGTCTGCAGGGCAGCAGAAAATAAGTTTGCTCCCTCCTCCCTATGACTTCCCTTCACATATTTGTACATGGCTATCATGTCTCCTCTCAGCCTTCTCTTCTGCAGGCTAAACATGCCCAGCTCTTTAAGCCGCTCCTCATAGGGCTTGTTCTCCAGATCCTTAATCATTTTAGTCGCCCTCCTCTGGACGCTTTCAAGCTTGTCAACATCTCCCTTCAACTGCGGTGCCCAAAACTGGACACAGTATTCCAGGTGTGGTCTGACCAAGGCAGAATAGAGGGGTAGCATGACTTCCCTGGATCTAGACGCTATTCCCCTATTGATGCAGGCCAGAATCCCATTGGCTTTTTTAGCTGCCGCATTACATTGTTGGCTCATGTTTAACATGTTGTCCACGAGGACTCCAAGGTCTTTTTCGCACACACTGCTGTCTAGCCAGGGGTCCCCCATTCTGTATCTTTGATTTCCATTTTTTCTGCCGAAGTGAAGTTAGAATCATGCATGCTGTGGATGTAGGAAACTTGCCATGTTTGCCTTTCTACTTGAATGTAATAAGAATCTGTTTGCAGCAAACAACTTCCCTCGGGGGTGCTGGGGGGAAAATACCAGGACAGGAACCAGACCACTGCATGCTTCAGCTTTTCAGGGAACTGATGGGAGATGGGAGCTCAATGAGATGTCTTCAAGAAACAGGAAGAAAGCAAAAAGGCAAGACGTATGTGGATTGCATATAGAACCAAGTGGAAGGACTGTCAGGAGACAGTGGGTGCTCCATCACAAATCTATGGTCAACTTCCAACAGAAAGCAGGACACAATAGTAATCCAGAAGGGAGGGCAATAGAAAGTCATTGTTCCCCTGAACCAGCTGGAAAAAAGTCACAATTTTCATAGTGCCCTACTATGTAGTGAGAGTCCCTATTGCAGAACAGGACATCTTGTGTAGTGCAGTCATTGTGTACTACTTCATTACGCAGCACTGCAACTCTCTAATGGGCTTTAGCACAGCAGGTTAATCACCAAGCTGCAATTAATCTTGCCAACCGGAAGGTTGAGAGTTCGAAGCCTGGGTCAGGGTGAGCTCCTGACCTTTAGTCCAGTTTCTGCCTACCTAGCAGTTTGAAAACAAAAGTGAGTAGGTAAATCGGGGAGGTATTTAGGCTTGGCGTTAGAACAGAAAAAAAGGAGGAAGTTTATGAACAAAGAAAGCTCTTCGGCAGGGAGATGCAGCAACAGCACCGCTGGTGGCCGAAACCAAACACAGCCTTCAAAGATGCCAAAAGATGGGAAAGCCTATACCTCTATCTCTTGTCTGTCCTTGCCATTGCTATAATCAGCATCAAAGGTTTGCCGTATGTGTGTTCTGTGATGAAAAGGGCAGAATATACATCCTGCAAATAAATAAATAAATAAATATTTGTACATCATGACATCTACACACCTCTGATATTGTAAAATTTCCTTTAGATGCCAGATTTGGCCATGATAGTCCATGCCTGGAGCTACCTTTGAAGATAGTTTGGAAGCTCCAAATAGTCCAAAGATTAGCAGCCAGGTTGCTAATGGAGTGCCGTCCAGGGAGCGGGCAACTCCCATGTTACAGCAGCTCCACTGGCTGCCAATCTGCTTCCAGGCTAAATACAAAGTGCTGGTTATTACCTATAAAGCCCTAAATGGTTCAGGTCCAGGCTACTTAACTAACTGTATCTCTGCATATAAATTTACATGTACACTGCGGTCATCGGGGGGGGGGGGGCTGATCTCGGTCCCATCCCCGATTCAAGTGCGGTTGGTGGGAACAAGAGAGGGGGCCTTCTCCATGGCCCTCTGGAACGCCCTCCCTTTGGAAGTAAGAAGAGCTTCCCCACTCCTCTCCTTTAAGAAGCAATTAAATATACAGTTCTGTACACTGGACTTCGGAGAGGAGGGTGAGTCACTTTTATTAACTTCTTATGTTTCTATTCTGCCTGATGAAGCTGACTGAGAACTGCCCTCACTCATTGCACAGCTACATCTTTATTGTTCATTTCTCATGTTGATTCTATTAATTCACTATGTTATTTATGGAACTATTACTGGTTTTAATGATTATTGTGTTATTTGTGAATTTTTAATGGCTTGTTTTAATAGGTTTTTTGCTGTTTATTTCTATTTTGTTTTTGTCTTTGTAAGCCGCCCTGGGAGCCCTAGTGGTGCAGCAGGTTAAACCGCTGAGCTACTGAACTTGCTGACCAAAAGGTTGGCAGTTCGAATCCGGGGAGAGGAGTGAATTCCCGCTGTTAGCCCCAGCTTCTGCCAACCTAGCAGTTCGAAAACATGAAAATGTGAGTAGATCAATAGGTACGGCTCCAGCAGGAAGGTAACAGTGCTCCATACAGTCATGCCGGCCACATGACTTTTGGACAACACTAGCTCTTTGGCCTAGAAATGGAGATGAGCACCAACCTCCAGAGTCGGACATGACTAGACTTAATGTCAGAGGAAAACTTTTACCATTACCTAAGCCACCTTGAGTCCCTTCAGGGAGTTATCATTATTATTAAAATTACACATTATAGTCCAGGACATAGGATATCACCCATAGTTTAACTATAAGTCAGCAAATGTCATTTCCTCATATATCTTTTTAAAAGATTGTCCACAAGGACTCCAAGATCTTTTTCACATGTACTGCTGTCTAGCCAGGCGTCCCCCATTCTGTATCTGTTGAACTTCATTTTGTTAGTTTCGGCCCATCTCTCTAGTCTGTCAAGATCGTTTTGAATTCTGCTCCTTTCTTCTGGAGTGTTGGCTATCCCTCCCAGTTTGGTGTCATCTGCAAACTTGATGATCGTGCCTTCTAACTCTTTGTCTAAGTCATTAATAAAGATGTTGAACAGAACCTGGCCCAGGACGGAGCCCTGCGGCACTCCACTCGTGACTTCTTTCCAAGATGAGGACGACGCATTGGTGAGCACCCTTTGGGTTCATTCGCTTAGCCAATTACAGATCCACCTAACTGTAGTTTTGTCTAGCCCACATTTTACTAGTTTGTTTGCCAGAAGGTCGTGGGGGACTTTGTCGAAGGCCTTACTGAAATCCAGGTACGCGACATCCACGGCATTCCCTGTATCGACCCAACTCGTAACTCTGTCGAAAAAAGAGATCAGATTAGTCTGGCATGACTTGTTTTTGGTAAATCCGTGTTGACTATTAGCAATGACTGCATCTGTTTCTAAGTGTTTGCAGACCACTTCCTTAATGATCTTTTCCAGAATCTTGCCTGGTATCGATGTGAGGCTGACCGGGCGATAATAGTTTGGGTCGTTCTTTTTTCCCTTCTTGAAGATAGGGACCACATTTGCCCTCCTCCAATCTGCTGGGACTTCTCCCGTTCTCCAAGAACTCGCAAATATGATTGCCAGTGGTTCTGAAATAACCTCCGCTAGTTCCTTCAGTACTCTTGGATGTAGCTGATCTGGCCCTGGCGACTTGAATTCGTTTAGAGTGGCCAGGTGTTCCTGGACAACTTGTTTCCCTATTTGGGGTTGGATTTCCCCAAATCCTTCATCCATTTCATGTTGCTGAGGTTGAAGTTGGCTTTCTTTTTGTGAGAAGACTGAGGCAAAGAAGGCATTAAGCAGTTCTGCCTTTTCCCTGTCCCCTGTCACCATCACCCCATCTTCTCCTCGCAGAGGCCCTAATACCTCCCATTATGCAGAGTCCCCTTGTGTGACAATCATTTGCCAGTTCTGCTACATAGTAACACTACAGCATCCCCTGTGCTGGATAATGACATTATGGGGCTGTTCAATTCTAATTCTCATAGATGTATGAACAGGGCTGGCCCAAAGTAATTTTCAAGTATAGGCGACCAAAATTTTGCCCCCCCCTCCCAAACCAATCACTGAAAAATAAAAGTGTTGGATAAGCAAAAAATGTTGGATAACAAGGAGGGATTAAGGAAAAGCCTAAATAAAGAACAACACTATGAAAACAGGGGAAATCCAGACAGGAAACAATCAGGGCCAGCTAACACCTCCCAACCAAGGATGCCCCCAGGGAGGAAGCAGCCAGGCTTTGAATCTCCAAGGCCATTAAATGCTAATCAAGCCGGCCAATTGCAATATTCACACTACACTCAAACAGACAAGAGCTCTTTCTCCCACCCTGGACTTTCCACAGATATATAAACCCTGCTTACCTAGCTTCCAACAGAACTCAGAACCTCTGAGGATGCCTGCCATAGATGTGGGTGAAATGTCAGGAGAGAATGCTTCTGGAACATGGCCAGGCAGCCCGGAGACTTGGTCTTGAGGAAGGGGCGAGAAGAAAGGCGTTTGCCGCTTTGGGGAGCAGAGAAGCGGCGTTTCTCTGCTCTGCAAAGCAGCGAACGTCTTCCTTGTGGAGGCAGGCGCAGCGGCGGAGGCAGAAGTTGCCTCAATGGCTCCCCTACAGGATGGAGCCACAGGCAGCTGCCTAGTTTGCCTCGCGGTTGAACCGCCCCTGTTATGAAGATATAACTCCCCAACAGGATTCCAGCAATATTTATATTTATAGCATTGCTTTTGCATTGTCTTTCCATCCAAACAGGTGTCCCAAGAAATGAAATCAGCACTGCTCCATTTCATAGCCAGAATAGGCTTTCCCCACCCCACCTGCCAAGGTTTTTGTGCAGCTGTCACAACCAGGAAAAAATGCCAGCTATAGTTAGACAATAAGGAAGAGGAAACTGCATTATATAGCCAGCCTGCTACGATCAATGCCTTGGAGCTATTCTCCATTTTAAAAAAAGATGAGGTATGGATTGGCTACCATTATCATACTACTGTCTAGATACTTTAATGGTTGGAACAGTATAAACTGTTCCTTGAAGTAACTGGTTTGACCTTGAAGGAGCTGGGGGTGGTGAGGACGGACAGGGAGCTCTGGCGTGGGCAGGTCCATGAGGTCACAAAGAGTCAGAAGTGACGAATGAATAAACAACAAACAACCTATAGCACTACTGTGGATCCCCTTAATTCATAGTTGGGATCCAGAAAACAATTGGCAACTGTAAAGGTTTTCTGAACATCACCTAGTGACTGTTTTAGACATTTATGCAAATCTGTTGTACAGTGTTTATCATGGACTCTGCAGAATATGATTTGGCTATACTTCATGAAAAAAAGTCAGACTATTTAGCAAGCCTTGCAAATGCTGATTCGTTATCAGGAAAGGTTCAGGTTTTGTACCTATATCATATATCTATATACTCAGGGTCACATACAATTTTTATTTATTTTTATTTATTACAGTATTTCAACCCCACCCTTCTCACCCAATAAGGGGACTCAGGGCAGCTTACAAATATGAAACACACATATAAAATTACAATAACATTTCAATTCAATTTAAAATTAAGTTACATTAAAACATTCATAAAATACACATATAAATATACATTTAGGTGTGTTTCAAGTCTGAACCAGGTCTGTCATTATATCCTGAGACATATAGTTGTAGTTGATGCTGCTACTATTGTTCAAAGGTCTGGTCCCACATCCAAGCCTTAACTCTAATGGAAGGATAGGAGAGAGGGAGCTTGCCTGATTTCACTTGGGAGGGCGTTCCATAGGCGGAGAGCCACCATTGGAAAGGCCCTGTCTCTCGTCCCCACCTGAAGATCTTAAATTACATGGTGGGTCGTAGCGAGAGACATGTTTGGACAAGTAAGCTTCTTAAGCCAAAAGACATCCCAAGCAGAAAGGTTTAAGAAGCCCTGACCTATAGAAAAAGCAATGTTGGTTGGCCCAGTCCATCGTGAATTGCTAGTCAATTGTGGGATGCAAAAATGATAAGATATACTAATTTCTGCAATGTGAAAAGCACTGGCTTACAACCCTAGCAAACATAGCCAATGGTGAAGGATTATATGTGATATAACCCAAAATTATTGAAAGGCTACTGTTGCCCAACCATAATGTAGCCAATTCTTGCACATCCATCACATCAAAGTTGATCAACTTGGATTATCTATTAAAATTTTCTCACAGAGTCTTCCTGTTTGTTTTTTTGCTGTGTTCTCACCAAGCGCTCTTTGCTCCATTAATCCCTGGATGCTTTCTCCTCTTTCACCAAGTTGGCATCCGGAAGTAGTGCTTTCCACCAGGAGAGCAATCACTAAGGCTTTCTAAATTAGGAGACACAATTTAGGTTAACTCTAAAATATGGGTCATATCAACTAAAAGCAAACTGAAAGGACAAAACAGAAGTGTTAACTGAAGTACAACAGCTCATTACCTGGCTGCATTAGTGGGTAGAACTGATTTACAAAATATTCATTTCATTACAGACTACAGAAGCAGAGTGGAAAGGGGAAGGCTTTTTAAAATCGTGTTGGGGGATATGCAGCTTTCCTGTCTTGGTACCGTGCAAAAGAAATATTGCAAAACCTCTAGTCTCCTATTGGTGAATAAAAAAAATGACAAGCATTATCTCTAGAAAAAAAGGAGCAGTTCTTTCCATTTTTAGGCTCAAGAGCCTGGCAGATCAGCTTGTGTGTTATCCTAATATCTCACACTTTATGCAGCCATTCTTTACAAGTTGGAACCTCAAGTTGTTTGTAGTAGCTTGCCCAGTCTGCAGCTGCTAGGAGTAAACAAGGCAGAAGTTATTTATGCAAAGCTAGACAGCTGATTCTATCCTATGCATACAAAAAAAAGGTCCATTTCTGATTGGACTAAATTACGGCATCTGTTTACTGCAAGATTCCCAAAAGTCAGCATTTTCAAAAAGAGCAGTTCCTCCATCAAAGAAAAGATTTTGACACCTGCACACTATTTCCAGAATTTCAGATTAACCCCTCAATAAAGATGGTGAACAGATTTCTACAGAAGTGTTTCAGCGTTTTTCTCCAACATAGAACACATTTGCATGCAGTTCAAGGATGCACAAGTGAAACTGCATGTGGAATGCTATTCTGCATACAGTTGCACATGTCTTATTCTGTATGTGAAGATTTATAGTACACAATTCCAAGAGATGATGGTGTCCAATGGGTTCAATCCAGACATTGTCATGCTCAGAGCTGACCCACTGTAATCTCTCATTGCAAAACAAAATTTTTACAGTTTGGGAATAGTTATTAAACTTTTGAGAATTGACAGAAACAGATAAATTGATTGATAGAATTCATAGAATATTTGAGTTCCATCAAATAACGAACTTAAGTGTGCAATGGAATAGTAGTGCCTCTTTGTGGTGCCATAGTGTGAGAATGGAGAGGAGGTTGCTTTCTTTCCCTGGAATTATTTTTTTTTAAAAAAACATATTGTACACACAAACGTCACCCGAGTTATTATGACTTGCTGCTCATGAATCAATTAATGCTTTGAAGTCCTGTAAAAATTCCAAGCAAATCCTCATAACCAAGACATCCTCAATTATTTCTGCTAGGATTGAGCCACTTCATTTTTTTCCAATAAGCTATGAACCTGGAAGTTATGATCAATTTCCTCAGCCCACCTCTAGCACCCCTTTTTTAGTGTAGCAGAAACCTGTTCTTCTAATGACAGAGGACCTACCAAGTTAATACCCACCCAACCTTTTCATTCAGATTCTTTCCTCTCAACTTTACTTATTTCCAGGAAATGTTCCTGAAAATTAAAGCTCTTCTTTCCTAGTGGCACACAGCCTGCAAGAACTGTAGAATAAGCCCAGAGATTTGGACTTATTCGCTTGACAGCTCTTCACTAACTGTTTTGCTAATGCTTTAACTTCACACAACGGAACGGGGCTGTGCCTCAGACGACTAGAGAGACGAGAGCAGATAACAAGCAAGATTCAAAGACATACAGCGCTTCTACCCAATGCACCCTCTCCGCAGCTTACACGCACATACACACCACTTCCGTGGTTAATTTGATGTGCCAAATAAATCTGCATTCCACTAGGTCTGGAGGAGGAAGAAAATGGAGAATCCTACCACAGCTTCCTAATGATGGCTTGCGGAGCTAAGTAAAGCTGTTTCCTTTCAGGGTGCATGTGTCTGTATCTATTACTATTCGTTCCTAGGGGCCAATTTCTGCTTCCAGGTGGAATGCCAAGTAACGTCATTATGTCCACTGGATTTACTTGGAAACTGTGCCACTTTAAATTATCTCATACCCTAAAGAACAAAGCCTAAGAGGATACATGAGGGACCAAGAGAGACTAGAGAGAGGAGATGGAGAGAGAATACATATGGGGCAGCTCAAATAACTAAAACAAATCCCCTGGTTATACTTCCCTGTTCCTATTCTAAATCCTGGCTCTCATCAGGTACCAAAACTACCGTTCATGCAGATCTTCATACCTTCTCAGTAGTCAATGTTTATTTTTTCAAAAAATATTATTCTTTTATCTTCAGTGATTATTTTATTATTATTATTTCTTGCCAGCTTGGCCAGCACTGCTGGCAAAAAGCAGGAGCAATAAATCTTAGTCAAGGCATCTCACTGTGGGGTGAATAAGCAGCACTGACGCTGATTCCTTAAAAAAACTCATTTCTTGTAACGTGAGCCCTGCTGAGGATGGTCACGTCAACTTATTAGACTTTTTACTTGGCCGTATCGATTCTGTTCTACACTGATGCGGCCCATAATGCTGGCTAATGTTATTGACGAGCCATCAGTCTTGCTGAGAAGTGTGGGGTTTGCAGCTCTTTCTGAACCACAAAAACCTGTCGGTGGACAATGATGGAGGGAAGGGGGAAAAATGCAAGCCAAGCACTCAGGCCAGCTTCATTCACCCTACGATACATTAATGAAAGACATACACTCTGTTGGAAGAGACAGATGTGGCTCTCCGGCAGACATTTATTTATAAAATAATTATGAATGCACAGCCGAGTCATGGATTTTCATTACTGCCAGCATCCAACACCCTTTCTTTGTTCATATCAGGCTGTAAATGAAGTCCTGGGATGGGCAAAGGATGCTCAAGACAGATTTCCCCAACAGTCCTAACTCCTCCTTTTTGTTAAGCCCAAAAGGTCATCCTTGTCTAAGCACTTTGAGTTTTTTTCCTGTTCAAAAGTGTGCTTCAGTCATGACCCAGAAGGCCAGCCTTTTTAGAAAAAGCAATGAATGCAGAATTCAGCCGTTCAAATACTAGATTTCATTCAAACAAGAGGCAAGCATTTCTGCAAACCACATTGTAAAAGACAATGATTTCCTCCTGGTGTATGCAATTGAAATCCAAACGTCAGTGAAGTCATGTCTTTGTAAATAGCTTGGAACTTGGGGTTTCTTGTTTTGTTTTGTTGTGATTTTACATTGTGAAAGAATAATCACAATCCAGTCACATCAGCACCACTAACAGATGAAAAGTTTGACTATTAAGGAAGTGTCCCACCAGGTCATATCTTCCATTTTTTTTGATAAGATGGACAATATCCACAGCAACATTTAAAAATGTCTTCTGAAATCCATGATGCCACTTACAAATTTATAAGTCAGAATTACACATTCATAACTGATTCATATTCACGATCCCTACCTATTCAATTGTGTGTGGAATGCATAAGGATTATAGGAGTCCTCCAATTCTGATTTGCCAAGCAGCAGTTGCAGCAAGCAATGGGGCTCTTTCTCCTGTCGATCAGGACTGATGTTCTCCCTCTTCTCCCTCCAGCAATTTCCTGTGGGAGAAGGAAGTCCCATAGGCCTTCTGCTTCTGGCTGTAACACTGGAAATTGCTGAAGAGGGGAAGAGAGGGATCTGTGCCTTTGTATTAACTGTTCATAGAACTGGTATTATAACCCACATCATCATTCCGTCAGTGCTAAATAAGCCATTGGTGTTCCCATCTTAGCAGCTGCCTCTTGTCCCCACTGTGAAAAAGCTTTGTGTGGGTCTAGCCCCCTAGAGCATGAAGAAAAGCACTCCAAACAAACAAGTTAAATTTGGGTGTATTCCATTTTATAAGACAAATTAAGATCCTTACACATTGGACAATAATAGCATTGTAACTCCATTTTAGTTGCCTCAGTTCCATCCTGCTAAATCCTGCAGTTTAGAGAAGGTTATTTGGAATTCACAATGAGAGTGCTCTAGCATATCACTAAACTGCGAACCCAGGATTCCATAGGGTGCAATTACAACAGTCAAAGTGTAATTATAGTGTTATAACTGTACAGTGTGAAAAGGCCCCAGATCCGGGCTCATCTCTAACATGCTAGATTTCATAAGAATCTCAAGTGGCCAGTTTCAGTGTCTCTCCCTCCCTCTTCCCCATCTCTCTTTGACTCTATGCTGTAGAATGAATACGGTTTGATGCCACTTTAACTGCCATGATTCCATGCTACTGCAGTTTTATAAGATAGTCAGTCTTCACTACCAAAAAGTGCTGGTGCCTCACCAAACTACAACTTCCAGGATTCCATAGCATTGAACCATGCATTTAAAGCGGTGTCAAATTGCATTCTTTCCCGCATACTATAACACTGTGTAACACGATTTTTCTTCCTGGGTTATAAATGTGATTCCTAATTGGTTCTATCATAAAAACATGGAAAAGGTTTATTAAACTGAAAAACTTTGTTTTTGCAGGATATCCTACGACACATTTTTCAATGAATATCTCATAGAATCTCAACCAGTTCAACATAGTTTGTGGCAGCAACAAAAGTAGTATAACAACTACTTTCAAAATAAGTACCACACAATTAAACAGGAACTAACACTTTCAAACAGTTTTTTTTAAAAAAAATTGTTACTTAGTGTAAGGGACAGAGTAGAGAAATGGTCCTCTGCAGATAGATCTTTGGCAGGTATTGATAGGTTTTGCCTGTTAATAGTGAGGAACAGTTTAATCCCAGGGAGGATGCAGATTGAAAGTGGGATGCACACGGCGTCATGCAATAGGGGCTGTCAGTAAAGGTGAAGGTCCTACTACAATGTGACCGTATCTCCCACTATAAACCTGCCCGATCTCTCCGATCATCTGGGGAGGCCCTCCTTACGCCACTGCCTACATCCCAGGCCCGCCTTGTGGGTACTAGGGAGAGGGCCTTTTCTGCTGTGGCCCCTCGACTATGGAATTCACTGCCCATTGAGATTAGGCAAGCTCCCACACTATTAGCTTTTTAAAAAGATTTAAAAATATGGCTCTTCTGCTGCGCTTTTGGAGAGTAACTGTTATTTATTCCTTTTCTTGCTCCTCTCCAACATCTTTCCTCTAGACGGTTCCACTTTCGTATGTCCCTGCTCCCCATGGTCTCCATTCCCTTTATCTTTCTCACCCGAGTTTTTATCTTTGTATTCATGTGGCCGGCCCTGTTTTTACTGTTTCTTTGATTTGCGTTGTAGTGTATATTGTATATTATTACTTATTGTATTGTTTAATTGCTCTATGTTATGTTGTATTTATACTTGGTATATTGTTTTGCTCTGGGCATGGCCCCATGTAAGCTGCCCCGAGTCCCCGTTGGGGAGATGGTGGCGGGGTATAAATAAAGTATTATTATTATTATTATTATTATTATTATTATTATTATTATTATTATTCCTTGTCTGAATTTCCAAATCTTCCTTCATCTCTACAGATGCTTAAAATAGGTGAAGGGTGTTCTCAAAGTCTCCTTAGAACAAGGCAAAATTCCAGCTTGCCTAAAGGAGAGAGTTGTGAGGTATGTATTAAAAAGGCCACCCTTGAACTTCTCTTTAATGGACAATTATCAGACAGTGTCCAACGTTCTGTTTTTGAGCAAGGTATTGGAGTGTGTGGTGGCCTCCCAACTCCAGGGGTTTCTGGATGCATCTGATGATCTATATCTCTTTCAGTCTGGTTTCAGATATGGTTTCATTATGGAACAAAGACAGTTACAGGGCCCCATGACTACACAGAAAACTGGATAGGAGGAGTGTGTCCCTGTTGGTTCCACTGGACCTCTCAGTGGCTTTTGATACCATTGACCATGATATCTTTATGGAATGTCTCACTGGGATGGGATCTGGAGGCACTGTTTTACAGTGTCTCCTTTCCTTCCTGGAGGGGAGAACCCAGAAGGTGGTGCTGGAGAGTTCCTTTTCGATCTCCTGATGTTGGGTTGTGGGCCCCTGAGGGCTCTGTTTTGTTCCCCATGAAACCACTGGGAGGGGTCATCTAGAGTTTTAGAGAGCGGTGTCATCTGTATGCAGACAATAACCAACTCTACTACTCCTGTCCATCCCATGCCAATGAAGCCAATAAACCAATATCTGTCATCAGTTATGGGCTGGATGAGGGCAAACAAACTGAATAAACAAGACAGAGGTTCTCCTTGTCAGTCAGATAGCAGATCAAGGAATAGAGATTCAACCTGTACTGAATGGAATTATACTCTCCCTGAAGACACCTGTGGGTGTACTCCTGGATTCAGCATTCAACCTGAAGACTCGGGGGCTTTGTGGTGGTCAGAAGTGCCTTTACACATTTAAAACTTGTGCACCCACTGTACCGATTTCTTGAGATATTGGATCTGGCCATGGTGGTATGTGCCTTAGTTATATCTACATAGTTTGGATTATAAACTCTGCTTGAGCCTGCCTTTGAAAAGTGTTTGGAAACTTATGATGGTCCAAAGAACTGTGGACAGACGTTTAACTGGGGCTGTCTACAAAGAATGCACAACTCCCCTGTTGCAACAGTTCCACTAACTGCTAGTTTGTTTCCGGGCACAATCCAAAGTGCTAGTTATGACATATATCACCCTATTTGGCCCAGGCCTAAGCTATTTGGCAGATCATATCTCCCTGTATAAACCCGCTTAGACTCTGCCATCCTCAAAAGAAGCCCTTCTTTCAACCCCACCTCCATCACAACCACAATTTGTGGGGATACATGAGAGGGCCTTCTCGGTAACTCCCCTTGGGCTCTGGAACTCCCTTCACAAGGAAGTCCGAATGGTCCCCTCCCTATTGTCCTTTCAACAGCAAGCTAAAACTTTTATATTCAGACAGACTTTGAAAGCAGAAAGTTTTCAAGAATGAGTAGGGGTTGTTGTATGGTTTTTCAGTTGTTTTAATAGTTTTTACTTCTTTAATGTGATTTTCACTGGTTTGTTTTAATAAATGTATGATAGGTTCTATTTTAATATTTATATTTTGTAGGTTTAAAATGTTATTATTTTTAAGTTTGTAAACTGCTTTGCGTTTTGATCAAGAGAAAAAAGCCATGTATAAATAATAATTTATTATACCATAGTCAATGACCATTTTGCTGGCTTCCTAACTGCTCCAGCTTTCTTGAACAGGCATGTGAGTGAGCTTGATGGATGAATCTCCTTTCAAGCTCACATGATAAGAAGATACTGCAAGAAATACACCCCAGCCATGGTCTTTATGGCATTTCTGAACCTTATGGAATTTGATAGGCATATATTCACACAGAGTCATGCTAACTCGGCAACCCACTTACACTTCCCATATCAGACCTTGTTACAGAATCTTTTGCTGACACAGGTCAAGATCTTTTGCTGATGCGACTCAGAATGGCAGTTTTAACTTGGCTGTTCTGTCGGTCAGGCAAAAGAAGTCAAAGATACGTCAGGAAGAGGATGACGTGATAATATAATATTCTCTTTGTTTGATAACAAGTCAGATATTTTACAGCCTACTTTGGTCTTCAGTATGTTGCTGCAGAAAAATATGCTTCAGGGCATTCTCTTTAAAACTGTATCAACTGTATTTTAATTTGCAGTCCCCATTTCTTTTTGCTCAAAAAAAATGAGGTGTGGGACAATAAAGGAGAACATTTTTCTCTTACAAGTTAACTCAACAACGGTGTGCAATATGGTGAGGATTACTCAGGGCTCATGCAATGATCGTAGCAGAAGAATTGCGTCAATTCATATTGATTTTTCATGCAAGTGGCTTCAGTATTCACTGCTTTTAATTTGCTTGCTTCATTTTCTCATTAAGCTAAAGAGTGGCAAGGGTTAGAATTATATGGCATTTCGGCTACTTTAAAGTTGGTAGATCAAGAAAATCAGAGTTGGGCACAGGAAAAAGAAAGGAGTTTCAGGAATGTTTGGATGTTCAGATTACATTTGATTGATTCGATTTGAGAAGATACAGCTGGACAACTTGGCAAATGGTTAAATATTAGTAAGTTAAGAAAGAGCAGATGCAAACCAGAACAAAGTGGAAGGGCAGGGCTTGCAGAACTTGTCTGTGCAGTCAAGAATGTCTCTCAGACTGAATCCACATAGGATAAATAATGTGTTCTTACCTCGATCCCAGTCCCATTTGCTTATGCCTGAGACCACTAGGCAGGCCTATGTGATATCACAGGGTTGGGCTCATGGGATGTCACATGGAAAGTGGGACAGACAAACCTTGGTAAACAATTTGGAATGGCTTCTGGATCAGCTGACTGTAGAAACAGGCACAAGGGGAATCCAGATAAATGGGCCAGAAATTGGTTAAAGCCAAATAAACAAGTAAAAAAGGCATCCCCAACAGGATGAGGACACACTGAACAGCAGCAGCTGGCTCCATTGCTATTAGGGTTTTCATACCACTAGGCTTTACCAACAGTATACTTGACACATAAGGACTTTTTCCCAGCCTGAACAGTGTGATTGGGATTTAAGGAAGCCTACGCTCACTTTTGAGATCATACCTCTCTGAGTGCACAAACTTTCACTCTTCCACAACTTTACTCTAGACTTGGGGAGACCTGGATTAACACAGTAGTTTCCTGAGATTTTAGTCACCTGGGCCCTGTAAAAGAAGGGCTCAATTCTAGCCTATGTGTGGTTTCTACACACACCATCTACCATTTGCTATGATCTATGGATAGGTCGAAGGTCATTCCGCACAAAACAAGTTCCAGAGGCACCCCAGGTGGCCACCATTTTCCCAGCCAGGCATTCATAAAAATCAGAAGTGATGCTGTGGTGGAGAAAGCAGAGGTAATTCAATGCTTCTTTTCGCTTCCCCTGGGATAGTCTTGCCTTTCGTCACCCTACTCATAGAAGTGGATGAATCCTTTTTTCATTAGAATTAAGGTAGCACTTACATTGACCTGTGGTTAAGTTGACCCAGGTTTTTTTGGGTTGATTCTGGAACTCCCTCCCAAAAGAACTAAGAACTGCCCCCTCTCCCTGCCTTTAAAAAGTCTCTAAACTAGATCTATGAACTTTGGTATATGGAGAAGAGGAAGACTAAGATTTCTTGATATATAACATTGTTTGAGTATATTAAATCTTATCTGGACTCTGGAACACTATCTCAGCCTGTTAGTTGTTGGGAACCATTTTACCTCCTAATAAGGTTTTAGTTGTCATAAATTTTACCCTCTTTAAACTCATTTTATGTGAATATCTCTGTTAGGACTGTCCAGTTTTATTCTATGGTTATTTTATTTAGTATTAAGTTTACAGTAATGTCTATTTTCCTTGATTTGTATTGTTTTGAAGTAATTTGTTAATATGTCTTTTTGCTGGCATTGAATGTTTGCCATATGTGTTGGAAACCACCCTCAGTCCCTTCAGGGAGATAAAGTTTATTATTATTATTATTATTATTATTATTATTATTATTATTATTATTATATTAATTTTTGTACTAAAATTTGTAGACCTGTCCATATTCTCAAGTTAGAAAAAGAAGAATAAATATTAGCCCAGTATGTTCTGATTTAGAAATGGAATGCTCTTGTGAAAAGGGATGTTAGGATTCAGGGAGTTAAAATTAAATCCCTACTGCCAAGTCCTAAACCAGGGATGTGTCCCTTCATAAACACGACATGGTTCTGTCTACATTTAAAACCTGACTGAAATGGCAGTTTCATTTTCTTGCATGGATAACATCTTAGGCTACTTCTACACTGTCATATAACACAGAGTATCAAATCCACATTATCTGCTTTGAACTGGATTATATAAATCCACACTACCATATAATCCAGTTCAAAACAGATAATCTGGATTTTATATGGCAGTGTAGAAGAGGCCTTAGACCATAGTTCTGGCATTTTAGGAGACCTAAGTTGTGCATTATACAGCTAATCCTTTGTATCTACAGCTTCTGGATTCAAGGATCCAACCATCCACAGTTTGAAAATTTATTTTTTTTAATTCCAAAAAGCAGACTTTGATTTTGCCATTTTTATAAGGGATGCCATTTTACCATGTTCTTGTATGTACGTAATAGGACTTGAGCATTCATGGATTTTGCTAATCACAGGGGGTCTTGGATCCCAATATCAGCGGATACCTAGGACTCCAACATCTGACACAGGAAGCAGTCACTTCAATCTGTCAAATTTATAACCAAACCTCCTTTCGAAGGATTTCCTGGAGTCAGCTGAAATACAAGCCAGGAAATTTGTGATGATAGACAAGAGTCCTTTCTACTACTTTCAGTAGCAAGGAAGACTTCAAGAAAAAGCCATCGTGGACAAAAACCAGTGGACAAATTTAAACGTATGGCTATCACAATTCTCTTTTTCAATTCTCAGGAAAGGTTAGAAAAGCAGAGAGCAGTTAGAAAAAAGACTACATGTCTCCCAATCCAGGATCTCAGCCATTACTTACAATCAGGACACACTCATTAATGGTTCTAGAAACAGAAATCTGTAAGTCATGCCCAAAATTAGCTTATCCTTTCTTTTATATCTATCATTTTATTTTTTGCAATCTTGTATGCACAGAAAACAAATGTGTGTAGTCATTATTTGACTATTTGTTAATTTGTTTATTTTTTTTTTAAAAAAATGATGTTATTATAGTGTCTGTTTTATAAAACTAGAAGAGGAAGAGGAGGAGGATTAGTTTTCTATGCTTTAAGTCACTTTCTTTCCTATGGTATCCATGGTGAACATACACTTTCCTTTTGCGCTACTTTTCTCTCCGATCAAACATAGATGTTTATTTTTGTGTTTGCTTTTAAAAACGATATAAAAACCTGACAAGTCAAGACAAACTGGGTTGTAAGTGGACGCACACGACGTGCAACAATGTGTCTTTCATACCACCTTCAACTCCATTTTGAGAAAACAACTATTGTCTGTTTCCAACCTGAACCTGGGAGAATGTAACGTGGGTTGAGACCTTGCAGGTCCTGACTGAAGGCATCATCAGTGAATGAATGGTGCACCTGAACTACAAAATATAGAGTTGCCTAGCTGTAGCCTTGAGGGAAAGGGATTTCTTCTCTCTTTTTTCTTTCGTTCTTTCTTTCTCTCTCTCTCATTTTTTAAAAAGATGGCTTTGAACAACTTCAGAGAGATTTCTCCAGTAGAGGAGCACATATGACTTGAGGTGAAAGAGATGTTGGTGTCATCTGCACAAAAACGGAGAGGGGGAGTGAGAAGAAAGATAGTTTTCTTCAAATGCCCTCCTCCCTGCCTCTCGCTTTTTCAAGGATAGGAAAAGAGAAGCAAAACTCCCAAAATCACACAGGATGTCAGAGCAAATTTGGAGAAGGGAGAGGGGAAGAACCAAACAGAAGACCCCCCCCCAAAAAAAAAAACCCTTGTAATGTTTTAGAAGGGCTTATTAGAGTGAAAATGAAGTGCCACGCTGAGATCAGCTTCAGAAATGATACCTTCTATTCAAAAGAGCCATTACCCAGTAAACCTATTTTAACAACTCCCTTCAGATGAAATATAAAAATTAAAGACATTTACAACCCAGCTTAGTAGCAGATGTAGTCCTATTGTTAGGTTTTAGATCAAAAGGTGAGGTAAATCCCCCCTCCTCCCTTACCCTCACAAAAATGGAGTTATGGAGCAATTGTGAAAAATAAAAAAAAGGAAAGCAAGCAAGAATGAATCTTGGCTGTCATACAAAATATGAGGCTTTCTTTTCTCTTTGAATACTCTTTCCAATCCTCTTCTTTCCCAGACTGGCTTTGTTCTCCATCACCCCAACCTATTTACTTCAAAAAGGAAAGCTGGGGAGGGGTGTGTGTGATTCAATTTTGTTTCTGAATGCTTTTCACATTTTGTAATCCTTTTGAGGTCCCTTGCAAAGCTATAAAATAAACACCCCAACTTTGCCCGACAAGAAAATGTAAATGAATCACGCCAGTACACTAATGCTGGCAAACATGCACACACCTCCAACTTGAAAAACTGTGAAATATTAAGACTGTTCTTTTCAAAGTGGCAGATTGTTTCAAACATCTATGTTGACTATTGGCATGTTTTCTAGCACAAAATCTGTTAGAAATTTGCTTTGTAAAAATGAAATAGTTTTAGAAGATTTTTCTTCTTTTTATGACCTGTCAGTTCTCAAAAAATTGCATGATTAAAGGAATAAAATCTGCTCCCTCTCTTCCATTAATAGATTGGCTTTAAAAAAACGAAACACTAGTTTTCTTAACTCTGAACCACCTCTCAGTGGCTGGAAGATCCTAAGGACCTCATCAGACTGAGATGGCAAACCACGGGTGACCATCCTTTTAACACAGAGAATCTAGATTGTCCGCCATCCCATTTTGAGTTTTGCCTCCCCATCACACTCACACGTGGAAACAACATGTTTGTCACACTGTTCATATTTTTTTAAAACTCAGGGAAAACTACAATATCCAAAAGCCAAGAGATCCCTTGCCCTGCCCAAAGCACCTTACATTAAAAGAGACTGACACCACTTTAAAACTACTTCTTTCCACAGGATAAAATAGCCCTGCTCAAAGCCCTTTGTCATAAGGGAGATTGATGGGGGCAGATAATGAAGCAGAATGGGAAACATTGATGGTCCCCATCCCACTGGTTTTCAGCTGGAACCATGGGAGTAACACATGATAAGAAGTAGGAGCTCTGAACACGATTGCTGCCCCATGTTCAGAGTTCTCTCCTTTCAGGACATTTCTGCCTCTTTTCAACCATGGAGGGCTATGCATGAAGGTGTGATGTCCCATGGACCCTCGGGCCGTGAACCTGACTCCATTGTGGACAACAGTGATGAGGAAACAGGTTTAGTGTCAATTCAGCAAGACTCTGCCCCGTTCCAGATGTTCCCTATTGACAATTCTAGTTTGGTGCTCATTAAAAAGGGCCTTGAAATGGAGTCCTCTCTTCCCAGTTCCCCTCCCTTTGATAGAAGGATGTTTGTGGAAACTAATAGACAGGAGAAAGCTGGCAGGAGACGAAGCGCGCAATTAGCAGCAAGGGAATCTGCTGATTAACCTATTTTCCCCTGAGAATTCTAAGGGAGGCTTGCATCTGGTCAAGATGTTGTTCTAGCTCTTTTCCCTTGGGAAAAGAGCAGTTGAGACACCTGTTCCGAGGAAAGATTCGAAGTTCTTAAAAGTTCTGTGTGCTGGCTAGCCAGCGCGGAGTCAACGTGTCAGTTTGGAGGATTAACTTCACTTCCAGCCAAGTGTGGACTGCGTTTAAGTCCACTACCTTCCAGTCTTGCCGTGCCTTGCCTGGCTGTGTTCCTTGTCTTGCCTTGCCGTGATTCCAGCCTTGCCTTGCCGTGCCGTGTATCCAGCCTTGTCTTCAACTCCTTGCCTTGGACTTGCTTTGAACTCTAGTAAAAGATTTGGACGTTTCCCTACTCAAACTGCTTGGAAGTTTGAGTGTGTTTCGGTTTTGGATTACAAACTTTGAACTCTAATATTATACATTGAACAATATATTACTTATATTTACAAAACTAAGTTGATAGGGAGAAGGACGAGTTCTTAAGATTCTCATAACACAAACAGCCTATCTCTAGATACAGCTGGAATCCAAAGTTTTCTGTTATCGTAAATAGACTTTCCTATTTGGGACTGCATTTGGTCAAATTAGAACTACTTATCTTACTGTTTTCTTTTTATTTAAAAGTCCAGCTATTAGTAATCACATCATAATAACTCCAAGCAGAGGCGGTCCAACCATAAGGCGAACTAGGCACTTGCCTGTGGCGCCATCGTCCCAGGGGCGCCATCATCCTGGGAGGAGGGCACCACTCTCCACCTTTTTCTCTTTTGGGCCTTCCTGTAGCCACACTGGGCCTCCCGGTGCCCGTGCTGGGCTTTCCGGCTGGCGCAGACCCACCTTTGCACCACGGGAGCCCACCTTCGGGGCCTTCAGAAATTGTGAGGTCTACGAATCTTGTGCCTTAACTTGGATCAAAGATTGGCTATTTCTAAAGAACAAGAAAATCTTAAATCTAGAAGGTTTCGACCTAAAAGCCGACTGGCATTTATATATATGGCACAAAGCAGACAAAAACGATAAGAAAATATTCAGAAACCATATAATAAGAACTTCACTAAACAACATATGGGAGAAATATAAAATAAGAATGTTCACCAAAACTCCAATGTGGCTATCACCACTAGTAATAACTCAGAAGAGTATCCAAAGCAACATAAACTGGCCCACATACAGAGATGTCCTCACAAGTCAAGAAAATGAATACGTACTAAAATCACAAGAAGAAGTATTGAAATCATTCGGTCATTTATCATGGATCCACTACAGGCAAATAAAGGAAGAATATATTAAGGATAAACAAGACGGCTTCATGAAGAAAGACTCAGAATGGGACAAAATTCTAGAGTCTGAAAACAAATTAATTACAAAGATATATAAGAAACTCTTGGAGTGGAATACCGAGGAAGAACAAATTAAGGGAAGCATGGTGCAATGGTCCAAAGACATAGGAAGGCCTATAAGATATGAGGAATGGGAATCAATCTGGAAGAAAAATATAAAACACACATATGCAACCGACTTAAAAGAAAATCAATACAAAATGATTTACAGATGGTACATCACTCCAAAAAAAATAAGCCATTACAACAAAAATATTCAAATAAAATGTTGGAAGTGCCAGGTGGTCCCGTCCCGAAACAAAGAGGTACTGGGAAAAAAATCCATGAAGAATGTGTAAAAATAATGGGAAAGAAACTACATATGAGACCAGAACTATACCTATTGGGCCTTAAAAATTTGAAATTGAACACAGATGAGGAAAAAATTCTAAACTATCTGGTTATAGGAGCCAGGATTGCCTTCGCCAAACTATGGAGAACAAACCAGATCCCTTCAATCAATCAATGGCTATTAAAAGTATGGGAAATAAAGACCATGGACAGACTAACCTTTCTGATGAAGAAACACCATGGACAACCAATAAAAGAAACCGACTGGTCAACATTTGAAGAATACATAAGGAAAAGACGGACGTACATCGAAGAAATTCCATAAGAACAAACAGAAATATACAAATCTAGCAACACAACATGTCGCTTCAGGAGGCAAACGGACCCCCCCCCCCCACCCAAATGGACAGTTACCCATGGACTAGCCGACACCACAAGGGGACTACTCTCTGACATCCAAAGACTCAACCGACTCTCCCGGGCCTCTCTCTAGCCCCCTCCCCCCTCCCACCCTCCTAAAACCCACCCCCTTTGCTTTTGTTTCTCCTCCTTTCCCCTTTTTCCTCCCCCCTCTTCTATAACCTCTCTTCCAGCCCCACTCCCTCCTCCCTACCCCCTACTTCCCTCTCCCATTTTGAACCCCACTATTTTAAACCTGTATGCAAAAATACTTAATAAAAATTATTTTAAAAAAAGAAATTGTGAGGTCTGTGGGAACTTGGAAGCTAGGTATGTGGGGTTTATATATCTGTAGAAGGTCCAGGGTGGGAGAAAGAACTTTTCTTTGAAGCAGGTGTGAATGTTGTAATTAATCACCTTGATTAGCATTTAATGGCCCTGTGGCTTCAAGGCCTGGCTTCTTCTTGCCTGGGAGAATCTTTTTTTGGGAGGAGTTAGCTGTCCCTGATTGTTTACTGTCTGGATTTCTTCTGTTTTCAGAGTGTTGTTCTTTATTTATTGTCCTGATTTTAGAGTTTTTTTTTAATACTGAGGGCTATCTGGGTTATCTAAGTCCACACTGCCCTATATCCTTGTTCAATGTTTAGTGCTAAATTCGCAAATATAGTAATTCCTACATAACATTACCATGTATTGAACTGCTTTTTCTATTGATTTGTTGTAAAACATGATGTTTTGGTGCTTAATTTGTAAAATCATAATGTAATTTGATGTTTAATAGGCTTTTCCTTTATCTTTCCTTATTATCCAACATTTTCGCTTATCCAACACTTTTATTTTTCAGTGATTGGTTTGGGGGGGCGCGCCAAAATTCTGTTCGCCTACACTTGAAAAATATCTAGGGCCGGCTCTGACTCCAAGGCAAAAGAAAAAAACAGTTTTAAAAGTTTCCATGTGGCAATTCAAATGTAACATTCAGTTCTAAGTTGTATTTGGAATATTATGCTCCACTGTAGAGTTTAAAACTAAGTTCTTTTGTGTTTTGTCACAGACACACAATTATTGTCCCCAGGAATTTTGTATTTCCTTACATGGATGTGACTAAGAACTTGAAATCATGCCATCCATCAATTAGCTAGAAGAAAATAAGTTTAGGTAGTTCTTTTATTTTTTCTTATATCTTCATTTTTAAAGCATTACAAAACTTTAGTTGCTCTCTTCCAAAACTAGACACTGGAATATAGAAATAGTTCTGCCAGAAAAATTATCCTTTACAAGTTTTGGCTGTTAGCTTATTTGTTCTTATTGTTGTGTGCCTTTAAGTGGTTTCCAATGTATAGTGACTCAGGGCAGACAGCCATCCATACCATCCCCTCCTGCACTTCCCATCATGGCAGTCAATGGGCATAACATGGGTCATGCGTGGAGTGACACGGGCCAGGGCACCAGAGTGACACATAGAGGAGGGGGGAGAGGAGCAGTCCCCCCTTTTTTCTCTGATCCCTTCATCGCTTTTGTCAGCATCACTCCAGATAACAAATGACCAGCACAGCCCATGTTGCACTCACTAGCCACTGCAATGACGAGCACTGAAGAGGACAGTGAGTGCCACTCCACTTACCCGAGCCATCTGAGTTGGGGAGATATGGGATGACTGTGTAAATAGTTGTAACTGGTTCCATCTTAGGTCCAAAGTTGTGGTTTGCTCTGGATTCTGGGGGAGAATTCTGAGCATCCTACAACTTTGGTTAATGTGGTTCAAGGTAGCTTTGGCCCACATTAACCCAGATTAGCTCTGTGTATCATTTAACCACCATGAAGCTGATTAAATGGTCCTTCACATTTGCGATCCGTTTGGGTATGCCCTCTAAGAGAAACTTACTGCAGGGTTTTCTTGGCAAGATTTTTTCAGAGGGGAGTTGCCTTTGCCTTCCTCTGAGGCTAAGAAGGTGTACCTTGCCCAAGGTCACCTACTGAGTTTCTATGGTTGAGTGAGGATTTGAACTTTGTTCTGCAATGTCATAGGCCCTTCTACACTGCCATATAAATCCATATTATCTGTTTTGAACTGGATTATATAGCAATGTAGACTCATATAACCCAGTTCATAGTAGATAATATGGAATATCTGCTTTGATAACCTGGATGATATAGCAGTGTAGAAGGGGCTGTAGTCCAACACTCAAACTTCTACACAACGTTGACTCTCCTATATATCTGGGAGCAAGTCCTACATATTTTAGTGGAACTTACTTGTGAGTGGATACATTTGAGGCTGAATGAGGAATAATAAACTTAAAAAAAATGTCGAAGAGATTAGAAACATAACAAAGGTTGATTAGAAGTGGGTTTAATCCAATATTCTTTTTTGAGAAGTTGGACTGGTTTACAATCTAGGGAAATGCTTTCAACCGATCTAGTCTATTTGGATTTCAGCAAAGCATTTGATACAGTAGTACCACATGGGAAATTATTACCTAAATTAGAAAGGATCGGGATGCGGATATAGTTAAATGGACAAGAAGTGGTTAAACACAGAGCACTGTCATGTTAAAAAGATAGATGGAAACTGCAAAAAGAAAGCATTCAAATGTATTAAGGATCAAAATTTTACAACAGCTTTGAATGATTTGGTTTTGGTTTCAGTTTGATTGTTGTTGAAAAACATTTCAGTGGCTCATGGTACAGTGCTCCCTCGCTAATCCGCGGTTCGGGTTCCGCGGATTCACTGTATCGCGGATTTTTCCATCCGCCCCGCCCTCCTTTTGCAGGCACAAAAGGCCCCAGTTTGAGTCACGTGACCCGGTCCGCGCTTTCTCCTCAGCCGCCTGCAGGCAGTGCCAGTAGGCCCTGCCTGCACCTCATTGCCCCAGGAACAACAAGGAAGACAGAACAGTATTTCTTAGCTGCCTCTCTTCATGGCTCGAGTTGGGTTACAGAATAATTAAAACACATAAACATTGTAAAAATTCCACAAATACACATACTAAAATATATTTATATAAAATACATATTAAAATACTGTACACAGAACAGAGATTAAGCACAGGATGCAAGTTTAAAATTCGTGGTTAAAACTTACTGGGTAGGCCTGCCAGAAGAAATAGGTCTTTAGATGGCTTTTAAATTCTGACAGCTCGTTTAGCTCTTGGATCTCTTCTGGCAGGTCATTCCACAGTCTTGGGGCAACCGATGAAAAGGTCCTCTGGGTAACAATCACCAATCAAGTTCTGGCAGGCTGAGGTAGTTGCCCCCCAGAGGACCTAAGTATACGGGGAGGATTGTATGGGAGAAGCCGATCCTGTAGCTAACTTGGACTCAAATCATGTAGGGCTTTAAAGGTCAAAATCAAGACCTTGTACTTTGCCCGGAAACTAATTGGCAGCCAATGGAGTTACTTTAGGATGGGACAGATATTGCCTCTGATTTGTTTGCATCTTCTTCTTCCATGGCAAGGAGGGTTTAGACAGGGTTGATATGTGTGCACATGCAGTTTCACAGCACTAGAAAGCAGACATAGTGGCTTTTAAAAATGGGGTTTTATTAGGGCTGTGTAGGATGCATCTTGCTTCTGAACCATCAGCCCCAAAGCTTTCTTACTAATCTCTTTCCTGTTACTTGAAGACCTTACTGTCTGATTTTACTGAATGTGTAGCTCAATATCACTGAATCTGAGGTATGGGCCATACTTTCATATTCATAGCTGAACTCATTGTTATATTAGGAAATGGGAAGGAATGCTCTCTTTGTATAGACCACTAGCAATGGACTACCAGTTCATAGTACATTTCCAGAGATATTATACAGCTCGGCTTCTTTACCCAAACGCTAATACATTTTCTGTGAAAGCCTTTAGTCCTCAATACTTGCTTATATTTAAAAGAAAATTGAAAATATTGAAAACAAATTGAAGTTTTTTTAAAGTACATTTGGTAAGTTGACTCTGCTCTAGGGAAATAAGTATTGGCTCAAAAAATCCAGAGAGGATACAGAATGTAAATAGATTTGGGATATTCCTTCCATGTACCGAAGTAGCAATAACTGTGGTGACAGGACATTTGTATCCACACATCACATTTGATGAAAATATTTCACCAGGGAAGCCTGCCTCTTATCACCTCATTTGGTCTCTTTTGTTTTTTACTCTGTTACCAGTCTGGATTCCTAGCAAAGCTCACCTGAAATACAGCTGGAAAGTGTTGGTTCACTCCAGGTTAAGGAAGGTCAGAATATAAATTGATGCCAATACATAAGCTATAGGAGAAACATGCATTATATTATTAAACCCCATACATCACATGCAGAGGTAAATACGTTGCATGGGGGATTTGAACTCTTTCACATGGAGCTAGATCCATCAACTTCTAAATCAGGCACATCAGCCAGTGAATAAAAAATGCCACACTTGAATTACATGGCATTAAAGGCATCACCTATTGAGTCAAAGGCTTCAGTCTTGAATCAAATGTTGTGCGTTGCCCAGTAAATCATGTAAATATCACCCACACTGCAAAGGAACAGAAGCATCATCAATAAGTTAAATAAGTGACATGTTCAAAGCTGCCACATCAGTCAGGTCATTACTTTTGAGCGCCAAATTTAATCTGTCAGTCACTAGCCTTGATAAATCAGCTTCCTCTGTAGAGACTAGATTGTGTTTTGTGTATTTTCAGGTTTCGTGTATTTACAGGCAGATGCAGAGCTAACTTAAATGTAACTTTCTTGGATCACAGCTCCCAGAATTTTCCAGCAACAAGACCAGCTGTAGTCTCCAAAAGGTAACTTTTCCAAGTTCTTTTTGGGCAGAGTCAAAAATGCTCTTCCTTTTCATTGAGCCATTTATCACCAATGAAAGAAATGGAGATTAGAAGAAATCGGAGTGAGAAGATTAGTTGTTTTTCCTTTTAACTGACAAACACAGTTCTGTGCTGTGTGTGTGTGTGTGTGCATGGAGTGATGAGAAACTGCAAGTCGCTTCTGGTATGAGAGAATTGGCCATCTGCAAGGACGTTGTCCAGGGGATGCCGGGATGTTTTTGAGGTTTTACCATTCTTGTGAGAGGCTTCTCTTATGTCCCCACATGGAGCTGGAAATGATAGAGGGAGCTCATCCCCACTCTCCCCAGGTTGGATTCAAACCCACAACCTCTAGGGCAGCAACCCAACCTTCAAGTCAGCAGTCTGCCAGCAAAAGGGTTTAACCCATTGCACCACCAGGGGCTCTGGTGCTACTAGAAGTGGATTCAAGCAGCAGTGACCCACCGTCCCTTGCGCAAAGCTTTTTTTGGGAGTAAGAAATCATTGGTAAAAAGTAACAAATGGGGACCAGTTGAGAGATAGAAAACCAGGTGTGGTGTGCCATCATCCTGTCCATCTTATCTTTTTTTTTAGATTACTGTCTATTGTCCAGATTGCTATTCTTTCTTTTTCATCAAAGAGATTTGTACACAAAGCCTTGCTTTGTGTACACAATTATTAAAAATTGTGCATAAAATACATATTGTAACATTTTCCATGTGCACTAGTCAGAACATTTCATCTTAAGTTTCAGTTCTCAAGTAGAAAAGCAAGTGATGCATTACTAATATTTGCACTGGCCATATTTAATTTAGGGCTTTGACAGATGGGATCATTCCTTGGGTCCTAGACAAGGATGGTCCTCTGAGTATTAGACTACAACTCCCATGATTCTTCCCATTGCCTGTGCTGTCAAGCATTGTAGGAGAGGCAGTCAAACAGCATCCAAAGAGTTCAGCTCTAGACAAGGATAAGACTAACCATATCTTCCAATCTGTTCAGTAATCCTTTAGGAACAGGAAAAGATTTCCCAAGTTTTAAACCTGAGTCATAAATAATGGCATAGAAATCCAGACACATTGTGCAAAGTCTTAGAAGCTAAACAGACAGTGGATGTAAGACACTGTTAAGCAGCATTGCTAGAGTTGCCCAGCAGGGTTTCATCTGAGGCACCGTTTGAAACCAAGGTACTTTTCAACAGAAGGGATTGAGTGAAAACAGCCCTTGTCTATAACTGCAGGACTTTCTAGTACTTCTGAGTTGGAGCCAAAAGGGTGAAGGCTACAGAAGAGTCAACTCAAAGGCAAAATAGAAGGGGGATTGATGTAGAATGGGTCAGCCCAAAGTACAGTTCTTCCATTAATCTTTTGGGAATATGAAGTTGATGGGGGGATAAATACACAGTCCAGGATTCTACTGATAATTTGACTGTAGTTCTGAAAAGGTGGAAAGGGAAAAAATTAATGAAAGGACAACTAGATGGAAGAAAAATGAAGGGGGGGGGGAGAGAGAGAGAGACCAAATAAGCCTACAACACTAGTCAAAGAAACAGAAGAATCTGCCATTTACAGATGACTTTGTGTGGGGTTCCATGCAACCAAAGGAAGACCAAACAGAGCCTGTAAATTTGCTTTTGAAAAGCAATGTGTTCAATTACCATATATATTTGTGTATAAATCGACCTTATGGACAAATTGAGAACAGGTTTGTGGGCAAATGCATGTATTTTTGCTATGAGCCATGGATAACTGGAGGTTAAAGGGGGCATGTAACAAACAAATATTTTCCCTTCCATTTAAAAAGGCATACAGAGATGATATATTTATTTGAGAAATGGCAAAGGGGGATCAGGTAAATTGTATTGTTTACCATAAAATGTCTATGTCTGTATAAAAGCGCATGCAGCATAATTTTCAAAAAATGGAAGGTGGAAAAGAGCAAGGAAAGCAACTGGTGTCTATAAGGGACTCAGCATGAAGGTAGTGAGGAGATTTATTATTTATTTCTTTACTATATTTATACCCCACCCTTCTCACCCCGAAAGGGACTCAGAGCTGCTTACATATTATGGCAAAATTCTATGTCGCGTTATACATACAGATACACAAATATAACATTTCAAATTATAATACAGTAAAACCTATAAATGCAATAAAACAGATTAAAACATAGCGCTAGTCCCACAATCATCATTCAGCTGCTACATTCAAGTATTAGGACCCAAGTAAAGGATCTTTGCTCTTTCTTGTTACATCGCTTTAAAAATATAATGGTGTTGCGCCCTTTTGGAGCAAATACGTTTAAGTAACAATTTTGCTTGTAAATGTGTCACAGTTGGTCCTGTAGCTCTGTTGTACAGTTGGCACATTTGAAGCCCTGACTTCTGTGAATTTGATTCTTCATATATTTCATTAAAATGTTCTTTTTAGGAATCTCTAGGTCCTCCAGTGGGACCTAGATATAAAATAATCAGATTCTTTAAAATTCATGGTTTTCCCACTTTCGCAGGAGAACCCTAGTGAATGTGGAGGCCTGACTGTACTTCAAGGGATCATATTATACATTATCATACTGAACATTGTTATAAACCTGAGCTTGGAAACATTAGCTTTATTTTGGACTATGATCCCAAGACATATAGTCCAAAAAAGATAGTGTTTCCAAGCTATTTAATAGTGAGAATTTTCAGAAAACATGATTAATTGGGTCACATTCTGTTTGAAGAAAAAGTAAGAAGTTTTCAAGCTAGAATATGTTCCTCCAGCCTCTCTGTATAGTAGCTGTGAGATTTGATGGTTTATATCAGGTCAACTTCCTCATTGTTAAGTTTAATGTGATCCAGAGTGGTCACCGCTATGCTTTTCTTGATGGAGGAGCTGGGCAGCATTATTACTGGAGTCCTTTGGTTTTGTAATTTGAGCACTGCTCAGACTATAGTCAATAATGCAATTCCCTGGTAGGCGTCCATAGAGGGGAAACCTGTACTGCATGCATCGTGCCTGGCAAGAAAAAAAAAAAAGATCTTTCCTACTCATATACTACAGAGAAACAAAAAGAAACCCCAGGCGGTGAAGTCCTTAATGAGAATGGCCTGCACTTTCCCATCTATTGTCATCCTTGTGACAATCATTGTAAAGAGGTATTGAAAACAAGACATCCAAATTTCAAAGCCCAGTCGTCCGTAACAGACAGAAGTTGTACGCTGTACTCCTTAACCTTTGAAATATTCTGTATTTTTGAGTGGCTGGCTCTTCCACCTTTCCTCTTCCCTCCCCTCCCACTCACCCCCACCAGGTTCCCAAGGCTGTAAAAATGGAAAAGAACAGGAATCAGTCAGCCAGTCAATCCAATTACAGAGTATAGAGACTACTGCTGTCTTTCACGGAGGGCATGAGTGGAGAATAGAAAAGCCTCATTTGTGCGACAAAGGTTACAGTGGGGGGAGAAAAAGGACAAGTGCAACAAGAATTCTTTCCTCTGCCCAATGGCTGGAACAAAAGTGAGGAAGGGGGAAATGAAACCGTTTCGCCATTATCCATTTAGGCCGTACCCATATCAGAATAAGACAGACCTCTTAGGCACTCCGATGGGAGCGTTACCTGTTTGGGACAAAATAAATAAATTGAGGTCTTAAGACTTGCGTGGATTTCAAGATGCTCTAAGATGCAATTTGAGAAATGCTCATAATCACTCAGTCTTGAAACTCGCATGAGAGGTGGTCTTGTCCCTTCACATCATTAGTAGGACAAAAGGTATCCACTGGGACATAGTGGATGCCTTTTACTGGATAGGGTTGTTCTCTTTCATATAGATAGCTAATTTGTGCTGTGTTATGGAGGTAACTTTGCCTTTTCTATTCTTTTTCTAACCTTCAGGCAAAAGTCACATGTGTCAAGATGCAAGGAAGACTCTGCAAACAATATTTCCATTTTGGATCACATGATAAACACCACAATGTAGTTTGGATTGTTTTTAATTGGCTCTAAATTATCTTAAGAGTAAAATCATTTAATGTGCTTTTATAGTCATTTAAAATTATTGTTTTTGTACGTAGAATCATAGAGTTGGAAGAGACCGCAAAGGCTATTCAGTCCAATCCATTTGCCATGCAGTTTTAAACTTATTTAAGCTGTTCTAAATTTATTCTAGAGCCCCTGATGGTGCAGCAAGTTAAACCACTGAGCTGCTGAACTTGCCACCTGAGAGGTCAATGGTTTGAATCCGGGGAGTGGGGTGAGCTACCACTGTTAGCCCCAGCTTCTGCCAACCAAGCAGTTCGAAAATATGCAAATGTGAGTAGATCAATAGGTACCGCTCCAGCAGGAAGGTAACAGCACTCCATGCAGTTATGCCAGCCACATGACCTTGGAGGTGTCTACGGACAACACCTGCTCTTCGGCTTAGAAATGAAGATGATCACCAACCCCCAGAGTCGGACACAACTAGACTTAATGTCAGGGGAAAACCTTTACCTTTACCTTAAACTGATTCTAGCCATATGCCAGCATAAAATCCTCAGATATAGGGTAAGATATAATCATTTAAATTTTAAAATTGTAAATATATATTGTTATAAAACTCATGTACTGCACTAGCCTGGAAGCAATAGACTTTGGCTATCTTTTTTTTTTAAAGCCAGTCTCTAGAATGAATAGCAGCACTTATCTATTACATAACTTCCTAGGAAATAATTTGACCCAACCTTTTCTATCTAACTGTGGGATTCTTTTAGGCTTGTTCTTCCTGAGACCGTGGTGGAGGTCCTTGGGGCTGTGAGGTCAACCACGTCGGCTCTGGACCCTTGCCCGTCTTGGCTAATTAAATCAGCCAGGGAGGGGCTGGTTGATTGGTTTGTGTTGATCATTAATGCATCGCTGGAGCAGGGTTTTTTTCCATCTTATCTGAAACAAGCTGTGGTTCGTCCACTCCTTAAAAAGGTTTCCCTTGACTCTATGGTGCTGAACAACTTCAGACCAATCTCCAACCTCCCTTTCTTGGGTAAGGTGCTGGAGCGGGTGGTTGCCTCCCAGCTCCAGGGCTTTCTAGATGACATCAACTACCTAGATCAGTCACAGTCTGGTTTCAGGCCTGGTCACGGCACCGAGACAGCCTTGGTCACCTTGGTGGATGACCTCCGTAGAGAGCTGGACAGGGGGAGTGTGACCCTGTTGGTTCTCTTGGACATCTCAGCGGCTTTCGATACCATCGATCATGGTATCCTTCTGGGACGACTCTCTGGGATGGGTCTCGGGGGCACGGTTTTGTCGTGGCTCTGATCCTTCCTGGAGGGTCGATCCCAGATGGTGAAGCTGGGAGATGCCTGCTCGGACCCCTGGCCTTTGAGCTGTGGGGTCCCGCAAGGTTCTACTCTGTCTCCCATGCTCTTTAACATCTACATGAAACCGCTGGGAGAGGTCATCAGGAGTTTTGGAGTTGGGTGTCACCTCTATGCAGATGATGCACAACTCTACTACTCTTTTCCACCTAATTCCAAGGAGGCCTCTCGGGTGTTGGACGAGTGCCTGGCCACTGTGTCTATCTGGATGAGGAGGAACAAGCTGAAGATCAATCCCGACAAGACAGAGGTCCTCCTGGTCGATCGTAAACCTGAATGGGGTATAGGGTGGCAACCTGTGCTGGACGGGGTTACACTCCCCCTGAAGCCACAGGTCCGCAGTCTGGGAGTCCTCTTGGTTTCATCGCTTACGCTTGAGGCTCAGGCGTCGGCGGTGTCTGGGAGGGCCTTCGCACAATTGAGACTCGTGCGCCAACTGCAACCGTATCTCGCCAAGGCTGATCTGGCCGGGGTGGTCCACGCCTTGGTCACCTCCAGACTGGACTACTGTAATGTGCTCTACTTGGGGCTGCCCTTGAAAACGGCTCGGAAGTTCCAACAGGTCCAACGAGCGGCAACCAGGATGTTAACTGGGGCCCCTTACAGAACGCGTGGTCAACCCTCCTGTTTAGGGAGCTCCACTGGCTACCATTTATTTACCGAGCCCAATTTAAGGTGCAGGTGCTTACCTACAAAACCCTGAACGGTTTGGGACCATCCTACCTCCGTGACCGCATCTTTGTCTACAAACCCACGCGTTCACTTCGGTCATCTGGAGAGACCCTGCTCGTGATCCCGCCTGCATCGCAAGCGCGGTTGGTGGGAACACGAGACAGGGCCTTCTCTGTGGTGGACCCCCGACTCTGGAACACCCTCCCCAAGGATCTCAGACAGGCCCCTACATTGTCAGTCTTCAGAAAGAATTTGAAGACCTGGCTGTTCCAATGTGCCTTCCCAGATTAATAGGAAATCTCCAATACCAAGTCCCATAAGCACTTTATTAGAACTAAGATCGCATATCGCACTCTGCACTTGCCCTATAAGCCTTATATATCACCTGTCACATCAGCACTTTTAATCTTGTACCCATTACTCTGGCCCGGCCCAGTTCTATTGTGTTCTAGCGTATTGTTATTGCTTGTGGTTTATACTGTTTTAATTGTTTTAATTTGTCTTTTGTTTGTATTGCTACATTGTGTGTTGAGGCCTTGGCCTTTGTAAGCCGCATCGAGTCCTTCGGGAGATGCTAGCGGGGTACAAATAAAGTTTAATAATAATAATAATAATAATAATCTAACTTCCAAACAAGTCTACTCTACTTCTGGCATAATTTTTTTTAGCAAACTCTATAACAAAGAGTAATTGCTGCATCCCTGGATATGCAGTACTCTTATTTTAGGATGCTTTTCTGTAGCCCCTTGCATACCTTAATACGATTTTACATTTATTTAGTCAGGAAATATTTGCTGGTGCTGATCGTAGGGAAAGGTCCAGCCCATATTTGTCTGTTGGGGTGATGTAGTATGCAAGAGGTACCCACTGAAATTCTGGGTTGCCAGTTGTACATGTGTTGAATACTTTTATGAAGCCAGATTCCACTTTGAACCCATCAAACAATTGGATGACTTCAGAGATCACACTATCATGAGCAAAAGGTTGTGTTTATCTACAATAGACATGTGTGATTTCCATCTGGATTTGAATCACTGGAATGGGGCTTAGATACCTTACTGTGATTAAAATCGGGAAGAAAAATGAAATGGATAAACCAAAAATTGGTGTCTGGGAATAAAGTATCTTGTTTCCTTTTTTGCACAATGCAACTAGCTATAGACTGAAATACTGGATACTCTATGATAGTCAGCCAACAGATATTTTCACTCCCTCCCCACTTCCTCATTTGATCAGGTGTTGATATGATTTATAGGAAAATGGCAATCCTGTTCACAGTTATTGTACTGAGCTATTGCCTAAAAAATAACCGAAAGCATTAAGATCCAAGGGCTTCTTCTTCAGTATCTCCCAAGTGCTCCCTGGAGAAGTGCTGCTGGAACGTAAAAGTCCAAGTCTCAATGCTTTGCCTCCTTGATGCTTCTAAATGGGATCAGCCATCACTTCTGATTAGTACAAGCAGCCTTTCCAGCAATGACGTTACACAATGTGCAACCCTCTGATTGCTTACAGTCATAAGACTGGTCTTGTGGAAATAGTCCTGCATCCTACTCTATGCTGAGGGGAGTCAGAGAAGCATTTAGGTTCATAAAAGCTAATGCAAAAGCTTTGAAGTCTCGAGTGGGCACAGAATGGAATGTGGCTGGTCTCCAGAGGTCAAGAGATGTCTCTCTATTGTACTCTCTGTGTAAAGAGTGCAGGTGTTCCACTTCCTCTTCTATCTTTTTCTACTGAAATAAGATACACAAAAGGACTACGTTCTTATACCTGCTATCGTAAATGTCCTTGAAAAAATGATTTTAAAAACTTTAAAATAAATGCAGTGGATCCCCAGAGTCCACAGGGGTTCCGAGATTCCGCACAGATATTTTAAAAAACACATTATCAAGTCCCTATTAAAAATGACATAGGGCACCAGCGGAAGCAGCAAGTCTTGACAACCAGGTGCATCATAAAGCAGACCCTGGATACCAGGGAGCCCACTAACTGCCTGCTTCTACCTCCAAGGTGCAAAGCAGAAGAAGGGAATACACACTAGAAGTGGGGGAGCCCAAATAATACCTGCCTCACGTCACACCTGGGAACTAACATTTGCTATCACCTTTACTGTCCTATATCCATTTTAGTAAGGACTTCTAGGCCTTGGCTCACACTCAGTCTTTCTGCAAGCATTGCAAAACGTACAGAAAGACTACAACATGAAGCAAGCAATAAAAAGCCCTGCCAGCTGTCCGCTTTTGCCTTGTGAAAGAATCCCAACACCTTGAAGGCAGAAGCAGTGGCTGGCATGCAGAGCCGGCCCTAGGTATTTTTCAAGTGTAGGCGAACAGAATTTTGGCGCCCCCCCAAACCAATCACTGAAAAATAAAAGCGTTGGATAAGCGAAAATGTTGGATAATAAGGAAGTATAAAGGAAAAGCCTATAAAACATCAAATTACATTATGATTTTAAAAATTAAGCACCAAAACATCATGTTTTACAACAAATCAATAGAAAAAGCAGTTCAATACATGGTAATGTTATGTAGGAATTACTATATTTGCAAATTTAGCACTAAACATTGAACAGGGATATAGGGCAGTGTGGACCTAGATAACCCAGATAGCCCTCAGTATTAAAAAAAAAAACCTCTAAAATCAGGACAATAAATAAAGAACAACACTCTGAAAACAGAAGAAATCCAGACAGTAAACAATCAGGGACAGCTAACTCCTCCCAAAAAAAGATTCTCCCAGGCAAGAAGAAGCCAGGCCTTGAAGCCACAGGGCCATTAAATGCTAATCAAGGTGATTAATTACAACATTCACACCTGCTTCAAAAAAAAGTTCTTTCTCCCACCCTGGACCTTCTACAGATATATAAACCCCACATACCTAGCTTCCAAGTTCCTACAGACCTCACAATCTCTGAAGGCCCCAAAGGTGGGCTTGCGTGGTGCAAAGGTGGGTCTGCGCTGGCCGGAAGGCCCAGCGCGGCCGCTGGAAGGCCCGAAAGAGAAGGAGGTGGAGAGTGGTGCCCTCCTCCCAGGACGATGGTGCCCCCGGGACGATGGCGCCACAGGCAAATGCCTATTTCGCCTTATGGTTGGACCGCCTCTGCTGGCATGCTTTCAACTGTATATTCAAAGAGTGAGTACAATATGCAGATTATGAGCCAGTCAATCCAACAGGCCACTAGAGGTGTGCAATTTGGCCAAAAGGCATGCCATTTTGGGGTTCATTGTCAGCTGACCCTTCATTCTGTTTACTGGAAGTTACTCAAATTGGGAGGGGTGTCGCCGTTTTCACTCAGCAAAGATTTGGCCCATTGGTTAGAATGGGAAACTTAAAAAGCCCAGTCCTCAGTCATTTTAAGGCCTAGGTGTATGAAACCTAACTCAGTTTTAAAACCCATTTATAACTGAAAGCCTGCCAAGTTTCAAAACAATTCACCAATCTCCTGATTTTAAATAATTATTTTAAGTTTTAACAATAACATTTTTAAAAACAAGACAAACTGCAAGAGAGGGTTCTGGGAATTGTAGTCAGCAGTTGTGTCCATTCTCAGCCAATCAGAGCATGAACACAACCAGGTCTTTAACTGGCTGAAAAACAGAGAGAGAGAGAGAAACTTCAACTCCCATCATGCTCCAAGAGGAACTCAGAGACTTTTCAATGCCCGCCCCATACAAGTGCTGCTGGGAAAGCGGGTTCCCAGCAGGGCCCTCTTTGAAGGAGGAGCCTAGGAAACTTTCCAAAAAGAAATGGATGTAGGCTGTTTCTACCTCAAGTATATTGCAGACTTTACTCCTTTCTCTCCAGGAGCTGATAAAATCTGCCCCCCTTAATCTATTTTGCTGAGATTTACAGCTCCTTCCTGCCCGTTCTGTTTTTGGTGATTATATAAAATGGACCACCGAATATTACAAATCATGTTCGTTCAAACTGATTTGGATCCAAGCCTACAGGTCACTATATTCTTCCACTTGTGCCACCTACAGATAGTTTTAAGGTGAGGTCCAAGGAGGATTGTTTTATGAGAAGAAGGTTCACATATTCAGAATAAGTAGTCCCTTCCATAATAAATGACTTTGCTAATGTTGTATGCCTTCAAGTCACTTCAGATATGTGTCTTGCTCAAGGTCACCCAGTGGGTTACCACAGCCAAGTGAAGACTTGAACTCTTGTCTCCGGTATCCTGGTCCAACACTCAAATTACTACAGCATATTGGTTTTTCCAGACTTATTTAATCAATCACTGAATGTTGAAACAACATATTTTAAATCCCAATGATTCAATGGGACTACTTGGAACTAGCTACAGAATTGTGGCTAATAATAATTCTTTTTTGGATTATTTATTTATTTAAAGTATTTATACCTCGGTCTTCTCACGCTGAAGAGGACTCAGAATGGCTTACAGAACACACATACGGCAAACATTCAATGCCGATTATACAATTAACAAGAACAGACAACACAAACAGAGGCAAAGGCAGCTTTTCCCATCTTAATTTCAGCATTTTGGAGGCTGTGCTTGACTCCAGCCATGCAGCATGCTGTTGCTCCACTTTCCATGCCGAGGTCCTTTCCTCCCTATCGCTGTCCTTAAAGGCATAAAGGGTGCCTTTATGACTTCCCCGCTAAAAGTGTTACTTATTTATTTACTCACACTTCTGCTTTCGACCTGCTAGGTGGGCAGATGAGCTGGGGCTGGCAGAGGGTGCTCACCCCAACCCAGGCTCAAACTGCTGACCTTTCAATCAGCAGGATTTTTCTACAGCACAGCAGTTTAGCCTCCTGTACTAAGCCTGGCCCCTTCATCTCTTTTCAAAATCTGGACTCAAGCTGAGTTAAATAAATAACCTATTTGTTAAAATGTACAAAGATCAACATTAAAATGGAATTTAATTACTAACAATACTAAAAAGGGCTTCATGTGCACAAATAATACAATAAAAAGCAGCTTAAGAAGCAATACAGTGACCTCCCATATCCATGGATTATGCATCCATACCTTGAAAATAGGTATTTTTTAAAAAAACAAAACAAAAAGCAATTGGGTTTTGTCCTTTTATATGCTCCATTTTACTGCACTACTGTATATAATAAGATTTAAACATCCACAGAATTTGGTATCCACAAGAGATCCTTGAATGGAACTCCAGACCAAAGGCCCGCGGTACAATGAAAGCTATTCTGCACACTCTTAAATGTTGCTTCTTTAAAAAAAAAATTCAGATTCAAATGTTTAATCTCTCTCTTCTTTTTAGGCAATTCACAATAACTTTTTTAAAAGTTTGCCTCTATTTTCTACTAATAACTGCTGTTTCAAAAGGAAGGACAGGATGGCAAGGTGAAAGTTTCTTATAATAACTGAAAAAAGATGAATTTGAGTAAAAAAAAAAAATAATGCCCCTCTTCCTAAAAGCAGAGCTCAACTGAGCTAATGCTGCTGCTTTCACTGCCGGGACTGCACCACATTGCTGACTCTTTAAACATTTATGAAGACATTTTCACATGTTGTTGGTGAGGTGACCATCTCCTTAATACATATTTTCTCTTAAGCTTGTTTGCTTTTACCTCAGGCTTGAACATACGCACAATTCAGTACAGTGTTCCCTCACTTATTGCGGGGGTTAGGTTCCAGGACCACCTGCATTAAGTGAAAATCCACAAAGTAGGGACACTATATTTATTTTAATATTTATACATTATTTTAGTAGTTATACACTATTTTAAGTCTTTATCAACCAATCGTGTGTTGATAAATTGCCTCCTTCTCCTCCTGTTGCCGCTTGGGCTCCTTTTCTCTCCCTTTGGCTTCTCCTTCCTCCCTTCCTTAGACTGTAAATTGTAATTTTTTATGATTTCTGATAGTCTTTTAGAGTTTATTGAAAAACTGCGAAACAGTGAATCCGCGAAAAGTGAACCATAAAGTAGCAAGGGAACACTGTAACCCCAAAACAAGCCTGTGGCTTGGCCATCAAGCTTATCTTATACAGGAGTAATCTTAAGGCAGTTTATTCTTTCATACTACTTCTTTAGTACAACAAGCACTTTTACCCAGAATTCAATACTGCAAATCCTGTATTACAGTTGCATTATTTATCCTAGGAAGAAGCATTTATAAGATTTGTTGCCTGTGATGCAAATTAACTTGAGCCATGTTTACATTGGGCAGGTTACTCAGGAATAAATCTAGCCCGGAACAGCCCCAGATCCAGCATGGACATGTTGAATCCGGGGTTGGTGTCTAGATGGACTAAGACTACATCAACCTTACTGAGCTATCACCTATTTCTCTGTGTCAGTAATAGTACTCCCCACTGATCATCTACCTCTGATCATGTGTTTGACCATCACAGTCATGTCATCACCAACCATGGTGCTCCCTCTAAGTGCCTAGATATCACAGTTATGTCTGTTGATGTCAGGATGGGCACCCACCAACTTGCTCCTTCTTGTTGATCATGGGGGTGCCCCTGCTGACATTGGTGATACATATGACTGCTATAACCAGGCATTTGGACAGAGGTCACCCGATGTTACTATAAATCATAGACACAGATAGTGATGGATTTGCAATGGGTCTGGGGGTCTGGGGGTTTTGGACAGTGTAGACTAGGCCTTAGCTTTGGTTATTACGCTTTTTGTCTTGTGCCAATGTACTGTTTAATCTCAAGCAGCAAATTGTCTTGGGTCCTGTTGAACATGTTTGAAGAATTCAGCTGTTAATAATATTGATCACATAACTGCATGTTATGCAAAATAGACTAGTTGTGTGGGTTATCCCGAGCTCACAGAAGAGGCCAGCGTCAGCAGGAGGACTCCTTTGCACCAATCAGCATTGCGAGGAAGATGGGATGAAGGATGTTGCTCATCCCAGAGGTTATACTAGATGCCCTAGGGTAAGGATGCATCTACACTATAGAATCAATGCAGTTTGAAACCACTTTAACTGCCATGGCTCAATGCTATGGAATCCTAGGATTAGTAGTTTGATGAGGCATCAGCACTTTTTGGCAGAGAAGGCTGAAGACCTTGCAAAACTACAATTCCAATAGTTCCATACCATCGAGCCATGGCAGTTAAAGTGGCATAGATTTCCTAAAACATAAAGCTCTTCTGAACAAATCTTGCCAGAAGAACCCATAAAAATAAAGGTAAAGGTTTCCCCTTAACATTAAGTCTAGTTGAGTCTGTCTCTAGGGGTTGTTGCTCATCTCAATTTCTAAGCCAAACTGCCAGTGTTGTCCATAGATGCCTCCTAGGTCATGTGGACAGCATGACTGCATGGAGCACCATTACCTTCCCACCAAAGCGGTATCTATTGATCTACTCACATTTGCACATTTTCAAACTGTTAGGTTGGCAGAAGGTAAAGTTAACAACAGGAGCTCATCCCGTCCTGTGGATTCAAACTGCTGACCTTCCAGTTAGCAGGTTCTGCAGCTTAGCGGTTTAGCTCACTGCATCACCACGGCCCCCCCAAAAAAACCCTTAGGGTCACCGTAAGTAGGACATGTCTTGGAGGTACACAATGATGCAACACAACAGAAGATGTCACCAAGCAGCTAGTAAGGATTAATTTCACTAGTAGTGAACAACATGAAAAAAAACCAGAGTATTATCTTTCCAGAAAAAATCAGTCCAAACACAGGCTTCCATATTTTTCTTCTCATGCCTGGATCCCTTTTTGCCAGAGGCTCACTTTTTATATAACTAGAACTTCTGCTAATAGTAAATCATGCCATTGAGCAGGCTAAACTGGAAATTTCTCATTAGTGTCCCCTTTTGCCTTTGGAACACTATTACAAAAGTTCGGAACAATATGCCAAAACTGTTTCTTCTTGGTATTACATGCAAGACATAAAAGAAACTGCTGTTCACCTGAGGCTGAATATACACTATATTAAAATAGTGATATGTTATTATAGTATGCAAGAAACTGTGCTTTTGTTAATCTTATATTTTCAAGATTGCTTTTGTAAAATGGACAACATTATAATAGATCATTTGCAAGATGGTGTGCACTCTCATAGTGGGAGGAAAGAAGTTGGTGTTTACAAACAAAATGACAGTTGGAGTTGTTCTTCAACTCATTTTCTTCTTCAGTTTCATATATGTATGCACACATAATTCCTTTTGTTTTACATTCATCCTCCTTTACATCAATTTCTTCCTTTATGAATTGCCCCAAATCTACCCACAATATGCAGAACCTTCTCTCCACTAGCATTATATATATTGATTTATTTACCTCTCCAACCTGCCTGTCCATTCGCTGCTTTGCCCTTTCTCTTCCTGTCTGTCTGTCTGTCTGTCTGTCTGTCAAGAAAGAAAGAAAGAAAGAAAGAAAGAAAGAAAGAAAGAAAGAAAGAAAGAAAGAAAGAAAGAAAGAAAGAAAGTTTGTTCCCATAGCTGCTCTTAAACACTGGACTTGATCACTCAAAATGTGTTGTTTTACCTCAAAACAATGGGTTAAACCCTTGTGCCAGCTGAACTGCTGACCTGAAGTTTGGGTTGCTGACCTGAAGGCTTCCAGTTCAAATCCACGAGACAGGGTGAGCTCCTGTCTGTCAGTTCTAGCTTACAGTGACATGAGAAGCCTCCTAGCTAACATCCCACTGTTCCCTGGGTAATGTCTCTGTAGACGGCCAATTCTCTCACACCAGAAGCAACTTGTGGTATGTTCTCAAGTCACTTCTGAAACAATAAAAAAAACCTCAAAATACTCTGAGAAACAAAGAAAAGATGGCAAATTCCCGCTGCGTGTGTACGTGTTCCTAGTGTAGTTATACAGCATTCAGGCGTTACATGACACATGTTAACAGAGTGACTAATATTATACCCTGTTTCCCCAAAAATAAGACAGTGTCTTATATTAATTTTTTCTCCCAAAGATGCGCTAGGTCTTATTTTCAGGGGATGTCTTATTTTTCCATGAAGAATTCACATTTATTGTTGAAGGAAAAAAAATGAACATTTATTATATACTGTACAGTAGTTATCATCACAAACCAGCATAACTAGACGAACTGTGAATCCTATCAGTAATTTCTTGTTACTACAATTATTTTCATGTACAACATTCTATGGTACGACGTACATTTATCAATCCTGCATGCTCCTGTGTTCTGTTTGGTGGGAATGCTTCCAAACAAAACCTTTGCTAGGTCTTACTTTCAGGGGAGGCCTTATATTTAGCAATTCAGCAAAACCTCTACGAAGTCTTATTTTCAAGGGATGTCTTATTTTCAGGGAAACAGGGCGTGTGTGTGTGTGTGTGTGTATGTGTGTATGTGTGTGTGTGTGTGTGTGTGTGTGTATATATATATATACACGCAACCTATAAACCAGCTCTTTTGTTAGCAAATGGATCTTTAAAAGAATACAGAAAACTATCAAAAGAAGTTGCCAGATGTAATAAGTTACACATGAGAAGAAAAGACTGATCAAAGAAGAAGAAATAGTAGAAATGAAGAATAAGAGTCCAAGAAAGATTAAAAATACTGGCCAAGTAGAGCAACAGCAGAGTCTTGGTAAGACATTACTTTTGAAAAAGAAAATAAGGTCAGATGCAAGTAAAGGCAATGTGCCATTGATATTTGTTTGTAGTGATTTTTTTAAAAAAATCTTTGAGGTGGTGGTGGTATGAATAATTATAACAAGCAACAAACTAAACAAACAAATGTACCTAATGTAACAAAGGAATGGACTGCCAAGGAACTTTCTGAGTTTAGATATAATTCGCACTTCATGTGTTAGATAAAATATCTTTCACCCACTTTAAATTCAGTGCTGTCTTTAATATCAATTTAATTGTTGTTGTTTTAAATTGCTTTTTAAGAGGTGGATCAAAGTTTAACTATGTTCTTTTTTATAATTAAATTGTAGGCCAACATGAGTTGTGCAGGGGATAAAGGCAGAATATGTAAGTACCTATATAATACAAGCACAGATACAATACAATTTACATAAGAAATTCCATTAGCTGCAGAAAACATTGAGTTACAGCTGACTTTGATTTTTTTTACATATAAGTACATGAGGATATTTTATACTGGGTAGGCATTGGTCCATTTTGCTCGGGGGTATTATGTATACTAGGCCTGGTGGGCCATTCTCCAGAGGTCTCTTCAAAGATCTCTTACATTCCCTGAGCTGCTTTTAACTGGATATGCCAAGATCTTAACCTTCTATGAAATGCACACTATGCCGCTAGGCTAACATCCCCTCAATTACTGCTACTCAAAGTTGTGGTTTATGGCCAGTGTAGGCCCATGACCCATCAGCTGCTGGTCCATAAAGCATTTCCTGGAAGGAAAGAAAGAGTTGTAGCCAACGAGCATAAAGAAGATATTGGTCCCTGTCATATTGGGGGAAATAAATGGTAATTTAAGAAGCATTGTCCTAGTAATCAGTAGGCTTGTGCATGAATTCAGTTTGGCCAGTCCCTTTCAGCTAATCCATCTAGTCTGGCTTGTTCGGATTGCTGTAACAACAAGGGCTCAGCCTCCATGTTTTTTCCAGCCACAACAGAACAGTGTCTGCTGAAAATCAGCTGCCTTTGGTTACAAGTAAAGTGCAGGAGGGAGGCAGCCGCTAGAAGGAAAAGTGTGAGGTGGAAAAACACACCACTCCAGGGCCTACAAATCAGGAGAAAAGAGAGGGCTTTTTAAAGGAAGCCCAGGGTAGGATAGCTCTAGGTCGATAACTCTTCCTTCCCTGGAAAGTGGGGAAGCCTCCTTAAAATGCCTTGGAAAGCTGTGTGCTGCAGGGAGAGAGTGCCGTGCATGCCTACAGTGCCTGTTTCCTCTAGAGTAGAAACAACTTTGATTAAGCACTAAACCCGAAGCAGAAAGGAGATTAAAGTATTGTGGGGGAAGCGTGGAAGACACCACTCCAGGGCCTGCAAATCAAGAGAAAAGAGAGGGTTTTTAAAAGGAAGCCCAGGGTAGGATAGCTCCAAGTCAATCATTCTCCCTTCCCTGAGAAGTGGGGATAGCTCCTTAAAATGCCTTGGAAAGCTGCATGCTGCAGGGAGAGAGCATCCTGCGCACCTGCAATGCCTGTATCCTCTAGAGTAGAAACAGCTTTAACTAAGTATTAAACCCGGTATTCTCTACAGACAGAAGGGAAAGGATCGCAGAAAGAGTGGTATCTTAACTCTGATGCTTTTAATCTAGGTCTTAATGAAGGAATCCTTCAGAAGGATATAAGGACAAACAATGCCTAAACTGAGGGGAAGGGGAACACACTCTGCCATCTGTGGGATGAGTTCCCTATGTCTGTGTTATAGAAGTCTCCCGCCAGAGGCAGCAACAGAGTCAGAGTTGGTGGCAGAGGCGAGGCTGAGGCTGCCTCCTGGCTAGAAGGGCTCCCCGAGCTGCGAGACCCATGACAGGCTGCGCCATGGTGAGGATGAGCTGCGTTGGAGCAAGGAGGAGGAGGGCAACAGGGAGGAAGAGGAGGAACTGCCACCCCTCCTTCTCGCGTCCATCTCCGCCGCCCGCTCCCAGCTCCGGCGGGAGACTTCTATGACATCGGCATAGGGTACTCGTTCCACAGATGACAGAGTGTGTTGAGTAGAGTGATTATGTGGAAAAGTAGTGTAGTGCCTATGCTATGATCTATGTAAGTTTTGTTGAAATATATTAATTCTTTGTATTTTAAAAGAGTTTTGTAACCTTACTTTCTGGATATCCCTCATACATAATTCAAGATGACAAGGGTACAAGCTCTTCCTCAAAAACACAGAGCTTCCCTACTCCAAATCTCTCTTCAAACTAAATGGATAGGTATAGCATCTTCATTAGGTTTTCTTCATTCACTGGGATAAGGAAGACCAATTCATCAAGGTATGATGCTATCACCTGTGAGCATACAGGATCCACCTGCTCCAATTCCAAGATTTCACTGTATAGCTGTTGCAAACAGTTGTACTAGCTATCACCATCAGGGAGAAAGAATGGAGGAAAAGTGGAGCCTAACTGCTCCAAAATTCATTGCATTGCCAAATGCCAAAAAGAAAAGAGAACGAAAGGAAGAAAGAAAAGAAAAACTTGGCTTCAGTCTGGATTTTAGCACCCCTAAAATGTTCAATTTTGCAGGGGTTTCTCTCCAAATTAATAAACTCACATTCCAGTACACACATGGCCCTTGTATTTTTAAAAATTGTTTCCAGCCTTGGTTGTGATTCGGTGAACTTTGCCTTTTTGAACCATGTCCACATAGATTCATAAAAGCCATATCTTTGGCTGCCCTGATGAGGCCAAAGGCAAGCAAGTGAGTTTGGGCAGAACTGCAGGAGATTGCAGAGGAATTTATTTAACTCTGCTGGGATCCCTGTTCGGAGACCAGAGAGGCTAAGTGCTGTGAAACCCATTTGCTACTTTGCCCCAAACATTATATAAAAGAGAGAGAGGGAGAGAAGACAAAGAGGATGAACAAAACAAAACAAAAAAAGCCCAGAAACTGAGTTGAAAGCCCCTGCCACGGCATCGACAGGAAAGGAGAGGAAAAAGCTCGGAAGAGATCAAGTTCCTGTGTTTTCTTTTTAAAGTGTAAGCTAATGGAATCCAATAGAACTGCTGAAAACTTGTCATCCTCCCTATCAGAGCAAGCCTTTGAATAAGCTAAATCCTTAATCAGTACAGCCTAAGACCCAAATGACTATGTGTAGAAGTGTTAGGCCAGATAAATCCTTGACGGTTTCAAAGATTTGAAGAGCATTGGCACTTTTCCTGTGTAGTGTCTGCCCTTTGTCCTTTCCTCCATGATGTCATTATTGAAGTTTTACACTCACTATGCATGGTGTAAGTTGACATTGACAGTTTCAACACTTTCACACTGACTCCGGAGGATTGTTCGCTTTGAAGCTATTTGGCCTTGAGCAGTGAATTCTTTTCTTGAGCTCACACTGGCTCATAATATAGTGGGGAAGGAGGTTTGCTGCAGTCCCGGCTCCCATTGTAACAGGAGGCAGTTTTCCAAGTTGGAACTCAGACCTGAAAGAGACAAAGGTTATAGCGGGATAGTATCGTGTTTCAGTGGACAACAAAGTTAGTTCTTCTTGCATTCCTGGGAGAGACTGCAAGGGCTTTCCTTTTAAGAATATCCATTCAAGCTTTCCTTTTAAGTGTATCTATTAAAGTTAATTACAATGGCCATACTTAAGAACAATATCTTAGGAAGAATGACTGTGTGTTCTAAAAGTCTGATTACTATTAGGCTAGGGAGAGTTTTAGAGAGAACACTTCTCTGGACATTTGCTGGTCCTACAGTATGATTCCATGGTCAACATGTGGCAAAATTTGATTAGAGAGTCATGCTGGAGAACCTAGAGATTCCTAGGATGCATCTATAGTGTAGAATTCATGCAGTTTCACACTGGTTTAACTGGTACAGTTCAATGCTATGGAATTTTTGGAGTTACAGCTTGGCAAGGCACCCACATTGTTTGGTAGAGAAGGCTCAAGACCTTGTAAAAGCATAATTCCCATGATTCTGGAGCATTGAGCCATGGCACTTAAAGTGGTGCATAAGTGCAAAGTTATCTGGCTCCATGATGAACCCAACATCAAAACAGTGTATTTCATGATGGCAACAAGTTAAAATTACACAAAGAGTTACAAACAGTTTAATGAGTTATCAAGTCATCAAGTTATACTAATCAATTGGAGCCATAAAAAAATCTATGAAAATGGAAAATATCTCCTTAGGCTTTCTGTTGTGGGGTTGCTGTCTTGCAAATGACTGAGGCTAGGGACTGTTTGCATGCTGGGAGAGGCATCTAGAGGTAATCATTTGAAGCTCTATGCCCCACCCTTTCAAGAGTTTCATGGTTGCAGAGTGGAACTGTCAGGAAGCTGCAGCCATCCTTGCTAGAATAGTCAGGAGTGGTCCAAGGTCACAAAAGAATTAGTCTAAAACAGAATCCAAGGCACAAAGAGAATTCAAATGTCCATTCCAAAAGTCAATAATAAGGGGCTCACCAAATGTCCAAACACATAGCGCATACAAAGTCCAAGGATCAAAGTACAAGGGTCAAAATTACTAGCTGAAGCATTCCATACATGACAATTGCTTCCAGCAAAGAGCTGTTGCAAATGCCAGCCCTTTATGCTGCTCCTGCAAAGTCCTTACAGCTGGAATCTCTTTCTTTGGGCCAACTGATTGGACCTGTGCAGATGAATAGCATCCACCCTGAGCTGCAACCAGAAGGGGAGAGTTAAGTCGTGCTCTTCCTCCTGAAGAGCTTCATTCTACCTAGACCAATGGTTCTCAACCTGTGGGTCCCCCAGATGTTTTGACCTTTAACTCCCAGAAATCCTAACACCTGGTAAACTGGCTGGGATTTATGGAATTGTAGGCCAAAACATCTGGGGACCCACAGGTTGAGAACCACTGACATAGACTCAATTGTTTCTATTCCTGGAGGGTCCTGCTTCTGCTCAGCTGTAGCAATCTCTGCAGTGTCAGGTTGCTTTATTCCCCTTGGATTGAGATTCTGCTGCTGGGAGGAAATCCTCCTCCCTAACATCCTCATCTTGCCCCATGGTCTTGACAGGAGCCACAAGTAGAGATTTCAAACAGGTGTATCTTTTTGAAACACCCTATATTATATGGTTCAAGTTTTGCAGCTAGGATGGAAACTACCTGGTTACTTCCCCTCTCACCACCTGCCTCATAACCTCCTGCTCAAGTCCTTCATATGGAAGTACAGCACTGGATCCTGGCCCAAAACCTTTAAATTAAGAGATTCTGCAACATTAAAGAAACTTCATAGATCTTTTTATTAACCCAGCATGTATTGCTAATAATCCAAGCAACATTACATATTCGCAAACTTAACAAAGAGAAAAAAAAGAAGGAAAATATATATCAAGCATCTTTTTGCACGTTGCTCCAAGTTTTTGTAACCTTGGATATCTTGCAAATGGGATAAAAAGATAAACTATTAATTATTAATTAATCATTAATTATTTAGATTTAACATAAACAAACAATGTCATTGGTCCTGTTTATTTAGAGGCAATTTTGCTTAGGCTTTACATAGTGCAAATACATTTTGACAGTAATAAGCCAACAGACCTCTGCACATCTTCTCAAAGGTAACTCAATCCACTGATTCAAAGCATACTTACATCGAGTGAAAAGTCATTCCTGGATATCTTCATGACATCCAGTTACTTCTGGTACTTAATGTGGGGGTAAATTAGAGTAAACTGCTTTAGCCCCACGTTAAAGAAAGTCAGAGAATGCTCTGGAGCACAAACGCAAGGTCCACAGGCTGAATCCCACTCATCTCATTATTTTATGAGGCCCACGAGGCTTTCAATGCCTAGACAACATAGTTACATTTATTCAGTCTTACAAATGGCCCTTTGAAGGCAACCATAAGACTGATGTGGACATTGGTGAAAATGAATTTGACACCCTTGCTTTGGAGTTTGAGCAAAACTCTTAAGCAGCCCCATACTTTGGGCACAGTATTGCCAGCAAGAGTGGATCTGATATAGACTGGTCTGCTGGCCACATGGACTAACATAACCATCTCCATTTACTTGTGCTCATCTGCAAGGAGGAGGAGGTGGATTAGGTCTATGTTGTCATCACATCCTCCTTCTCTCTGATCACAAAGGCACTTCTGCTGACAGACACACAGCACCACAGTGACCAGAGGTTCACTTGGAGATCTGCATCCACCGAGCAGAAGCAACAGAAAAGAGAAGGTGACAATCCACTTAGGCCAAGTTGGGTTTGGCCTAGCCGGACCATGTAGACTCTACCCTTATAATGGTTGGACACAGAGTGCGTGGATACCTCCAAGGCCAGTCCAGAGCATTTATACTCCAAACTAACCACATAATAACTATTTGGTGGAGATATATCCTTAATCTATGGGCACATGTAGACTTATTATGAAGAGTGGGTGAATGAGCTCCATGGTGACTACACAATGGATTGAGCTAAACTGGGTTCATGCAGGTCAAGGCTACCTTAAACTGCATTAACTAAAGTTGTGCATTGCTCTGAATTCTCCCCGAAAATCTGAAGCAAACAATGACTTTGGGCCCATATAAACAGTTAGGTCAGTTCTAAGATGGAACCATCTGAAACTGTTTATATGGCCATTGTGCATTTCCTGGGCTTGGGAAATCTAGGGACATGGGATGGCACTCATTTCCTCTGTTTTTTCTCATTGTGGGGGCCAGCAGTACGGAAGTTTGAGCATTCTTTAGCGTTTCTCTTTTTTGGTATGGGGATATAAATTGATTTTTTCCCCAATCTGATGGCCATTCTTGTGTTTTCCATTTTTGCTGGCATATGGCATGCATCACCTTGACAGCATCATCTTCCAAAATTTTAAACAACTCAGCTGGGATCCTATTGTCTCCTGCTGCCTTGTTATTAGCAATGCTTCTTAAGGCCCATTCAACCTCACTCCTCAGGATGTCTGATTCTAATTCACTCACCACACCGTCAAAGCTATCCTCTATATTGTTATTCTTCCTATACAGATCTTCTGTATATTCTGTATATTCTCACCACCTTTTCTTGATCTCTTCAGCTTCTGTTAGGCCCTTGCCATCTTTGTTTATGATCATGCCCATTTAGTCTTTATTTAGAGCAATGATGCAATCGGAAAATCCCTCCTGTGTTACTTAAGTGCCCTGGCTGATGTTACTCCAAGTGGTGAGTGACCAATAAATACCATGTCACACTGTGACAAAAGAATGAGAGGGGGATCATAAGGCTGGCTGTCCAGTGACACAACTGAATTCAGTGCTGACATTTGGCCAGGACTCCCTCCCGCCTCCATAGCAACTGGGGTTGGTGGGTGGTGGTTAAACCATCCTGGAGCCAATTTGGCATTCTCCTCTCCAGATTAGCCCTAGGATAAGCAGTAAGTGTAGATCTGCCAAAGAGGCATACATTAGCCTACTGAACATCTGTAAAATGAGCAGGGATTCTTAGAACTTCTGCTATTTAGCTTTCTGTGCATAAAGTTACATTAAGTATAGGATTCCAATAAATGTTCTCAACTCTGATCAAAAGACCAGAATGTTTTCCTGTCTCAGGCTTTGTTTATGCAATGAAAAATACATTGCAGTTTGATCCAAAGCAGCTTTGTTTAGAGATCAGCACCAGTTTGTTTAACAGGCTTACTTTCTGGAAGTCTGTTTAGGATTCCACTTTCATTACTGAAATCACCATAAGTTGATAGGCAAATTAAAGACACACGCACACACTGAAGCGGGAAAGTCTTGATGTCTTGGTCTGTTGTTCATAGCAACTTCATTGTTACTCAGCACAATTTGTGCATTTTTCTATCAATGGGAGGAAAGTGGGCAGGCACACTTTTTATTTCTGAAATTCTCCACCCCTGCTCCCATAAATGTACATAGTTCACAAAGAGAAAAGTGAAACCCAAAGACAATACACACTTGAATTGGGTGCCATTATTTGGCCATGAGTGAGCATCTTTCCGGGCAATTGACAGAAAGCTTTGATATTTAAACCTCCAGCTCTTTGTCAAATGAAAATCATGCTTAATTTTGCTCTGGTTCTGACAAGACCTGACAAGATTCTTTAAGATTGCTATAATTTTCTTATCACTTAAAAAAAAACTTCTGCGATGCAAATTGCTTTTAGAGACACAGCAGGCTACCTGAGAAATTTCCAGAGTTCAGAGGTGCCTACGGGAAGTGATGTAGTACAGAAAGTTAATACCACTGTTAATATGGAAAAACTACTTTCTTCTGCTCTCTGACATAGTCTTCTGGGATAATCTTGATATATGTACATGTGTGCTCAAAATGTCAGCCATTAGTTTCAGCCTCCCCTTAGAATGCTCCTTTGCAGTCCTGAAGTTCTATCTATGCCAAAGTCTTGGAAGAAGCGAGATCCAAATTATACAGCCGTCAGGGTTTGTCATTGGGAGTGGGACTCAAGGAATCAGTCATGTTAATTCCTCTTTAGCCCCTGAACACTAATGAGAAGTTTAAGGCTTGTGCTGTGTTGCTGCTCTCCAGTGCCCATCATAGAGCTGTAGGAGGAATGGGGTATCTTATTGAGCCAACTCTGCAGCTAGGCAAATGACTAGAAAGTAAGCAAAGGCGAAATCAGAAGAAATACAGATTGACATATGCAACCAGCGTTAGGTGCAAGCACTAAAGGCATTTCAAGGCTTGCCAGTTCTTTCCCCAGTGAATTGGACCAATCACACTTACACACTGTTGGCAAACAACAGATAATTTAATAGAATCTGCAGAACAAGAGCAGACAAATAATATACTAGTTCCTCCACATTTGTGTGAATGTGTGTTAGAGGCACAGGGAAAATACAAATATAAATGCACTACTTTTAAAAAAATGATAGAACACTTCTCTTGGCATTTCTTGGTCCTCGGTGTGTGATCCTACAGTCAACTTCCATCAGAACCTCATTGGAGACTTAGAAATGCCTAGAGCAGTGGTTTTTGGCCTTCAACTCCCAGAAATCCTAACAGCTGGTAAACTGGCTGGGATTTCTGGGAGTTGTAGGCCAAAAACATCTGGAGACTTCAGGTTGAGAACCACTGGCCTAGAGGAAACATATTTTGGTTGTGTATTGTAATTCATGAATCCTTAACATACAAATGTGGAGGGATGACTGCAACTGGATTCAAAAGACAGAATATTTAACCAGACTTCTACAGCTGTCATTTTAGCAAGAAATTTGTACAAGTTCTGCAAAGTATTAGGCTCTTCCTGCTCCAGTGCTTTTCCTGTGCATTGTGTCTGTACAATAGACCTGCATTTTCCTCTCTACTCCACCTTCCACATTCTTCTGTTCAGCCCTTGGTGATTACAGGATAGAGAGAGTCCATCCATAAAAGGGCAGAAGTAGGATGATGCTTTGGCATTTCTTCTTGCCTGGAGCTAACCACATTGGTAAAGAAATCGCACTCTCTTCTACCATGTGAGAATCCGGAAATTCAGGGCCAGGCCCTGAGTTCTGACAACTTTAACCTTGAGTCATAGTTCTTGTTTCTTCTGTAGATTCTTATCTCTCATTTCTGCCTCCTATGGTTTCCAAGGAAATGTTTCACCTTCCTATATTTTTGATTGACCACAATGGTATGGGGGCATCCTCTCAAGAAACAAGTATGCCATTTAGGGAAGGGATTGTGGCAGATCGATGGAGTTACTGAATTCCTCTGCCTCCCACATCTGAAAAGTACATACACAGGCTACAAAATGAACACCCATAATATGTGCTTGATTGCGGGACTACATGAAACAACACTTGATAAAAACACATAAAATCCAATACTGACCAAAAAATGAGCTGCTACAAAGCACTGTATATTCCAGTGCTCCCAAAAAAACTAAAGATCCTTGTGGTATGCTGATGTAGATTGCTCCAGCAATTATCCCACTTATCCACAAACACAGGTGGCTAAATGGAATCACTAGAGGAAAGCAATTCCCATGGGAACTCTCTCCAGCTATTCCTTTGTTCTTATTTCCTGTGCTACTTAAGGGAAATGGAGGTTGAAATTACACAGTGGGCACAAGCATGCTGATGTCAAGTGACCCCAAAGGGAAATGAAGTTCAAAAGGGCAATCCTGGAGGCACCAGGAGTGAGGAAGAGGAGGATAACAAAAACATCTACGTGTGCGCACTTCGTAATCTCCGCATGAGCATTGCAACTTTGGCAAAATGTTTACAAGGTGCAGCACATCTCCAAACGTCATTAGGGAAAAAAATAAAGGAAAATTTCTGACAGATATCCTGCCATAGTTTTTGCAGTTCAGGTCAATCCACATTAACCAAACCTTTGTAGTCACTGTGGGACCATTTCCTGGGACAAATGGGTCTATATATAGACTCTCTGGGATTTTTAAGACCACTTTGTTACTCTGGATTAAGCGGCTGTTTGGAAGGGCTTTCAAACTGTAGCAGCTTTTCTGCTCTAAATAATGCAATACAACTGGAGCTGGGAAAGGGCAGGACTTTTCTGTAGTTGGTCTACTGTAGTTGTGTGTGCCTACTTACAATAAGCAAAGTAAACAGGAGCTACTTATAGCATCCCTTATGGAGTTGAACAGCAAAACAGAGAAAAAGGGAAAGCCAGTTACAACCTGCACAACACACTTGTAAAAAGCCCCATCCCAAAACTTAATTTGGCTACTAAAATAGAAAGCATGGGTAAGACGAAAATCACACCTGGATATACTTTGAAAGATTTTATATGATCTCTAGATGTTTCACAATATTTTGTTGACTTATGCAAGGCTTACCTGACCTGCATAGTGTAAGTTTTGCATACTAAGTTTGCTGAAACATATTTGAACTGTTCTTTTTTTTCTGCTGTAAGAATCTATGCCTATCCTTTCCATGTTACATCTGCCTCTGGTACAAAATTTTCTGTGAAAGACATAGTGCCCAAGAACACATTTGCTTCGTTAACTGCTATATACTTTTACATATCTGATTATTTTTAGAAGATGTCCTAAAGATATTCAGCCATATGGTTCTTGAGAAGAATTCAACTCAAGTATGACTCCAAGTAAAGGCCCCTGGTGGCACAGTGTGTTAAAACGCTGAGCTGCTGAACTTGCGGACCAAAAGGTGCCAGGTTCAAATCTCGGGAGTGGAATGAGCGCCTGCTGTTGGCCCCAGCTCCTGCCAACCTAGTAGTTCAAAAACATGCAAATGTGAGTAGATCAATAGGTATCACTCCGGCAGGAAGGTAATGGCGCTCCAAGCAGTCATGCCGGCCACATGACCTTGGAGGTGTCTATGGACAACGCCGGCTCTTCAGCTTAGAAATGGAGATGAGCACCAACCCCAGAGTCAGTCACGACTGGACTTAACATCAGGGGAAAACCTTTACCCTTATGACTCCACTAAATGGCCTTACACACTCTTTTTGCCACAGGTTACCATCAATAAAATCCTGGAAAGAAAATAGCCAAACCTTATGGATTTTTTTGTGAGAAGAAGCAAGTTAAAGTTTTAAAGTCCATTAAGCGCCTGTGTTAGTATGCAGTGATAAGCTCTGAAATTCTTGCATGTCTGGATAGAAGACTATTTTATAAAACAAGTTCTTGTATATGTACCAAGAAGCTGATGTGAAAAATGAAATATCTCTCAAAGATTGGTGTGCGTTTACAGTGCCAAATTCCTGAGGCTGTCTTAATCGCATGCCTATTTACAGCTATTTTTCAGGGAGAGGGACAGAGGGAAATAAGGATTTCCTAGTGTTATATCTTCCCCAACCTGAAATGGCTCCAAATCCACATCGGGAGAGTGAAGTAATGAAATATCCAGCTATAGGCTGCAAATATCCCTCCAGTATTCACAGCCCCCATTATGTAGAATCATTTTGCAGTGCACAATATTGTTGTTATGTATCTTCAGGCTGACTCCCGGAACCTCAAGCCATGGCTGATACTAAATGAGAGACTTCCTCCAGGGCATACAGAAGACTGGGTGACTTGGAAGGTGCTGAACAGACTGAGCTCTGGCACCACGAGGTGCAGAGCCAACCTTCAGAAATCGGGCCACAAAATGGATTCCATGATATGCGAGTATGGAGAAGAGCAAACCGCAGACCACCTAATACAATGCAGCCTGAGCCCTGCCACATGCACAATGGAGGACCTTGTTATAGCAACACCAGAGACACTCCAAGTGGCCAGCTATTGGTCAAAGGACATTTAGTATAATGCCAAGTTTTAACTTTGTTTGTGTTTTTAAATACATTACAACTGTACCCTTGGTTCACTTCTGGCACAATAAATAAAAGCTGACTCCAACATATGGCAACTCTATCATAGTGTTTTCTTGACCACATTTGTTCAGAGGGTTTATTCCTCTGGGGCTAAGAGAATGTGGCTTTCCCAAAGCCACCCAGTGGATTTCCATGTCTGAAAAAGGATTGGAACACTAGTCTCCTAAAGTCTGATCCAACACTCAAACCATTACATTGTGCTGGCTCTGTAGTGTACATAAACAGAAGTATGGCAGTGGTTGCTGCTCCCTATATGGTGAAGACAAATTCCTAAATGGCACAGAATTGATACTTGATAACCTATATGCTAAGCAACAAGACCAATATTATTTCTGGCACAAACAATCTTCCCATACACTGAGAAACTATCTGAACATTAAAAATAGTAGAATTTAGAAAGCACTTTTTTTATGTGCTCAACAAGGTCAGCTGCCTCGGGTCTTCCTACCTTTGTATAAATACCATGGGTCTGTATTTTTCAAGCTTTGCAGGAGGTCCAGGGTTTCATAAGGAAATGGCAAGGATCACACCTCAAAACTTTTACATGTGGTGCATGTACTTCACCACTGAATTACACTTTCAACTACTGGAACTTTCTGGATTGCTGGTTCATAGGAGTTCAGAGGGCCTCCCGGTGGCAACACTGGATTACACTGCTGAGTTGCTGAACTTGCTGATCGAAAAGTCGGTGGTTTGAATTCGGGGAGTTGGGTGAGCTCCCACTGTTAGCCCCAGCTTCTGCCAACCTAGCAGTTTGAAAACATTCAAATGTGAGTAGATTAATAGGTACCACTCCGGTGGGAAGGTAATGGTGCTCCATGCAGCCATGTCGGCCATATGACCTTGGAGGCGTCTACGGACACCGAGGGCTCTTTGGCTTAAAATGGAGATGAGCACCAACCCCCAGAGTCAGACACGATTGGACTTAATGTCAGGGGAAAACCTTTACCTACCTTTACCTAGAAGTGATGATGTACTGAGCTGCTCAACTCTGCATCCAATAGTAGAAACCAACAGTATAATAGAGTTCAGCTTCACTTTTTACGCAGACTATTGAAAACTGCATTCAGTTTATCTTAATTTTTTTTAGAGGGACAAAGTTCACCTGCATACTTAGAACAGCATTAATGTTTAAAGGGTCAATAAATCATTAATGCATTATAAAGAAAGGGCATTAATGACTCTAAGAATTGCGCCTGAAACTATGGAATAATCCTCCTGAATTTGGGTAACCAGCATGACATTATTTCTTGAAATTTGCAAGACCAGAGGATTGAGGACATTGAACCTCTCTGGGTTTGTTAATATTCCAATGGCAATGCTGGGTGAAACAGGGAAACTAGATTTTTGTTCACACCTACTGTAGTTAGAAAAGGTTACCGCTAGCCAATTGACAAGCTGACTCATTGTGTGCACTGCAAACTGTGGCAGCTGAAAACATGAGTTGGGGCAGGATATATCTTCAATTCTTTTTAAAAAGCCAAGGTGGAAACTTTCGAGAATAAGGATCCTTTCTCTCTCTCTCTCCCTCTCCCTCTTTTGGATTTGGGGAAGAGGGTAAACTCGCAGTAATGCTAATTGCCATACTGGCTAGAAATTTTGATTGTGATTCTACACATCTGGAGAGCATCAGATGGGGAAAGGCTGGAGAACAGAACTCTGAGATTCCAAGAATACAACAAGAGAGGGAATCTTTTTGTTCTCGTTCCAGCAAGCACTCACCTTCCAGTGCCCACTAGTGGCTATTTGAATGAGAAGCTATTTCAGTGATGCTAACAAGGTGTTTTTAAAAAGCATTTTTTTACTTGCCCACAGCCATAAATGGAGCCATGACTGCACCCCTACTGTGCAGACACAATGCAGTCCTCTTTATTTGAAGAGGCCAACACAGTGGTAGAAGAAGAGTCCATGGGATAAAGGGTATAGATGTGCTGTCCCTTGGAGAAACCCTGGTGCTCAACCATGATAGAACTGATAGATCAACAGAAAGAGCAGAAGGCAGGAGGAGCAAGCAAGCAATGCGTCAGCTGCCAAGGGCCAGAAGAGGAAGAAATAACTATGGAGAGGGATGGTATTTGTAGCTGTAATTGCAGAGGGGCCGAGGGAGTATGTGCAAGTTGCTTCTTGCAGAGGAGCAAATTAGCTCGTGTTCAGGGATCTTGCAATGTAGGACCAGCTTTAAGTTGCAGTGGAAAAACATGGAGAGTGTTGTGGATGAGAGAAGAAGCAGGAGATATTAGAGCTCTACTCCAAACATATATGTACTTTAGTTTGCTTCTGTATTTATTGTGCTTGTATATTGCTTTCAGTACCAAAGGTTTTGGCTTGGAGGTATGAGAAACACATCTAATAGGCCTGTGTGGATGCTTCGAACATTGGGGTTACAAACCCTTGCTTGTCTTGTTCTGACACATGAGGGCAAACATCAACATTTCTTCCTCACTTTTGAGTTGGTGAGTCTTTTATTGTCCTTGATCCCAATGGACTTTTTCACATTTTTAAATTGCAAAATTGATTCTCCTCCCTATAACTACTACAATTGTTTCTTTGTTGCATGGTATTTTAAAAGCAAAAACTTGTGTGGTATAGTGGCTTGGTTGTTGGAATACAACTCTAGAGATCAGAGTTCGAATCCCCATTTAGCCTTGGAAACCCACTGGATGACCTTAGGAAAGTCATACATTCTCAGTCTCAGTGGAAAGCATAGGTAATCTTGCCAAGAAAACTACATGATAGGTTAACTTTAGGATTGCCATGTCATAAACAACTTGAAATTTGAACAAGCTCCTTCCTTGTAAACTTTTAAACAGATGCTGGGTGGCCATCTGTTAGGGATACTTTAATTGTGCTTTTCCTGCATGGCAGAACATTGAACTAGATGACCTATGTGGTCTCTTCCAACTCTATGATTCTGTGAAATTGGACAACAACAATAACAAAAGCAGCATCAGCAACCTTTTAGAACAGTAGAAACATCAGGTTACTTACATATCATCAATCAGACTATCCTTCTGTGCTTGTTGAATGATTGTATGTGCTTTGCTTTACAGTTGGGAAAAAAATCTGCTAGCTTTGGGCAGAGAGGTTGGTCTATTTGAACTGGATCGCATAAACTGAATCAATTGTTAAATTGTGAATAACTAGTGTTATCTCTTCTTGTTGGGACTAATTACAGATTCAGTCCATTGGACACAAAATATGGAAACCTTGGTAGAAAATGTAGTAATTATAATGTGCTGGTAGAAATAAATTTCCAAAAAGTACATGAATTCTCTACAAGTTACATGGATGTGTTAAGGTCAGTTGGCTCAGCAATAATGAGAAACTGAATGAGATTTCTTCACATGTTTGCCTGAAACAAAGAGAAGACTAGAAACTTTGTGGCACAAGGTAAGCAAATCAGAATTGCAGCTAGACCCTCACTTTGGTGACAGGCCATATTTCACAACACTGTATGCATTAGACTTTTGTCTGCCTCCTTCCTGTGAGTTTCCTGTCCCTGACTAATCTATACACATAATAAAAGTGTATGTGTGTATGTGGCAGAGGTGTCCACTTACCTAGACCGGCTCCCGCCTCCACAAACAGCTATAACCCACAGTACTCAAGAGCCACCCAAAACACTCCCTCCTATGACATTGCAGGTTATAGTGAGTGCCACATCCCAGGGTTCATTTCTCTCTCCATTGCTGTGAAATTTACATGACTCCTCCCACTGCCTCTCCCTTAACCCTATCCTACCATTTCCTATGGCACACAGCAAACAGAAGAATTGATCAACAACTGAACAAGAGGTATGGAAAGAATTCACCATGATTTATAGGAGTTGTAGTTCACCTACATCCAGAGAGCACTATAAACCCAACTGGCAATGGATCTGGACCAAATCTGCCATGGATGATGGAACTTGCAGTATCTTCACTCACTCTTTGCTTCTCACATTGCTCCCTCACTATTCTCAAGCTGCCATTGTAATTTTATTTTATATTATATAGTTATATTTTGCTCTTTTTATTTTTAAAAGCTGAAACTGTGCAACTTCAGTAAAAATAAAAATGAAGGAACTGTGATAGTATGGAAAAATTGGGTTACAAGACTATATGGATCATATTGATGAATTGGTGCAATTGTGTGATTGAAGAAAAATGTGATATTGAAGGTGCCCAATCCAGTATTTATTTTCAGTCAATGTAGTGGAATAGTGGGTTCGTGTGATATTGTCCTAGCACTGCAAGCTTGAGACAAATAATGATCCTCATTAGTGTGCAATAGTTAGTTGCCTGTGCCAATGCCTGACTGCAGTGTAAAGATGTGAACAAGACAGGGCTGACATGGAATGAGACCACAGAAAATGGAGTGAAATGGTTTAAGGGGGAAAACATTTTAGCATGAATATCAACTATGAAAACGAGCTGAAAATCACGTATTTTCAACAACAAAGCAAACAAGGCAACCAGCCGAGTCCTATAGGGAAAATGACATCACTGCACATTTTTAGGGATAATCATTTAACTGGATTAGCCCCAAAGTGCTGTGTCTAAAATCAGCATCCCTGTCTCTTTATGTACTCCAGATGAAACACATTAGCAGAAATATGGCAAGGGACATTCACAATACACTGTTCTACACTCTCAGCATTTTTGCAAATCTGCAATTAGTCTAAAGGGCCTGGGTAAATTAGGCCTCTTGATAAATGAAGCACCTAGACAGGTCTCAGATTTATTGGATCGAGCTGTCCTGCTGTCCACGGCCTGCCGGCTACATTTACAGCTCAAAGAGGGTACAGAGGGAAAGATGGTGAAGCCAGCAGAGCCCTGAAGTGCTGAGCAAATGGCAAAAGACCCAAAGTGGAGCAGGAGCTGCTGATGGTTGCTTGAACCAGTGTCCGTCCAGGAGCCTAGTGGTGCAAAGGGGAACATTTGCCATGAAAAGAAGGGTCCTCAACATCCTTATTCATTATAACCATACCAGAATCCACAATACACAGACATGCTTCCATAGACACTTTTGCAGAGAGGCGCAAAGGTTAGCTTGTTCATCTCTGAGTACCCAAACACAAGCACTTGCACTTTATTTTTATACTAGCAAAATTTAAAGTGCTGGTTGTTACAACCTGCTCTCCGCATAGTGGGAGGGATTGTGTATTACAAGGACCCTTGGGGAATTTAATCTTCATACATGCTGCACACAGTAATGGCTGACATCCCCCTGTCAAAGTCCTCTCAGTCAGGCTGAGCCCCCCAGAAGGTTAATGCTGCTTTATTTTGCCTGGAGACTGAGAACCAGCTTTGATATGGCTTATTTTTATGACTAAACATTTTCTTTGAGAGAAAGCGAGGGGGGAGAATCTTAAGGTGATGTTTTCCCCTTTAGGATGTGAGAGAATATTTTATGACAATTGCATCTTATTCACAGAAAGACCGGCCTTCTAAGACACGGTAGGTACAAAATACTCTGTGTTTCAAAAATTTGAAAATACGAGTGCAGCAATATAACGTTTCTAATACAACTACTTGAAAGGGACAGAGAAAGGAACTGAAGGCTGAGCATCCCTTATCTGGAATTTCAAAATCCTCTAAACTGTCCACTTTGGGGGCTGAAATAGTGACACCTTTAATTGCTGATGGTTCAACATACACAAACTTTGCTTCATGCACAAAATTATTAAAAATATTATACAAAACCACCATATGTGTGTATAAAAAAAAGAATTTTGTATTTAGATTTTGGTCCAATCACCAAGACAGCTCATTATGAACATACATGCAGATACAGATGTATTACAACAGAATCAGAGAAATAATAGAGGAAATAATAGGGCAAAAATTATATTGGAATAAAGTCCAATTTCAGTTCCTTACAATAGAGGTAAAGGAGAGGAATAAAGAATGGACAGAAATACTAAAATTTATGTTATCTGCCATACATGCCACAATCGTCCGAAGTTGGAAAGACAAAACAAGATGGGACCTGAAAACCCGATGGTCTTACCTCTCTGAATATTTGATTAATTACTTTATCAATCAAAGGAAAAATGAAATATTTGAATAGCTACTCAAAACAATATTGGAATATGAAATGGTATTGTTTAATTGACAAAATGGAAGGAAATGATAGGTACAGAATTTTGAACCAGGCCATCCAAATAATTAGATCAATGTATAAGCTGACCCAGGTGGGGGGTGGGAGGAGGGGGGTAGGGTGGGAGTGGGGGGATTCAAGAGGAAAATAATGATCTATGATGAAAAGGGAAGTACAAACTGATCTCCTGACTCAATTACAAAAAACTATAAATAGTCATCTAAATTGATTTAGTCAGGGTTTGTACTGTAATGCATTGTTGTCTTCATGATTTTATAATTAAAAAAACATGCAGATACAGATATTCCAAAATCTGGGAAGGGGGGGGGGGGATCCAAACACTGCTTTTCCCAAGCATTTCAGATAAAGGATACTCAATCTGTATAAAAACATGCTCTTCCATCAGGGTTTGTTTTGTGTGACTTTACTTCCACAGGGATGGAAATAAAGATTTCCAATATTCTCAGAAAATTGGAAGCCAATGTATTGTGCTGGCCATACTGGGAGACAAGACTAGCCAGCATTGTGAGAACAGGCTGCAGTGCCATATTACCTTCCTCTTGCCTTAAGGTGCTCAGGAAGATGATACTGAATGAGTTCAAGCAGCCAGCGTAGTCAACCTCTGGATATGGGAAAGGATGGATCACGTTGGGAGAAGAGACCAGCAAAATCTGTGACAGAAACTGAAACCTGTCCAAATGTTAGCACCTAAATGAAACCCCACTTCACAACATTGCCATTCCTTTAGTGGTTTCAAAGAAGGTAGGTTGCAAAGCTGTGTGTTTTTGCATTGAGGTCTCATCCAGTAAACCCAGTATACCCAGTATCTGAATAAACACACTTAAGTAATGCTTTCTGAAAATTGAAAGCAAAAAGTACATAATGCTGTGCATACATATTATTTGGTGATAATTGGCAGAAGCAGCAGGGAGGGGTGGGTGAAAGAAAAGGGAACAAAAATCCATATCTGAATGATTTTGATTTAGATTCGGAGTCCATCTTCAGTGTTTTCAAGCAAAAAGATGACAGCACCTGCCAACTCTTCTGCTGGTGCTGCTGCTGCTGAACTCAGCTGAACAAACCATCAGCAGATGTTCAGATACTGCTGTTTACTCTTTCGGTCTCTGTTCATTAAAAAGGGAGAGAGATCACTAAAGAACAAGACGACTTACTACCTTTCCCTATGAAACTGCCTCAAATGATAAACACTGCTTTTCCTGTTCAGGCAACCATACAGAGCTCGGAGAAAGTGTCTTTTGGGACTACAACTCCTTGAATCCTCCAGCTAGCATGGACAGTGGATTTTTTTTTATCGTGTCAGAAGCAAACCGAGGGTACAGTTGTAATGTATTTAAAAACACAAACAAAGTTAAAAACTTGGCATTATACTAAATGTTCTTTGACCAGTAGCTAGCCACTTGGAGTGCCTCTGGTGCTGCTGTAAGTAAGTCCTCCATTATGCATGTGGCAGGGCTCAGACTGCATTGTAGTAGGTGGTCTGTGGTTTGCTCTTCTCCACACTTGCATGTCATGGACTCCACTTTTCGTGGCCCCATTTCTTAAGGTTGGCTCTGCATCTAGTGGTGCCAAAGCACAGGATCGTAACACATCCGGGCATCCCCTGGGCAACATCTTTGTAGACAGCTGATTCTCTCACAACCAGAAGCGACTTGCAGCATGGACAGTGGTGAGTCTCTGAGAGTCACCGTCCAAAATGTTTCCAAACATGACATTTCAATTTTAAAATGATCTGTAGGTTGGAGCACGCTATCTTTCCATTTTCCCATTTCACCCTGTATGATCTTAAATAGACACCTTCCCTTCTTACTTGGGACCAAAACCACTCTAGAAATGATGTGTCCTATATTCAATTATGTTGCAGTTTGATCCTTCTGCTTGCCAAGGTCTTCTAAATTATGGAATTAAAATAGTTTTAGCTTGGGTGGGAGAGGAGCACTAGCGATGCAGGGAGAGTTAAGAATTTAAAACGTTCCTTCTTATATGGCTAAAAAAAGTCTCTTTGAATATCATCAAAGAGATTTCAAAATTTTTATTCCTTTTCAAAGTTGTTTTTAAAAATGATTAGACTTCTTTTTTCTGTGGAAGATTGCACTTCGCTATATACCCTCCCTTCCTTGTTTCTTTGCTTCATTCCTTCCTTTTGTCCTTTCAGGGGTTAAATAGGGTTTTCTTTGTGAACATTAAGCACTGTCGGCCAAAATACCAAAGCTTTTCAAGTGGGAAGCCAAACACTGCAACCCTGGCACTGGACTCCGACAGAGGCCTCCTACACACTGTCACTGAGAAAACAGAAAAAGATTCAGCACTTTTCCAACCACTCTCCCCTTCCAACAGCAACAAATTCCCTGACATTACTCTCCTAGCACCATTACAAAACCAGGGGAAAACCACAAAGTGGAGTTGAGTGCTCTGGTGGCTCCCACACTTGAAAACGGATAGGAAGTATGTGTGTGTGGGTTATGTCTGGGGGAAGTTTGGGCGTATGTCGCCATTGCCGTACATATGAGTGTGCATCCGCATGTGCGTGTGCGTGTGTGTACTTATGCTGTTGATGTTACCATCTGAAAGTAATTAACATTGCCGTAGTATGAGGAATATTCCCTAGGCTGAGAATGCTCCTAATGATGCAACATTAATTATTTTCAAATGGTAAATGATGGTCACTCGATGCTTGCAGTATCATGCATGCTTATGAGAGGTCACAGCAAGTATGTTTACATGTGAGTGAACAGTGTGTGTGCATGTGTAACATTAAATTCTTTTCATTTCGATAGCATTTGTATATACAGCTATATCCAGGTTTGAGCGAATTCCTTTCATAGACATGTGGAGTTATTTTCTTCCATTACCAAGTTTGCACAGAGTTATAGAGATGAATATTAAATCAGTTTCCTTCAATTTGTGTCACTTTTTAGTGTGTTTTCACCCATGAATTTGCACCATTCCATTTTCATATTAATCTGCAATTTTTAAAATATGCACCAGAAAAAATCTCATTTAGTATAAATCTTGGAATATGTGTTTTTCAGTGTATTTCCCCCAAAATGTAAATATCTAAGTATATTTCAGCAATTTCCTTATAGGTCGAGTGTCCCTTATCCAAAATGCTTGGGACTAGAAATGCTTTGTATTTTGGAAAAACTGTATTTGCACACACACACACATTCACCATATTTCATCACATAATAGTAGCCACCACATATAAGTCACACCCCCATTTTGGTGGTGGCAAAATTGGTATTTTGCTGTTCCTCGCATAATAGTCACACCCTTCATTCATTTAATCGTGCTCCTATCCCCTTTCCAGTTGTCAGCTGAGAGAAACCCTGTAGCTCCATTTTTTCCCTGCGTAATAGTCACCACTACGTAATAGTCACACGTTCCTTTTTCTTTCAAAAGTGGGCATGACTGTTATGCAATGAAATACCCTATACACATAATAAGATGTCTTAGAGATGGAACCCTTATCTAAAAGTGAAATTCATTCACGTTTCATGTTTAAAAGCGATGCAATGTGGATCTGAACAAACAACTCCTCATATGTATGCTTGCCCACAATGCCTTGCCTCATGCACGGAGGAGGAGTTGTTTAAAGCTACGAACAATGCGATTGCTGTTGCCCGCTTTTGGTCCAAAACTATTTAGCTGTTTGTGATTCCTTTATTTTATCACTTTTAAACTTATTTGTTATGCAATGCTTTTGACACAAAATAAATAAAATTCATGTTTCATAAACATTTTCTACACATAGCCTGAAGGCAATTTTGTACACAAATTTTTGTGTATGAAACAGAGTCTGGCCATCATAAAGGAAAGTTGTCACTATCTCAGTCACCCATGTCAATGATTTTGGATTTTGGTGTATTTCAGATTTTAGAATTCTGGATAAGAAATACCCAACTCGTATTTAAAGTCATATTTTGATACTTGATTTAACCTCTATTATGTCACAGCCCCGGTGGCGAAGTATGTTAAAGCGCTGAGCTGCTGAACTTGCAGACTGAAAGGTCCCAGGTTCAAATCCCGGGAGCAGAGTGAGCGCCCACTGTTGCTCCAGCTTCTGCCAACCTAGCAGTTTGAAAAAATGCCAATGTGAGTAGATCAATAGGTACCGCTCCAGCGGGAAGGTAACGGCGCTCCATGCAGTCATGCCAGCCACATGACCTTGGAGGTGTCTACGGACAATGCCGGCTCTTCGGCTTAGAAATGGAGATGAGCACCAACCCCCAGAGTCGGACACGACTGGACTTAACGTCAGGGGAAACCCTTACCTTTTTATGTCACAGCAGCCAGCGAATACAAAAGAACATGAATAGCTAGATTCTAATATATATTGAAAGTATGGATTGGGTCATTTTAAATTGGCCACAGTGAAATCCCTCCAACATCCTTACAAAGTACAACATTTTGGGGAAGAAGCCATGGGTGGTAATAGCAGGACAATATCTCAAAATAGCTGCCAACCCCATGCAGAAATGCCTTGTACATCTCTCTCTCTCTCTCTCTCTCTCTCTCTCTCTCTCTCTCTCTCTCTCTCTCTCTCAAGACTGGCTTCACCTTTTGAAGTTTCATTGTGTGATGGGGAGCCCCTGGTGTTGAATGGATTTTAACAAAATTACTGTCATATTGCATCTATGGTTGCTTTTCTTGTGTTCTGTTCTGCTTTTGGCTGCCTGAAACTTCTGAACAGGTGAGTGCTGCAGAAAGGATGTTCCTGTGGTGTTTTCTGCCAATGTTGTACAATGTGGCAGCTAGAGATCAGAGAGCTCTGTGTCAACATAGGGAAACTTTGTGCAAGCGTCTTCCTGTCATATGGAGATGAAAACACATTCCCTCCATCTTTGTGCTGTAATAGTGGAGGCGTTCTGTGCAGTGTTTAAACTAAAGAGCCATTCAGCCCCATGCTGCCTGTCTGCGGTGCCTGTGCTCAAGCGCACCTTCTAAGGCCAGGATGGTGGGGGCAGGAGAGTGGGAGAGAAAGCCTGACATCTGAGCTTGTCACAATCGCTGAGAAAAAGCACTCATATCCCTCTTATATTCCACGTCAAGCCTTTACTAGCTGGCTGGCTGCGCTACGTTCAGATGCCAACTCCGGCAAAGACTTCATAACTCCCTAACAATATGCTGCCCATTTTGAAGTACCAGGAAACATGACTGAACAGGGAATCGGGGAGGCTGTTAAAATGTGCTTTAAAGTTTGTTAATTTGTTGTACCTCTATAATGGCATTTTAATAAAAAGCAATTTTGTGCCTTAATAGTCATACAATCAACTGTTATTTATTTGTGCGAGGGGCTCGAACTTGCAGGTGTGCCCCAGATTTTCCACCGTTAGAGTGATCCGTGGGGATGAAGAGCTGAAGGCAGCCTTATTAAACCAGTGCCATTTTGCCTAGTCACATTTGACCATGTGCAGCCTTGTAGGAAGCTCTTGGCACACAAACATGGCACTCTGATTTATTTGCGTATTACGTTTAATTGTTTCCTTCTTGTTGAAACCGTAACATGCCAGGCCTGTAAATATAACCTGATCCTTCCATATGGCATTCTGGTTTTCCATTTTCAGATGCATTCGCCCTGGAATAATGACTGTGGTATAACTCAATTTGAGTTCTGCTGCTGGGGACTTTATTACATAATGCTTTCTAATTGACCCTCATAGTTTAATAAGACAGAACATTTCACCAGAACATTGACAAAAGTTATTAATTTTCACTTCAGCAGAGACCAGTGTCCCAATTAAATCCCATGATAATGCCTGACTGACTCACTGACCTCATTATGGCTAATGCTTATTAGTCCTGCCGAGAGGATAACATCACACACTGTTAAAATGGCTAAATGAGCACATACAACTATTCAGCGTGATTATAATTTACATACATGACTAATTTTACTTCACTGGCATTTGCCTGGTGAAGTTAATGCTGTAAACCCGCTGTCACACAACAAGATAGCTGTTGAGAATATTGAAGATGTCATTAAAAAGGAAAAAGACTGAGGGCCCATTTTAATTGCAGAGTTGTGACACTGAAAGTCGACATGAGAGGGTTTCCATATGTGAGCTATATGTAAGGAAAGGTCCTTACCATGTGGACTAGTCTACTCCTGTGATGAATTACCATGCCAAGTTATATGCTCTCATATTCATGTCTATTCAGTTGACATGAGAAAGGAGCCCCGGTGGCGAAGTGCGTTAAAGCACTGAGCTGGACACTAAAAGGTCCCAGGTTCAAACCCTGGGAGCGGCGTGAGCAGCCACTGTTAGCTCCAGCTCCTGCCAACCTAGCAGTTTGAAAACATGCCAATGTGAGTAGATCAATAGGTACAGCTCAGTCGGGAAGGTAACGGCACTCCATGCAGTCATGCCGGCCACATGACCTTGGAGATGTCTACAGACAATGCCGGCTCTTCGGCTTAGAAATGGAGATGAGCACCAACCCCCAGAGTCAGACATGGCTGGACTTAACGTCAGGGGAAACCTTTACCTTGTATTCAGTTGTAAGTTCTACTGAATCCCCAGGCATGTAGGTATGGGATCTCCACTTTCATTTTTATCCATCCAAGAAGCTATCTACCTTTCCCATGAGTCTTCTAAAGAGAATTACAGTCACCTTTCTGCATTCATTGGGGTTAGAGCTCCGTAAAAGTGAGAAATATTAATTTAACCCCCCCCTTTTTTTTTTTGCCTGAAATAACATTTCCCTATGAATCTCTAGGTCCTCCAGCATGACTGTATGTTCAACATCTCCTGGAGGCTGTCCATAAAATCACACTGGAGGACCTAAAAATTCCTAGAGATGAATTATTTTAGCTCACTACAATTTGACTATATGATCAAGCTGATCATAGAGTCACTTTGGAGAACCTAGATATTTCTAGGGAAAACATTTAAATCAAATCTTGGAATAATAAAACCTGCTAAAGCCATGCCCACGAATGAAAAGTCCTGATTATACTACTGTGGAAGTTTTCATTTCAAAATTGATTACCTAATCAGTTGAGGAAATTCAGAAAATGATGTGCGCCAAGGTTTTATTATCACTGTGAAGCCCCCCCACCACATTCACATTGATTTTGTTGGATCTAAACCAGGTCGGCACAACTTGTGGCCCTCTAGATTGTGCAGGCCTGGTCCAAACAGTTTTTGGACTACAAAATGACATTTTGGGATACAGTCCCCAAGAGTCCGCTAGACACTGTGGCCATCGGGTTATTGGTCCTGGCACATGGGCTGGAAGATTCTATGTATAATTCAAATTTTTGTGTAAGCATAGGCTCATAGTGGGTGATGGGCTGGTGGAAAATGAGTTCCGGACCTCTTGCAGCTATATGAACATGAATTACAAGCAGCTAAGGATAGTGAAGGTCTTTTAAATGCAGCAATGTGAGAGTCAGTATGGTATAACATAAATATCAGACTACCACTGAGGAAACCCATGTAGTCACATAGCTCAATTAACAATCAATCTTGATTGTTTAGTCAAAGGCCATTCAGTCAATCCATAATATAATTTCATAAAAGGACATATTGCTGAAAATATACTTAAAATGTAAGCTAACAGAGTAGGGTTAGCTACTAACTGTGTGGGTAATGTATCACCTATAGTGCAGTCCATGTTCAGTATCTAACACACTTGGTCAAACTATAGCACATTATGAGGGTAATGAAGGGCCCAACATGAAATGATATAAACTATGAATGTTTTCCCTCCAGCACTATAGAATGAGGGCTATCTTCCGCTAATTGTCCAAGTTGCTCCTGCAGAATCCTGGGAAATGTAGTTCAGGGCAGAGTCCTTGACATTCTCAGCTAGAGAGATCCTTGGCTTCCCTAAACTACATTTCCCAGAATTCTGCAGGAGCAGATAGGACCATTGGCCTCCATTCTATAACACTGGTGGTAAAACGTCCTATATCAAAGCACTAAGTTATTTGCTGGTTATATAAAATCAATAACAATAACTAATAACAACTGTAGTGTCAGAGTATTAGCAAATATGTTCTCCTCATTTGTGGCTGACAGCGCTATACCATTAAACATCCTTCATCCTGCCTCACTGTTTTGATTCACACTGGTAGTCAATCATATGACATCCAACCCATTCCTTTTTAACAGACAGAGGTGGTGCTAAAACACTAGCTAAATCAAAATATAATTCTATGAGTCAGCAGGAAGAGAAATACAACCTCACTATAGTTATGCAATCTCAGGACAATACATAAAGTCTCAAGGAATTGCTGCTTTTCTTCCAGCCTTTTGCAAGACAAATCTCAGAAAGTGTAGTATTGGTGAAGGAGAAAGTCTTTTTCTAAAGTGAATGGTTTTAAATTCAGAGGACACATCTTCATCCATTCCCACCACTTGCCAGGATTCTCTAAACCCAAGGTACTCTCCTCAGACCCATAGTCCATGCGACATAAAGCCAGTTCTGCACAAGAAATACAGCTTTCAGCCAGGAATCCATCACAGGAAGAACTGCAGGTTATTACAGAACCTCCAGCAAACTTTGAAATGACCTCTGGTGTTTTAGATGTATGTACAGCTTGATTCAGCTAGATCTGGGGCAATTGTCCACACATCAAAAGACCCACTACTGTTTCACTAGGCAGAAGCAGCTTCCCAGCAATGCCTTGCTGACAGTGGTGATCATCTGCTGACCTCACGAGAAGTGATGCCTCCAGGAAGGCTCTGCCAGGGACCTCTTTCTTGCTGGTGCTGATGGAACAGCCACCAGAATGCTGTGCTGTCATCCCACCCAGAAATGTGGACTGCAAAAGAGTTTTGGGATGCTTCCACACTGATAGGTGAGGACTCCCTGTGCTGGGACATCTTCAGAGCAGGCTACTCCGAAGTATTTCACTTTGTGTAGACACAGCCAAGTGAAAGCCAGCAGTAAAGGGAAGCAATTGAGGAGAAAGAGAGTGTGTTTATGTCCATGGGCTGATAGTGACATTGAGAGCATGACAGGGAGTGGAGAACCAGAGTCATAATGGGTAATGTCTCTGGCTGCCCAAGCCCTATCATTTTGTAGCGTGGAAAAACTTCCCAGGTCTATTGCCTGTATTTCTGCAGTTGCAAAGCCACTAAGGCCACATCTATACTGCCATTATAATGCAGATTGAACTTCATTATATGGTCAGGGTAGACTCATGTAATCCAGTTCAATGTAGTTAAACTACATTATAGGAGTTGACACTGGCCATATCATGCAGTTCAATCTGTAGATGGGCCTGTAAAAGTCTTTATCGTTCTCCCAGCCTGGCTCTGGTTTGCCATATTACCTGGTTAACTCTGAGCCCTTTCACATAGCCATATAACCCAGAATATTAAGGCAGAAAATCCCACATTATCTGATTTGAACTGGGTTATCTGAGTTCACACTGACATATATTCCAGTTCAAAGTAGATAATTTGGGATTTTATTCAGCTGTGTGGAAGCAGCCTCAGTTTCAACCGCATTATGGGCTCATTTACAGATTGCCCTCTTGCCCATTTCCACAACCAGCTGACCCAGAAGCCTTTCCTGCCAATCTTGCTTGCCCCATTACTGTGGCAACTCCTGGGCTTACATTTTATATCTGAAATCTTAGGAAATGAGATGCTGCTGACCCAACAACCTTAATCCCCACCTTTTGGGTATATTTTGTTCCCCTACCAATTCATTATACATGTCTGTCTACAGGACCCCTATCAGTCACAGTGGCACATTATGGATGCCTTCAGTTGTCACAGAAAATACAGAATAAAATAGTGTGATTGGCAAGTAGTATGTTAGCTCCCACTGGCTTGTTGCCTCCATTTGATTAGTAAGGGACGGACAGGTGTGGCATAAGAGACCCCAATGTAGCATATCACCAACATTCCCTTCTCTTAATGGGAAGAAAACAGCCTTCTTAATAACTAGGGAGTGCATTAAGCAAATTTTCAGTTCTTCCTGAACAGTTTCAAGCTGCAGAAGAACCAATTTTTCAAGCCACTTCCTGATCCTAGTACAGTTTGGAGAGACAAATGACAAACTTGCTTCCTATAACAACAGAAGTATTTGTCTGCATGACCAGGAAGGAAGTGGAGAGGTAACCTTCCATCGTCCTGGTTACACAGGTGCCTCTGCTGATGTCAGAATGGGTCACCTCTGAAGGCCAGGAGCCATAACTTCAAATTTTGCACAGACTCCTATGTCTGGTTGGGAGTGGTGGGTCCACAACAAGTCTAGCAAGGTGCATCTGGCCACCTCTAGAACCAGTCTGGACCATTTCTGCGCCATATGAGCCACAGATTTAGTGATTAGTATAGACTTACCCTTCAAACTAGCCTAGATCCTCAAGAGTTTTCACTGAAATCTGTGTTCAGAAAAATCAGCACCCCTCTATTGGCACACACACACACACACACACACACACAAACACACACCATGTGTTGTAATATCTAGAAAGGAATAGCTCTTTCTCACTGTGGATATGTAAGTACAGTAATAGTATAAAGAATAGAAGATAACCTGTGGCATTCGGTTGGGTCAAAGACTGTATGTGCTTGTTTAGGAATTCATTTCAAGCAACATCTCCTTACAATTGAAGTCCAAAATATGACATTCTGACTTCAGTGGATAACTTAATCCAGTTACTACTTTTCAAATTAGCTTACTTCACAGAATTGTTGAGAAGATTAAAAAAGGACTTTGAGAAAGAGGTAGAATACACATGAAACCTAGTGGTTCTCAACCTGGGGTCCCCAGATGTTTTTGGCCTACAAACCCCAGAAATCCCAGCCAGATTACCAGTTGTTAGGATTTCTGGGAGTTGAAGGCCAAAAACATCTGGGAACCCCATGTTGAGAACTACTGATGTAACCTATTATGATAAAGGAGAATATCTGCATGACTGTTTGTGATAGCTATATCTTACCTAGATATTTTTTAAGGAGGGGATAATAACTTCATTGTGTTTTTTCAGGTTCTGAAATGTTCATATGGGAAACCAGGGGTCCTAAACACTTTTGATCCCTGGGATTGCAGAACGCCCCTATGGGCAGCTAGGTAATCTATAGTAATAAAAGGGTAGCCTTTGTATCTGTTGCACCTATAACATATCAGGGCATCATTGTCTATGTCTCAGAATTTGATTGTCTCTGGTTGTCATTTAAATTGCAGTGCCAAGCTTCAAATCAAAATTCCAACTTGGGAGGTCTCTAGAAGCAAGGAGGGATAGCTATAACATCTGGAAATCATGGCAGATGTCTCAAAACTTGAAAGAGTGCTTTTGGTTGTTATCCCAGTTGCAGTGCCCAGTTTCAATTCAAAAAGGCAAAATTCTAAGAAGAAAAGTGGGAGAGCTTTCTGGAAGGAAAAAAAAGGAGAGACCTGCCACAACTCATCAACAGATCATGTTGCAGGGCTCAAAGTTTGACAGTGCATATTTTGTTGTTGTCCAAATTCCAATGACAAGATTCAAGTCAAGATTTCAAAAACTTCCTAGAAGCAAGAAGAGGTACCATAATTTCATGGGAGATAACTTTAAAAAAGGATTTGAAAACTGGAGGAGAGGGCTTTTTAAGGCATGTTGCTAAAGGCACATCTAGACAGATTAAAAGACACAGGTCTGATTTTATTTTGAAGATCCATACATATTTTGTTTATTTCAGAATATTTTTGTCAGCTCCCAGTACAATTGGAAATGTTTTATAGGAGCTTCCCAGACTGGTTTATTTTAACCCGGTATAAAATCTGAAAGATCAGGAATAAGAGCAGAGTCTTTTCAATCTCTCTATGTTTCTTCAGGCAGGAAAATAAGCAAGAAATCAGGAAAGTGTGAAGGTACTTAAAGTTTACAAAATGTTGGAGGAAATAGGAGTAGTCTCTCTGAAGTACTGTAGGTAAGATGCCTCCAGTTTAAAAAGAGAAGGCGGAGAATGGAAGAACAGAGGCCCCATGGTCTTTGTGAAGTATTAAGGCCTACCATAAAGGCACCAGATCTTGTCTCATTCTGGAAGCTGAGTTTCACTTGGATGGGAGACAGCCAACAAATACCATGTCTGAACATAGTACCAGCATTTTTGTATTTCTTCACTGCTACCAAAAGAATCCTCATATCTCTGGAAGGTGAATATGATTGGCAACTAATGTTCTCTTGTGTCGTGTTTAACAAAGGATAGTCCTCTGTTGGAAGTTGCATCTTTTATTTAAAGGGCTGCCCAATTCATGTGTGAGTTCCAGATTTTGGAGAGGAAAAACCTATAAGATTGAAATCTGGGTCTTGAAGTTGTGCACAAACAGTTAGCATCATGCCAGGATATTAAACAGTTACACAAATCTCCTAACCCTCATTTTGATTAAATGTTTTCTATTTCCATTTAAATTCTTCTAGTGACTTCCAAGTATTAATCTATCTATATATAAAAGAGTGATGGCATCATGGCGACCCACAAAACAACAAAACTACAGGCTCTCCAACCTCGAAATTTGACAACACAACCCATCATCCACGCCTCTAGGTTGATACAACAAAAAGAAAAGAAAAATAAAGTCCTAATTAGAGAGAGAGGAATAATTGCTTTTATCCAATTGCTGCCAGTTAGAAGGCTAAGCTCCTCCAACTTGGTCTCCTAGCAACCCAATAAAAAATAATAAAAAACACTAAAAAATTAATACAATAAAATACTATAATAACAGAAAATAACTAAAAATAATACAAGAAAATTATAAAATATAATAAATAAAAATATAACTTACAATAAAATTAATTAAAAAAATGCAAATAACGTCAAATAAAAATTACACAACAATTTTTAACCAATACCACCACCACTTTGCCACAGCAACGCGTGGCCGGGCACAGCTAGTACCTATGAAATCAGCTAATGAAAATCTCTTTTTTCTTCTGTTTTGGTAACATGTTTACTCTTATTTTGGCAATGTGCACAAGTAACAGTGGCGTTTAACAGAATTTGGAATCCAACTCTACCAATCTAGCTCTACAGTCATAGTTGAATGCGTCTGAGTACAGTACAACCTGCATATCCAAGGGGGATATGTTCCAGGATTTCATGTAGCTATGTGAAACTGCAGACAATAGTAAACTCCATTGAAATGAAGGACCTCTGGCCCAAGAATAACATAAAACAGAGCTTTCCAAACTGTATGCTGCAACACATTAGTGTGTTGGCTGCATTGTGTAGATGTGTCACACAAACATAATGAGAAATGGCAAAAAAATCTTGGAAATGTATATTATTATCTTACAAATCATATACCAGTATTTCTAAAGAATATAAATGAAAGGGTTTCTATGAGAGACATTGTGTCCCCATACATTTCACTATTATAATTTACCCAGTCTACTTTTACAATCTCTCAGTTTTAATCCATGTTTTTATTAGTTCTTGTTTTTATTGGCTAATGTTTAATTTTTTTTATTTTTTATTGTGCAAGTTGTTGTCTATTGCTGTGTTTTATACTGCTACTGTTTTTATTCGGGCTTGGCCCCATGTAAGCCGCCCTGAGTCCCCTCCGGGGAGATAGAGGCGGGGTATAAAAATAAAGTTATTATTATTATTATTATTATTATTATTATTATTATTATTATTATTATTATGTGTCCATATCCCTTATAAATGATTGTTTTATAAAAATGCTAATAAAAATGAGTGATTGTGTCATAAAATTATACATGTCTAAAAAGTGTGTCACCAACAGGAAATGTTTGAAAAGCTCTGCCATAGAATCATGCTGGAGGACCTAGACAATGCCTAGAGAGAACCTGTTTTATCAGACATGGATAAATGTTCTTCAGCTTCCTGTATAAAACTAAACCACTTCCTTTCTATTTTCCCCTTAGAATTTTTGTAATATTTGTGTTATTATTTACCACAGTCATTGCTGATGGATCTTACCTAGATGATATTGTATTCATTAGGCAATCTCCCTTCATTCTTTCATTAATGGGGAAAAATATTTAAGACCAAACTCTTTATTAACGATGCTAGTAGCTGCATATTTGAAAATGTCACCTCTTTTGAGAGACCTACTCAAAAAGGTCAGACTGAACAGACATAATTTTTATATAATTCTAAACATTTTTTTTAGAATGGAGGGAAGGAGGGGAGAAAGAAGAGGTATTTGCTCTTCTGTAGTTCTAAAGATTTTTCTCATGTTACTATCTGCATGGGGTACTAAGTTGGCACCCAGAAGTAGTGATGTGTTGGGCAAATGGCAATAAACCTATAATGCTATCACATGAGGCTAATAAAAGGCAATTATGGCAAAATTAACGGTATCCTTGGCTGGAGCTTATCACATGACGTTGTGTTTCTCCTCTGGTCACATTGTGCTTGAACCATGATTGGATTATCTCTCATCATTGTTGGGGAAAACCCATGAATCTAATACAGCTGTAAGTCTGGCACATTGCAAAGCAGAGGATGGTCTAACCAGGATGGTGCAACTATGATGTTGTAGAAAAATGGGGGAAGAGAGAATATGAAAAAATACAGCATAAATGCACTGCATTGAGCAAACACAGTGTGCAACTGATTGTGGGAACCTGCATCAATAAAAACTCCTAGCATTGTGCAATTGCGGGAAGTTGAGGGGCAAACAGAATAAATAGGTCTAGAATTTGAGTAAACTCACCTACTTGGGCAATATGCAAGCCAATGCAAGGAGGAGAGTGCTCCCATGTTGCCCTAACGAGAAAGGTCTCTAGTGGCTTCTAGAGAAGATAACGGTAATTTATACCCTCCAGCATTTCAGCTGATATATATCTGGAAGGGGCTTTAATTCATTTCCAGTCATTTCCAGTTTTGTGAAAAGTCTTTGATCAAATGGATCATGATACATGCTGACAGAGGTGAAAACAAAGTAAGGCCTGTATATAAAGACATTTTCTAAACACAATGCTAGCCAAAGTTTTTACTGAGTCCAGCTGAAATACTTGAGAGGTCAAGGGCCTTCCTCCTATCTATAGCTTCCCATTCACCGTGTTGTTCACACTCTGCCCTGCTCATATTTTGCCCACAAATAAACCCACACAAATAAACCCAAGACTATTCAGGGAAGTCTTGTTGTGTTTCTGCTGCGGTTTCACTATCAAACAAAAATATTCATAAAGGCATCTCCTATTGGCCAATTTGATCTGCTCATTTTTTGAGACTTTATTTAGCTAGTTGCACTATTGCATAGATGTTATATGGTTGGACTATTTGGGTTTTATGCTTTTAGGGCTATGCTTTGGACATAATTCTTTTTATGATTCAGCCTAAGACTTTGGGATACCAGAGTAGACCAATGTGAGATTGCATGGAAATAAATTTTGCTCTGTGATTCCCTGGTAAATGCATGTCGGGTTGCAACCTGAGAGTGCAATCTTAGCTTATAGGGTTGTAGGGAATCTGGTGGGCCATAAGATTTATTTTCAACAGAAATTCTCATCACTGATAACTGCTGACAGAATCCAGCCTGCAAAATTGCTCTGCTGGCAAAGTTCTGCCAACAGAAGAGTCCTTAAAAGGGCAGAAACAGAATGGTGTGAGAAAAGCCAACTTTTTATCCAGGGAAACAATCACAATATTTGTCCATAGCTAGGCCACAGCAAAGTCTTAAGCAGCTGAAAGTGGTTGAATTCAACACAACCTCACCTGGCGTAGTGTGTTCTCAGTTGGCCTTTAAAAATCTTGGGCAGTCACAATTGTGCTCTAAAGCAGGGCTTCTTAAACCTTTTTCACTGACAACCTTTTTCCACCGGAGAAATTTTTACGTGACCCCAGGTATATTGGTATATACAACTGGTACAGAATCAAACATTTAATTATAATAAATCAGCATTTGCAAGGCTTGCTAAGCAGGTAGATTCTCCTTTTTATGAAGTACAGCTGAAACATTTTATTCACAGTCTACTGTAAACAATGCATGTTGTCACATGTAAATGTGGCTTGTAAACATCTAAAACAGCCACTAGGAGGCATTTAGAAAAGTTAGGTAAAGGTAAAGGTTTCCCCTGACGTTAAGTCCAGTCATGTCTGACTCTGGGGGTTGGTGCTCATCTCCATTTCTAAGACGAAGAGCCGGCGTTGTCCGTAGACACCTCCAAGGTCATGTGGCCGGCATGACTGCATGGAGCGCCCTTACCTTCCTGCCAGAGCAGTACCTATTGATCTACTCACATTGGCATGTTTTCGAACTGCTAGATTGGCAGGAGCTGGAGTTAATAGCGGCCGCTCATGCCGCTCCCAGGATTTGAACCTGGGACCTTTTGGTCTCCAGCTCAGTGCTTTAACACACTTCGCCACTGGGGCTCCTGGTGAAAAGTTAGTGTGGCCCAATTTTTCAGGACCTCAAGTGAACCCCATTTAGGGTCAGGACCCATGGTTTAAGAAACAGTACTCTAAAGAACCAAAGTGTATAGTATGTACACATTCTGTGTACATACTATACACAGAATGTGTATATTGCATCTTATATTGCATCTGCCTCTGTACATATGTTGCCTGAGTTTAGATAAATAATTTCACTCTCTTTTCAGCCACTTCTTTCATTTCCATGACTATCAAACTCAGTAATGTCATATACATTTCAAAGTCTTGACATATTGTTTTCTTAGAAATAAAACAAGTGATTTTAAGTGTTGTCCTTATTTACAGTTTTCAAAGGAAAACTGAAAGGCTCATATGGAATAGACACTATTATGTGTCCGTGGTTATAATCAAGAGCAAAAACTGGCCAAATGGTTGATATTAGAGCTACAAAGTTAAATGCACCCATGTGTATTATTAATTAAATCGCTGTAAAACTCTTGATCTAAATCATGACCCTTTCTTCCATATTAACTCCCATGTTCTATTTTAAATTCTAAAAACACTGTTTGTCTATAACACATCCAGATACGTACAATGTAACATGAGGATCTATGATGTAAAAGAAGTCTAGACATCGCATCTGATCACACCACCCCTGTATAAACATCTTGACAGACACGTAGGTGCTGAAAAATGGGTATTTAAGGGTTGCAGAGGTCTCATGGTAAGATAGAGTGGCTCACTATTTTTAAATCTTCATTGAAGTTATCGGGAAGGAGGCCTTTGCCACTGAACTCTGGAGCAGAAGTGAGAAGTTGTATTTGAAACACAAGCTGTTGGCTCAGCGGTTGTTTTCAGTGTCAGCATCGTCTCATCACTCATCTTCCTTCTTCAGCTACTTATAGAGTGCTACCTTAGAAAGCTGGCACTTCAGTCATATTCACGTTTGCATGTTGGCCTTTAAACATTTTAAAGCTGAAAATATATCCACAGCCCTTTTCCTATTTAAAAGCTTAGCCCACTGAAATGAATTTCCATTCTTTCCTTTTGATTCTGTTTCTGCATAGCAGGGTGTTGGACTAGATGTCCTTGTGGTCTCTACTAACACTATGATTCTATTATTCTACACTTTTTGCTACCTGCGGTGAATGATAGAAGTTAGGAGTTGACAATTTGACTCATTACTGATGGGTCACACATATTCTATTCATTATAAGAAGATGGGAGTAAAAAACACATCTGGGCTGAAATTCCATGTTTTCTCATAACTTCTGAAAAAGTCTGTTCCCCTCGTATTCTTCTTTCTAGTTTTTCATAGATATCTACCATATATATTCATGTATAAGTCAATCTTATGTACAAGTTGATAGCAGTCGACAAGTCGATAGTGCCAAAATAATGGATTTTGATATCTCCTGTAAGTAGATTGAGAGTCATTCTATGGAGAGGGAAAAGCACCAGTGCCACCTCAGGGGGCCGGCCACCCCTGGCCACCCAAGCATTCAAAAAGACCAGGAACAGCACCTTAACAAAATGAGTAGAAGGAGTAGGTGCATCTTTTAGGTTCTCCCATGATGAACTAAGCTCTTGCCTTCTGGCACTCTAATGAAAAGTGGATTGCTTCTTTTTTTGATAAGAGTACTTACACAAGTATAAGTTGACCCAGGTTTTTAGTCGGTTTTTTTTATTAAAATTTCTAGACTTATACATGAGTATATAGGGTAGCTGAGACAGAGAGGCTAGAAACTAAAATTATGGGATAAATGTGGATGACTACAATTTTATTATATGGTACATTGTCATAGCCAAGGTCTGACTGAAAATGGCCAGTTAGGAAACCAAAGTATATGGACCTCATCACACCTTTTTTAGCATTCTAGAATGCTGAAGGGACAGTCCATCACACGATGTCACCGGACTTCCTTTTGAAGCCCCACCCCCAACCAGAGTGGAAGCGTTGTAGAACAAGGGAAGGTTCCCCTGCTGTGTTTCAGCACCGCTTCAGGGACGCTTCCTCCATGTGATGGGAGAATCAGCACCGCTCAGAGATTGATAAAATGGCACCCAAGAGGGGCATGTCATCCACGTGATGGGATCATAGCTCTATATATAGTCCTCTTGAAATCCCATCATGTTTCCTAGGCCCTATGATACTTCCTAGGTCTTAAACCAAGTAACCACTCAGCCAGACTTGGGAGCATTAACACCAGACTCCTCTTTTGAGGCACATGCATTCCTCTATGATGGTTTGGGAAGTGAGTTTTAGCCACTGTGAGAAACAGAGTGGTATAGGCCTTTGGTCTGATCTAGCACATCTCTTTTTAACAAGTTTAATTCCTTAGATAGGAGCCTCCGGTGGCTTAGGGGATAAAAGCCTTGTGACTTGAAGGTTGGGTTGCTGACCTGAAGGCTGCCAGGTTCGAATCCCACCCAGGGAGAGTGCGGATGAGCTCCCTCTATCAGCTCCAGCTCTATGCGGGGACATGAGAGAAGCCTCCCACAAAGATGGTAAAACATCAAAACATCCGGGCGTCCCCTGGGCAACATCCTTGCAGACAGCCAATTCTCTCATTTCAGAAGCAACTCCGGTTGCTCCTGACATGAAAAAAAAATCCTTAGATTAACAATACCTTGTGATGTTGGTGGAGTTACTTACCCTCTGGAGAGTAACAAAATATTTTAAAATGTATTTCATTGTCTGTATAGTCATTCTCTATCTATGCTTCTGCTTCCACTTTACCTCTTAATTGATAAAACTAGTGAGATTGAGTTGAGTCAAAGATTTGTTACTGTGAAATAGGTTAGCTTTGCAAATAAGTGGAATCTCCTCCTCATTCTGACGCACTTTGTCAAAGAACAAATAGGCAGGATAAGGCACATCTTGTAAGACTGTAATGACAATGAGATAAAGATTATAAACTCCACAATCCAAACTTCTAGGAATACTACATATACTGGATGTGGAAATGGTCCTGCCTTTAAATTGATTGTGGATACAACTGCACCCTGCCCCAGCATATCTTTGTCTATATTTATCTGCATGCATTCACATACACAAATCTTTATTGATGCCAACACAGATAGGAAGGGAGGAAGTTTACATGTAAGGTATACATAGAGAGAAATATACATTAACATGTATCTTCCTATTAAAAATTAATAATTTAAACATAAAATAAAACACAACCATTTAATTAATCACAATGAAACCGACAGTAACATGTCCACAGGTGAACATACTCACACCTTGAATGTTCAGGCTTACCTGAAGAACAGAATGGGCCGATATTAACAGCCTTTCACAACTCTGCACATTTGGATAGGCTGTGAAAATTAGTGTATCCTAAACGCAAGGGAATTCAGGAAGACAGGATATAATCACTTGTGCTGGAATTTTGCCAGGGCAAAGGGTTAAAGATACCCAATCTCGCAAAATGTATCAGGAGATACATCCTCCCTCCCTTTTTTTTAATGAACTCAAGTGGTTCAGGACCCCAGTTTCACGTCTTGTTGAGAAAGTGTCACAGTTACTCTTAACATCATACTGGGGCCATGGTTCAGAAGGAGCGAATTAGAGGGAATAGTGCCACCTACAGCATTGAATTGCCATCGCTTTTAGAAGTAACAGAGAAGTGGGAAAAAAACAGAGAGAGATGTACAAGGAATGAGAAAAATAGTGCCTTTCTAATAAAGTTCAGAGAAGGATGGAGAATCTGTAAATGGAAAATGTGTGTGTGTGCAGATATATAGATAGAAATGTAGAAATATATAGAAACAGAGAAACAAGACAATTAAGGGCGAGGAATAGGAAAAAGTTGTCCTCCTAGGTTAACCTGTTTCAAGTCCATAATATCAGAAATATGAGGTCAGTGAAAGTGGCAACTGGACTTCTAAGAGATGCTCAGTGTAATTTATTGACCAAGGAAGGGTTGGGATGTGAGAATCACACACATCTTTTACTTTCTTGTTCACAAAAGATCTGAGATTAAAAAAAAATCCAAAGCAGACATAAATTTCCCAAGAGATAAGGGGAAGTTATTGAAGGAAATCAAGATCATGTCAGATCAGTTTCTCAAGAAATTAGAACTGCTAAAGACTGACAAATCTTCACAGTTATATTAGGTGACTCACAAACATGCAATTGTTGCAGAGAAGAATTGAGGGCAATTCTTAGCAGATGGTTAGTTATGACCTACCTAGCCATTCATTTTATAAGTTTCTTGAGCAGGACCCCAGCTATAAACTTTGAAGTTGGTCATTGCTATGGACATCAGACCATGGTGCCCCTAAGATTAGGAGGAGGGGGATTGATCTGGCAAAATTGTAGTTGAATCTTCTAATGAATTATCAATCAAAAGTGTAATTAATGATCAAGCACTACGAACTATTAGGACAGTGACTGTTAAGCCCACTAGAGAACAGGAAAGGCTGACTACAATCTGTTCAATGGATGTTCGTTTGGCAATAAGCTATCTAAATACCCTAATGGTGCGAGATCCCATCTCATCTTAGAAGCTAAACTGGATCAGCACTTGTTAGTACTTGGAAGGGAGACCACCAAGGTATACTAGATGCGACAGGCTATATTTCAGAGGAAGGAACAGACAAAAATCACTGTTGAGTATTCTTTGCCTAAGAAAACTCTATGAAATTAATGGGATCACAATAAGTTGATAAACAGAAGGCATATACAAAAACTATAATGAATGCATGGTGGGATTCTCCTCCTCTTTCCCTTTCCTCTTGCTGTTTTTGACCTAGCTGTTCTGCTTTTATTTTATATTTCATATTTATAGTTGCTTTTGTATTTTGAGCTCCGGTGGCAAAGTGTGTTAAAGCACTGAGCTGGAGACCAAAAGGTCCCAGGTTCAAACCCCGGGACCGGCGTGAGCGGCCGCTGTTAGCTCCAGCTCCTGCCAATCTAGCAGTTCGAAAACATGCCAATGTGAGTAGATCAATAGGTACCGCTCCGTCGGGAAGGTAAGGGCGCTCCATGCAGTCATTCCGGCCACATGACCTTGGAGGTGTCTACGGACAACGCCGGCTCTTCGGCTTAGAAATGGAGATGAGCACCAACCCCCAGAGTCAGACATGACTGGACTTAACGTCAGGGGAAACCTTTACCTTTTTTACCTTTGTATTTATATGCTGGAATTGCACAATTGCACTATCATCATCAGTATCAGTGTGGAAGGTGGAGTTACGAGGATGTATGGAAGTATGATTTTGGGAACATTAATTGGTGAACTGGTGCAATTCTCCTAATGAGTGCTGAAAAATCAAGGGGTCTCAATGCAGTATGCATCCACTATGAATAATAATGCAAATGAGGTGATACATTCCTAGGCAGGGCCGTAGCCAGAAAAAAATTTCGGGAGGGGTTTTGAAAATTTCGGGGGGGGGGGGTTTAACCCCTAGCACACACCCCTCCCCGCTACAAACCTGTCAATATCTGCTTGAAATAGTGCCTGGAGGGACTCTTAATGTTTTGTGTCTCATAGACTTAGCATGGGGATTTGGTTAACCAGTTAAAGTTCATAAGTAAACCAGGTTTTTTTATAACCTGAAAAATTTCGGGGGGGGGGGGGGGGGGTTGAACCCCTAACCCCCCCCCCCCCCCTCGCTACAGGCCTGTTCCTAGGACATGAAGCAATAGTTCCAAACTGCAGGAAAAGAGATTCTACCTAAACATCAGGAAAACTTCCTGACAGTGGAATACTTTGCCTTGGAATGTGACAAAATCTCACAGAGAGAGATGTTTTTAAACAGAGGCTGGATGATCATCTATAGAGAGCATCTACAGCAAGCATGAGCAAACATTTTTGTCTTGGGGCCACATTGAGAGCTCTGCCAGGAGGGCCAGACTGAGAGGGGGGCAGGCACATGCTGGGTGGGGTGGGCCTAAGAGGGGACGATCTGGGAGAAGGCGCGGCCAGGAGGGGGCAGGGCAGAGCCTGGGTCATCCTCAGGTTGTCCTCCCGGCATAAGGAAGGAACTACTCATCCTATCTCTATGCCAGGAGGCAGGCAGGACATGCGGTGACTGCCCCGATCTCCCCCCCCCCCCCCCCGCCCCGATCCCACTCTTCATTTTCCTCCCCAGATCCTCAGGCTGTCCTCTTGGCATTATACTGGGAGGAGGGTGAGGCAGGCAGTGTTGAGAGTGCTCCAGAGGGCTCCCAGCCACCGCATGCCTTTCTTCGAGCCGTCCTCCTGGCATAAGGTTGGGGCTGCTCGCACTGTCCTAATGCCGGGAGGAGGTCGAGACCCGCAGTGGCTGAGAGCACTCCAGAGGGCTTTCAGCTGCTGTATGCCTTCCTCCCCATCTTTTTGGCATAAGGATGCAGCAGGCCAACATGTCCTTCTACCAAGGGGACAGGGAAAATGAGGAGAGCCTGAAGTAAGGACCCAGGGCAATGCATTCAGCCCCAGACCTTAGTCTGCCCATGCCTGATCTATAGGGAGTGCTTTGACTATGTATTCTTGTATGGCAGGGAGTTGGACTGGATGGTCTTTGTGATCTCCTTCTATGATTCTAGGAACAAATTTGATATTTCTTTCCTGATTTCCCCACTTTGCAGCTAATAGCTAATTTTAGGCTGACATAAAACATTGAATCCACTTTAAAATATGAATGGCTAAAATGTGCAGGAAATAAAAGCAGTTTTGCAATCAAATACAAAACAAGGAAAGGAAGAAAATGTGGGTTTGATTCGAGAAATGCAACTAAACTAAGACTATAAGATTATCATATCCCTCCCTTGGTAGCATGGATGGGACTGGTTGTTCCTTTCTATTTACCAAATAATTGTTGTGCTTCCAAGTTTTGGTCACAAAGCCTGGAGTATACTATTAGGACTGGGCCATGAAAGTCCCGTATCCATGATTAATTATAAATGAATGTAATGGTGCAAAAGGCATGGAAATTAATTTGATACTCGCTTGAAGGGTGGGGTGGTAGAAGAGGAATTCCCCACAAACAATACTCCCCCCTTATAATGCCTTTGGCTCCACTACTTTATAATTATGTTGAAAATATCCCCAGATTTAGAATATTAAAAATCATACTTTAAAAAGGGGGGGGGGAATGAAATAATTGAGGAGCAAAAGCAGTGGGCAGGGTCTGTTTTCTTTTGGATCTGCTGCTAATAATACTGTTGGCACAGCTTTCAATCCATATATTTGAGGCTTTACTGTTTCTATTCATGGTGCTTATGTAAATATGGGCATTCAAAGAATCTGTAAATCTGTGTTTTCAGGCCTCTCTGAAGCCAAATTGTATTACATAAGATAAGTGAATTGATATTTTCACCTTTAAAAGTAACTGTAACAGCAGCCACAGAGGTAGGGGAGACTATCCTGTTTGGAATTGCAATGCTGGGGAGGACAGATGAGAGGTTTTCCTAATTTAAAACTATCTCTCCCAAAGCTGCCATTTGCCACAAAGAAGAACATACAGATATCCTAAAAGTAGTTCTACAATTTAGCTAGAAATTCAAATAAGCAGCAGTGGGAGAAGGAGTGTTTTGCCTGAAATTAATAAGTCCCAGGAATAGGAAGGAGTAGACAAAAGGCACTATAGGCACTACCTGGACAAAGTTCATTGTAAATTCACATGGGGGAGGATTCATGCAGGTGGGGAAATTGTGACCTTTTTGTTGGCTTGAAGCAAAGGCCAAGACTGGTAATAGCTGAAGTCCAACAGAATCTGAAGGTGCACAGTTTCTCCATCCTCAATTTAGTGTGTGTTAGGATGCATGTGTGTATGTGTTTGTAGGAACTAAGTATGTGGTCTGTCCTTAAACTTCTTGTAAGAGAATACTGTGATTCCAGCATTGCTGCCACTCTTCAATACCGGTAGCAGTGGGGAAAGTCTTCTCTTGAGATGTTGTTCAGTATTCACAGCTGCTTAGACATTTTCAACTATCCCAAAATGATGTCCTTTGGGGTAGGTTTTGAGCTTGAGGAAAGAAACTGCACAAAGCCATGTCAGGTCTGTACGGTGGGTGAGGAAGCATCCAGAAAAGCCTTCACACGAACAGCCACGTTGTTCCCAGTTCTTGAAGTTGAATGAAGCTGCTCCAGACGCCTCTGAATTTTGACTCATGACAAGACACTGGCTATTGCACTACAAAGGAGGGGGCTTAACTTAGGAAGATCAAACTGTATGCCCGGGTTCCCCCTCCACCCATATCAACCCCCACGTTTTCTTTCGTGGCCCTTCTGCCCTGCATCTGAAAAATCATTAATAATAATAATAATAATAATAATAATAATAATAATAATAATAATAATAATAATAATAATCTTTATTTTTATATTTTTATATCATTCTCTTTACTTTGGGGACAGACCAAGTATGTATAGCAAACTGCTGATCCACAGTTCCAACCAACCAAAGATTGTTGTGGCTCATGCCTAAAATTGGCAGTAAACATGCCTGCAAATGCACTGATGTCATCACTATTTAATAATATGGGATAAGACCATCCCTGTTTTTTTGCCATCCATGGGGGAGGGGGAGTTGTCCCAGAACTTCACCCCTGTGGATATGGAAGTTTCGCTATATTATCTCCAAAACAATTATAGAAGAATCACATTGCATGTTCAGATTGTTTTTCTACCTTTAAAATGACTGAACAGGGGCACAGACAGCAAAGCAACCCTTCCCTATGCTATCCAGAGAGAGAGAGAGAGAGAGAGAGAGAGAGAGAGATACACTTTAAAAGTGTACTTGTTCCAACTTACATACAAATACAACTTTAAGAACAAACTTACAATACCTATCTTGTTTGTACCTTGAATTTTTGAAGAGAAATACTAGACATCTTGCTTGAAGGAATGGAAGGACATGCTAGATTTCTTTCTGGAGAGATGTTAACAAAACAAAAATATGCTATAATTTTTTTCCAGATTATTCCCTATTTCTGGTACCATTTTGGGAATCTCATACTCCCCAACTAGCTTCTGTGTTCTTTGACATTAAAAACATTTGCCATCTTGACCACATTCTGATCTTGCTTAGCTACATTGGTTCTTGTTTCATCTGTGAAATATTGGAGAATATGGAATCCCTTTTATGCTCCTAAAACACTCATCTAGATTCTCAAATGGAACCCAGTACAGAATGGGGATCTCTGCATATTACTATCTCCTGTAACTGCCATGCACAATTGCATCATGATATTGGTACATGTAGGAACTTGGACACATTTATTGGTACCAATTTCTACCTGTTAACAATGGGGTTCAGTGCAACACGAATACTTTTTGTGAGAACTCTATAAATCCATTTTGTCCAGAGTATGTTGACCAGTATTCTTCACAGCAGCAGACTACAAATGGGTTGTGAGTTGTGTATCACAATTATCTTCCAATACCTTGCTACTGCCCCCCAGTATCTGCTGGGCCTGCCAACATGGATGGTTTACAATCAGTCATTTTAAAAATGTGATCTGAGATAGGACAAGCTATATGGCCCTGATCTGCCCACAGCCTCTCAGTGCTGCATAACTAACAACCTCATCAGACGAGGTATTTTTCAGCGTCATGTACCGGTTCCTCTATAGTTTTACAACAGAGCCTGCCAGTTTCCATCCCATGGCATACAACCATTTACGGCAGGGGTTCATCACAAAACTGTAGAAGAACTGGCGTGTGCCGTCACAGTGACAACACGGGAGACCTCATGTGTTCAATTGGCGCTTCCCCCTATGGGATTAGGTAGGGGGAAGCCAGGTGATGCAGAGTGTGGGGCAATGGATTCTCCATGCCCTCCGCTGGACACCATAGAATTTGCCACAACATGTGGCAATTCTGGCGGCCCATATGATGAGATCATAGGTATTAATTAGAACTGAAAACATCCTCATGCAGACCCAACACAACTTGTCATTTGTAGGAAACACCCATAACTGAGGTAAATAATGAATATTGGCCTCTGTACAATTTGGAGCTTTTCTAAGAAGCTTTGGAACTTGTTTACAATTGCATGGTTCAGTAAGAGAGAAACCAGTATATTTTGATTATGGAAGGTATTTTCCCCCACTTATTCCATGTTTGAGCCAAACATGTACCACACTAAAGTGAATGTGACCTAAATCTAGCTTCTCTGTCACAAGTTGTTTATTCATTTTACAACCCTACCAAATATGAAGCTTTTGGCTATCATCATTTTGTTTTCCTCAAAGAGGACAGTTTTTCCATTCCTCTGGGAAACTGTAAGAGTATGGAAAGTAAGAGGGGTGGACTATGGCTCCCAGAATCCTTCCTCTATATACCTACTAGCATTCCACCGGTAACATTTCCAAGTTCTTCACTCTTCTTGATTCATCTATCCACTGTAAAAGATTCCCTCAGATCTATTCTGGTTGCATAGATAATTTTTCTCTCCTTTCCCAGCATCCCCTTTGCTCCACTGCCATTGTCCTGAACAAATATATCCCTGATTCCACCAATAATCAAATACCAGCAAGCATCTCAACACCAGCACCTATGCATCATGGGCATCAGATCTGAAAACAATGGGATCCAAGGTGCCATGGTGTTATATCATCAAAGTGCAGCGGTGAGTAGTGTGGATTGGCAGCCTCTTAGAAGCAAGGCTATAACTGAGAGGAAAGAGGGAGCCTTAAACCGAGAATGGAGAGCAATTGACTCATGCTAATGGAAACATATGCAATATTAAATGAAATTGAACTGCACCTTCTTCGGAAGGTGGCACCTGGGACTGAAGGCTCTGTGTGCCATGGGATCCATTTTGAGCTTAGTATAGTGGGGCGGAAGGAAGAGGGAGGGAAATCATCAGCACAGTTCAAGTTCTGCCTAATGGTAGTTGTGCTTCTAATTCACTGTGCACTGTGTAAAATATTTACCTATGCCTCTTTAGCAAGGCTCCTTGTGAGACTTCAAGGGAGTACATAGCCAAAGGGGAGTTCCTTTATACCAATTAAATGGAAGAGGATTTGAAGGAGCGCAATTCAGCACACTCGCTTGCTCCTTGCAGAAAGCTCTGTACTTAAATACCTTGATGGGTCTCTTTCTTTTTTGAAAATGAAGGAGCAGATTACACTCTGTAGCACACCTAAAGAGGGTTTTTGGGACTCCCTCAGTCCCAAATTTACCTGAAAGGAAGGAAACAGGTATGCAGCAAAGTTTATTGTGAGGTGAGACAATCGACTTATGGAGATGCTCAAGCTGAACTGTGATGGCAAACAGGATGGGTAGTGACATGTGTGAAGGATTGACTGATCCAAAAAACAAGATGGGATATATGCAGAGCTGGAGAAAGATATTTTTTGCCAATTCTTTTAGCCAGTCCAGGAAGTGGCTGAAAAATTCAGGGAGTTATATCCTGAAACATAGAATCATAGAATCTTAGAGTTGGAAGAGACCTCACGAGCCATCCAGTCCAACCCCCTGAAAGAAGCAGGAAAATCTCATTCAAAGCACCCCCGACAGATGGCCATCCAGCCTCTGCTTAAAAGCCTCCAAAGAAGAAGCCTCCATCACACTCCGGGGGCACTGCCAAACAGTTCTCTCACAGTGAGGAAGTTCTCCCTAATGTTCAGGTGGAATCTCCTTTCCTGTAGTTTGAAGCCATTGTTCTGCATCCTAGTCTCCTGGGCAGCAGAAAACAAGCTTTCTCCTTCCTCCCTATGACTTCCTCGCACATATTTATATATGGCCATCGTTTCTCCTCTCAGACCAGCTCTTTAAGCCGCTCCTCATAGGGCTTGTTCTCCAGACCCTTAATCATTTTAGTCACCCTCCTCTGGACGCTTTCCAGCTTGTCAACATCTCCCTTTAACTGCAGTGCCCAGAACTGGACACAGTATTCCAGGTGTGGTCTGACCAAGGCAGAATAGAGGGGGAGCATGACTTCCCTAATTATGCAGGCCAAAATCCCATTGGCTTTTTTCACCGCTGCATCGCATTGTAGGCTCATGTTTAACTTGTCCACGAGGACTCCAAGATCTTTTTCACACATACTGCTGTCGAGCCAGGTGTCCCCCATTCTGTATCTTTGCATTCCATTTTTAATGCCGAAGTGAAACAGTAACTTTTCTAACTTGTCCATATTTGGAGTATTGCTAATATGAGACTGAAAAGAAGAAAAAAAAAGAAGCATTATTATGCCCAGTGTATGTTCGGATCAGCATGACTGTTTTGATTCCCTGAACATTCCCCATCCTTTATGATGAAATGCTGCTTGCTATACTTAAAGACAACAACTTTATAAGCTGTTACATTACTTCACAAAACTTCATGTCACCTCATTATCCGCAGAAGAAACACTTTACAGATTACATTATTACCTGCAAAAGTTTTTCAGCCACTCTTTGGTTGATTGTATAAAAAGTCTCTTTGTGTTGCTTAAAAAAATAGGAGAGGATGAGACAAGGATAAGCTGGATTAATCAGGTCTTTCCATTCTGTGGACAATGCAGAACATACACTTGTAACAGGTTGTGGCAAAATTCAAGAAAACCAATGAAAATCCACTTGGAGCTGTTGGGATAGGCCAGGAAAGGATAATCTGAGGTGTTTCACCTCCCCACACAAAGTGGTATCTGCTTCCTGCTGATAGCTAACTCTAATTGCAGAAGTTACATAGACATCTACGCTATACTCATTACTTCCCCTGTTTCCTGAATTTTTGATCAACAGCCTTGCTGTTCAGTGCTGGAGGGGTGTTGGAACTTTCATACTCACATGCTGATTTCCCAGGGGTGGTTTTCCTTATATTGTAAATAACAAGAGGATTGATCTGCTCTGTGATATGAAAAAGAGATTGACTTAAAATAGAGGGAGGAGGGAAGGAAGGAAAATCCAGTGAATTTCAAATTTTAGATTTCATGGTCTTAGGTGTGAACCCCCTTTTTAGATAGTCATGTATATTATTTCGCTTCTTTCAATATTTATCAAGCAATCCTTGCTGTGTCTGGAGGTTCTCTGCCTCATTCTGGCTACGGGGTGTTCTGGATTTTTGGTCCCAATTTATGCCATGGGAGTATCATGTTTTCCCATTTCTGAGACCAGGAAAACAAGTATTAATTTTTACAGTTATTAAGGGGAGGTTCCCCTACATATTTGAAAAAGAGAGTTAATCTCTACCTAGATTTGTTTGGATGAGATATTTCCAAACACTGGGAAAATATTTAACTTTAAGTGTGTTATCTGAAATTTACCTGTTCGAACACTCCAGAGTTTTCTTGAGGCCGTAAACCTTGGACACACACTGTACAATAAAAAGCTGAGAAGGGCACCACAGACTCTAGAGAGGTATATGCTCATCTCCTATGCCTTACAGGAAAGAGAAAGAAAAAGCAAGGGGAAAGAGAGAGAGGGAGAGAGGGGAAAAATCAATGCAACTTCACATTCTTGTCTCATCAGCGAGAAGAAGCTTCTCAACAGAAAGAAAATGAAAATGTAGCTTATAAAGGCAGGAAATGCAGCTTCTCTTGTGTTTTCCATCTTCAGAGAACCCACCAAGTGTCAGCAGTACCTAGAAGGGATAAAAACAAATTAAAATTATTGGTGTGGGTTGGTTTGAGGTTTTGTTTATTTGATTGTGTTTCTTTACATTTGGTCCCAGATTTAAAGCTTCATTTATTGAATTAGAGAAATGTGACAGTAAAAAAGCACAGTGAGCTCCTAGCACTGTCACCCCGAAAGATGGAGTAAGATGAATAAAATCTGACAAATCCCTGTTCCAACCAAGCAGAAAGTTAACATGCCCATGCCTCTTTCAGAAATAATGTTAAACAATGGAAAATGATAGGGTTGTTGTATGTCTTTCGGGCTGTGTGGCCATGTTCCAGAAGTATTCTCTCCTGATGTTTCGCCCACATCTATGGCAGGCATCCTCAGAGGCTGTGAGGCATGGATAAACTAGGCAAGGAAAGGAAAAAATATATATCTGTGGAGAGTCCAAGGGTGGATAAACTAGGGCCATAATGGAAAATGATTCTTGCCACCTTCCCTGTTCAGCTTCTACATGACCCCAAGGAGGATATTAGAACTTTTTTCATTGGCAATTAACTCTACCTAGCATCAGCTTTAAAACCTTAAGCAGTGATAGTTGTTGAAACAACACAGCTACAGGAACTCTAGTTTGGAGTTGGCATGTTTCAGGAATACATCGTTTAAATTAACCACAGCACCTTTGGATCTGAACATGGTGCTAAACTATGGCTAGTTGAAAACAGAAGCTAAAGTTTCAGATCTCATCTCAACATCCATGTTAAACTGGCTGAAGTAGACAAGTGCATCTCACGTTATATTGGTCTACTGTCATATTCATGTCCATTGTCTTCAGTAGTTGATTTTTCCCTGAAAACAATGGATAATCAACTGATGATTTGTGAACCAGTATCAGGTTCACAATCCACCACTTTAAGTTGAACTGGACTAGGAGATGGAGCTGTCCCCAATGGGATCCATTCTCAGAGCAGCAGGTTATTTTAGGGCAGTGGTTCTCAACCTGTGGGTCCCCAGATATTTTAGTCTTCAACTCCCATAAATCCTAACAGCTGGTAAACTGGCTGGGATTTCTGGGAGTTGTAGGCCAAAACACCTGGGGACCCACAGGTTGAGAACCACTAGTTTAGGGGCATAGACAACCCATGTGGTGTTGTTCAGCAGTCTCCACCAATATCCTACCACCTGCTTCTTATGGTAACTGCTTTGCTCTGCCTAACAGTAGGGCTGGGTTCATTTTCAACCTTAGTAGTGGTATGCTTCACCATGATATAGCCTGGTTTAATTTTGGGAAGGGGGTGCTTTTCAGTGCAAACCTGTTTGGGCTCATAGAGCAGGAGAAAGAAAAACCAAGCTGCCCCTATCCTAGAAAAATCCCTTAGAGCAAGCAAGATGCTCGCTTCACCTTTTAGTGAAAAAGCAGCTGAGAAGCTTCCTCGCTAGTAGGAAAAAACCAGGCTCTCAAAAGGAGCTGACTTTATGCAAAACAGGGGAGTGCAGTCAAAACACTTACTGCAATCAATTGAAGTTGTTGGGTAAAGTTTTTTTCCATGTCCCATAAATTATTGAACAGTTAATTTCGTCTTTGTGCCTCCAAGACATTCTAGCTTTAGGGATGACAGCTTTATCCATTAAAGCAAGTGTGGTGACAGCAGTACAGCGAGTGCCGTGAGAGAGCTGCAAGGAAAGAAGGCCCATTCTCAACTGCATTACCACTGAGAAATACTGGGACACATCAACATCTCAATCAATATGCAAGAGTCAATTACGGAGGAAGCACAAGCTTAAGCAGGATCTGATTATTAAGTTCACATTCAGGCAGCCAAATGGATTTAATCAATGAGGACCTAGATATGAGGCAGAGGGAAAAAAAGCCTGAGGAAGTTACTCCCACATTCTAGGAGGTATAGTCCAACAGAGGAACTTTTCCAAGTTCTGACAGAGAGGATATACCTAGCAGCCATCTCTCGCTCATCTCACTCCAATAAATATTATACAACCCTTCCACATTCGCCTAACCAGGACATTAAATTATGATACAAGATAACCTGGTTATAGTAAAGTCTAGACCAAAGGTGCCCAATCTTTTGACTTCCCTGGCCACATTGGAAGATGAAGAATTGTCTTTGGTCACACATAAAATATACTAATGACAGCTGATGAGCAAAAAAAATTCTGCGGATAATTTTCTTTATTGTGTCAGAAGCAAATTGAAAATACAGTTATAATGTATAAAAAAAACCACAAAGTTAAAAACTTGGCATTGTACTAGATTTCTTTTGACTAGAAGCTGGCCACTTGGAGTGTTTCTGGTGTTGCTGTAAGACGGTCCTCCATTGTATATGTGGCAGACTGCACTGTAATAGGTGGTCTGTGGCTTGCTGTTCTCCATACTCGCATGTCGTGGACTCCACTTTGTAGCCCCATTTCTTAAGGCTGGCTCTGCATCTCTGCATCTCCTGCCCCACGCACCCTGCCCAGCTGGCCAGGCGGCGGGAAAGTCCCTCCAGGCCGCGGCAACCGCGGCCTGGAGGGACTTCCTCTGCAGCCTGGCCGGCTAGGCAATGGCAGCCGAGCCAGGGCGAGCAGCGTGGGAGGCAGAGCCAATCCTGACCCTGCCTCCCGCCCAGTGCGCCCTGGCCTGGCTGGCCTTGCCCAGCAGGCCATGCTGCAGTGGGAGAGCTTGCTCGTCGCCGAACAGGCCTTCCTGTTCGCCGGCGAGCGAGCCCATGGTCCCCACTGGGGGGGGAGCTTGACGGCGCCCCCGGGGACCTGCGCCCGAAGCGGCCGCCTCAGGTGGCCTCCGTGTTGGGCCAGCCCTGGCAATCACTGATATAGAAAATGTACATATTTAAGTAATAGGCATACATAACATCTTCTGGTGTCAGTTCAACTGCATGCGTTTGGAAGATAGCACACTGGAAGCTGCACACCACTATAAAACCGAAGCCATGCATTTGTACAAATAAGGAGTATATGGTGCACTGCAGTGCTATGCCTAGTACAGAATACCCACTTGAATTCTTTTTCACAATTTATTTTATGCAACATCCTGTTGCTCTATTTTATTAATTTTAACAGTTTTTAGTTTCTTCTTCTGACTCAAAGGTTGAGTTGCTGACCGGAAGGTTGCCGGTTCAAAAAACATCCAGGCATCCCCTGGGCAACATCCTTGCAGACAGCCAATTCTTTCACACCAGAAGCAACTTGCAGTTTCTCAAGTTGCTCCTGACATGAAAAAAAAGTTTCTTCTGCCCAAACTGTTTTCAATTATAATGAAAATTATAGATAATATTTGTACTGTAGTTATATGTACAAAAAATAAAATTAAAATTTATGTAGGGATTTCCCATTAAGGGATCCCTGCCTTTTGTTTGTCCAAATGTACTGCCAACCCAAAGTGTAACAGTGAAATGTAGAGGGACTAGTTTCAAACCAGATTGATGGATTCAGATGCAGAAATCCAAACAGCCCGATGTGGGCCTCTTTGGGTTGAATGTATCTGAAGGTGCAACTAACTGAATGCAAAACATCTGAGCACCAGAACAGTTTTCAGCCCGGGGGTCAGCAAGGCATATCTTTGAACGTTAGGCATGAGCACGGGGCGTGTGAATTGAACGCCTCTCATTGAAAAACGGGGGAGGCGCATTCTGCTGAACTGAGCGAACAAATTGGCCCCAGCCATGGCCACAAGTCTCTCTAACCTTTATTATTATCAAAGACATGGAGGGCTGTGAGAGGGGTGTGTGGGGAGAGTGTGAAAAAAGGCCTGTGTAACAGGATAGTGAAAGAATGACATATTTGTCTGTTAAGTATAAATACGAACAGCTATGGAGATCTGGTGCTGCGGTGCTGCTAGGTTTAAACTCCAGCAACATTCATCTATTGCCAGGAAACACTAGATTTAGTACCTGAGGGATTGCAGTCTCAAATACCTTCTGCATTTCTTTTTTAATATGCTGCCAAGAATTTAAATTGGTAAAAGCTGGGGACTGACAAAAAAAAAGGTTTATCCCCAAGAGCTTTTCTGGCATTGGTTTATCAGGGAATATGGTATCGTTGTTTTCATTATATGTGTTATTTTTGGGGTGGTGGTCAAGGAGCTCATCTGTTACCCCATGAATTTACTCCCACACTTTTCTTTTTTAAAATGGTCAACCAAACAAGGCCTTGATTCTGTTGGTGACTCAAAGAACTGTCATTTGTTTTATATGCAACATGATTTCTCAGACATTTTGACATATTTCTAGAAAACTTTGAGGAGGGGGAGTCTTGATTGTCGGCTGCATTGGGAAGCCCATAAGGCTTCATCGATTCTCCCAACAGAAGAAACTATGGCTCTCACTAGAGCATTATGGGAACTTTGTTTTTAGTCCTATCCAAAATACATGGACTTATACAAAAAAGAAATATGCAATTGCATCCATATTCCTAAAATGTGCTTAGAAACATTGTACTTCCAAATGGACCACTGAAAATATTCTTTTCCTGAATCACAGCAATCAGAATCCTTCTAATGGCCATGTTGGTTGGGAGGTCTCTGATACGGATTCCATAAGAATGATATAACTCTCATACCTTTCAACATTGCAGAGATGTAAAGCGGAACACATGTATCCAAGCAACATCAGATTGTGGTCAACATGGCAAAAATTATTAATAGGAATGAACACAAAGTTTCCTACAATTTGCATTTATCTGAGCCTACTAGGAAGGGCCGGAGTCCACCTTCACCTTTCCTTGTCTCCATGTAGAGTTAATTAAATGCAAAGTACTTTTGCACTTTGAACTCAATTATTGAAGTGAGTTATGGACAGAGAGAAAAGGTGGAAGGAGAGAGAAACTGGGACATTTTTAAAGTAATTGAAAAAGTGGGACGGCAAAGGGTTCATTCGGGGGGGTTTTTAGCTTTAAACCTGCTTGATTCTGCATTGGGCAAAGTCAATGAATATTTTGGAGTTTACTGGAAATTCTGGGATACCCCAAGGCTTCAGGGTAATCTGGAAAACTGGATAGGGGCCTATTTGGGCCAATCTGCTATGAATGGAACACTAGCACCCATTCGCTGAACTCATCAGGAGAACTTCAAAGTTGTTCTTAAACTTTTCTTTCTTTTTTTAAAATAATTTTTATTGAAGTTTACATTTTTCAGATCTATGGTTTATTTTTAAAAAGCCAAGAAAAGAAGTGTAGGAAAAAGAAGAAAAGATAAGATAAGAGAAAGGGAAAAGGGGGGGGGGGGGAAGGAAAGAAAAAATATTATATAAAAAACTAATAAAACCAAAATGACTTCCATCTATTGTGTGGTGTTATCGGTGAAGGTCAATCCTTCATCCTTTTCTTAGTCAATGTCATATTTCTCAAGCGTTCTTTTTTTTTCTCTATTGCTTAGTCCGAGTTAGATATTCTCCTTGTTTTATTCTTATTACCTTCAAATTACTATGTTAATTTTCTCATTTTTAAGTAGTCTTTAAATAGTTGCCAGTCAGTTTGTTTTCTTGGTTTTTTTATCTTTCTTGATAAACTTTTATATGATCTATATTAGGATTGATACTATATAATGTGGAGCCCCCAATGGCACAGCGGGTTAAACAGCTGAGCTGCTGAACTTGCTAACCGGAAGGTCAGTGGTTCGAATCCGGGGAGCATGTTAGCCCCAGCTTCTGCCAACCTAGCAGTTCGAAAACACACAAATAGGAGTAGATCAATAGGTACTGCTCTGGCAGAAAGGTAATGCCACTCCATGCAGCCATACCGGCCACATGACCTTGGAGGTGACTATGGACAACGCTGGCTCCAGAGCCAGAGAGTCACCACCGAGAAGGCCCTCTCCCTTGTCCCCACCAACCGTGCTTGTGACATTGTATGGCTAGACATATGACTTAATGTCAAGGAAAATCTTTACCTTTATGTTTTACTATATAATGTAATATAATTATTTTGTATTTGCCCATTTTAATAGTTACTTTTTTGTATTTTGCTCTGCTATGCCTGTTTGCAGTGGCCTATAGTTATCAGTACTAAAACTTTGGGTTGGGTTGACATAGTACCCTAGATTTTAGGAAGTGCATTTTGAGCTGCCATTCTGGAAGAGAAGTAGAAACGTCCTAATTTCAGATCCATGTTATATTTGGGTACTTGTGGGCTAGGTTTTTGCCAAAAAGCTCATTGTGAAATATTCTATTAACTTTCATAGCCCACAAGTGGGAAAGATCTGAACACCATGGATTAGAACCACTGAATTAATTGGATTTCCCTATGTGTTGGGTCACAGTTCAAGAATTGATTGAATGGCCCTATAGCATTCCAGCCACAACATTTATTTTTGAAAATCTTTGTTATTCTTCCTCTGATGATTTTTAATAAGAAAGGGAGAGGTGATGCCCAATTCAGTCCAGAAGTTATTTGAACCCAAAAATTGGTCCAACATCAATCAGTGTTGTACTGATGCTCTGCTATTAACAGCAAAATTTTATTGTATAACAGGATTTTCATAGCAGTGCAGAAATGGGCATGAACTCTTCTTCCACGTGTTGCTATATCACTGTTCCATTTCAGAGGTGACTTTTATGGGACAAGCCCTCCCTTCAAAATTAAAGACATTTGTGGAACTACGGTATATCTTATACAGGCGTTATACAGGTCTGAAATAATGGTTGCACATTGCAATTTTCAAGGTTACAAAGCAGAGGGATACGGAGCAAGTCTCAAAGTTCAGAGAAATAACTTAAAATTAGATACATCTGGCGATTCCAAGCAAAACCTTCCAAATTAAAGGTTGCTTGAAAGACAGGCCTTGGATTTGGATTTTATAGTGTTGGAGTTTGGGGTTTTTCTCTCTTTTTTACTGCTTCGGGAAAAGGTGGTGAAATACACACACACACATGTTTAGAAAACAGTTCAAGCATCAGTCCCATATGCCTTTAGCTTGTCACGTCATTTCCAGGAAAGCACCACTTTCTCGCTTTCATTTGTCTGTTCATTCATTATTCTACTTCAGAAGTTGGAAGGGTGGTTTTCATTTCCTTCCTATGGGGCTATTTATACGCTTTTTTAAAAGTGTTGCTTTCCTTCTTTTGGTTTACTGGCCTGTATCTGTCTATCCCAAGGAGTGTAAAGCCTTATTAGATTTTTTAAAAAGTCTATTCTCTGATTTATTTGAATGTGTGAGGAAAAAGTGTGAAAACAAACGTCTCCTCATATACATGCATTGTTCTTTGATGTGCTTTTTTGCACAGAAACATAGGATAGGCTATATAGAATAAGTAGACAATCATTTATCAAGCAGTTATCTGCTGTAGTTGCCAAAGTTGGACATCTGTATTATCCTGCCAAGTCATGATGATAATTTGTCACAAACCAGATCAAATGTATAGTGCCGCTCCAGATGTCGGTGAATTAGAATTGCTCAACATTATCTATGCTATCAATGGTTGATGGACCACCAATATTTGGAGGGCTGCACAATTCCTCTCCTTGGTGTAGTGACATATTCATTTCTATAGATATTCATAAAATAAGAAGCATACAAGACATAGGGCTCTATCTCACATTGCCCCCCACCCCAAGTTTCCTCATATGGCTCTTGAACCTTAGCTATTACCACTATCGTCGACACTGAATTGCACTAGTCCTGCAAATGCTCCTCAGAATTGTTTTACCCAGGCCAGTGTTGGCTCGATTATGTTTTTACTTATGTTATTTGTGTGTTGTCTATCTGTTATTATGATGTTGTTTTATGAATTTTATGCTTTATTTTAACTGTGTTGGTTGGGCTTGTCCCGATGTGAGCCACCCCGAGTCCCTTTGAGGAGATGGAGATGGGATACAAAAATAAAGTTGTTGTTGTTGTTGTTGTTGTTGTTGTTGTTGTTGTTAATATTATTATTAATATTATGCACATCAGTGTGAGCTAATTTTGTGCTTGGATCTTGACCTCCCTGACTTTTAGGTAGACGGAGATTCACTTGTGGTTACATTTAAGTGCACATACATTGGGAACGTAGTTAAATAGGAATGCTTGTGTCATGAAGGTATTTATAGGAATCCTTCTCATTCTCTTTTGGCTTTGTGGTTCTTGCCATAAGTTCATGTGAGGTAGGTTTTCTATCAGAGTGGACTAGTAGTTCAGAATCCTCAATGGATGTTGCAGTCTAAAAAGTGCATATGTGCCATCAAACCACCTGGCGGCTTATGACAAATCCATGAATTTCATAGGGGTTTCTTAGGCAAGGAATATTCAGGGGTGGTTGGTCATTTTTCATTACAGCCCACAGCACCTGTCATTTCTGAGTGATTCCTCATGCTTAGCTTTCCAGATCAGATGGGATCTGCTGCCTTCAGTGTATTTAGGTTAGTAATAATACTAAGCAAATAATAATAATTCAAACAAATATAACTAGGTATCACTCTGTTTGCGTTTGTGAAATACAGAGTCATTAAATAGTCAAGGAGAAGGGAAAGGACCAAACTGAACAGACAAAGAAGGCATGAACAATCCATGCATTCCTTGGAAGTGTTGTTGAGGAATATGAGAAAAAGATAATGTGTTTCACAAGCATGGTAGTTAATACTTTGAAGCAGAACATGAGCAGCTACTAGTCCTATACCAACACCATACATATACATGTTTTTATGTAGAAACAAAGTAGAAAAGAAATAGGTTTACTCACAAATACTGGAGTTTTTCTAAAATAATAATAATAATAATAATAATAATAATAATAATAATAATAATAACAACAACAACAACAACAACAACAACAACTTTATTTTTATAACCTGCCACCATCTTCTCAAAGGGACTTGGGGCAGTTTACATGGGGAACCAAGCCCAAACAAGTACACAATGTATAAAATGAAATGAAATACATAAAAACAGTAAATTTTAAAAAAATAAAACCACAGAGTAAAATATCATAAAATACATCCATGAACATCAGAAAACACAAAGTGACAAACAACTTGAGGAGGGGCAAGCCTTGTGCAACCCGCAGGACAATAGGACCAGGGGTGGGAATAAAGTGCTGGAAGCAGGACAGAAATCAACTAGGGCTGGGCAGGAATAGATTACAAGCTGACCTATTGTTGAAACATCCATGTCTTCAAGTCTTTGTGGAATGTGGACAGAGTGGGGGCTAGTCTGATTTCCCTGGGGAGAGAGTACCAGAGCCAGAGAGCCACCACCGAGAAGTCCCTCTCCCTCGTCCCCACCAACCGTGCTTGTGACATTATATGGCTAGAGCAAACATGGGCAAACCCAGGCCCATGGGCTGGGCATGGCCCCTTGGGCTCTTCCCTCTGGCCCTCGTCTGCCTCACCCCAGCTCTTAGTATACAGACACGGAGGCCCGCCTCATCGCTGGGCTGAAAGGAGAAACCAGGAGAAGGACAGGCCACTGCCAAGAGCTCTCTGGAGAGCTCTTGACAGCAACATGTTTCCTCCTCTTAGCCTGGGGACACTGTGGGCTGCCCCGTTCCCAGGCTGAGTGGAGAACCGGGTAAAGGACAGGTCACTGCTGAGAGATCTGAGGCATTGAGAGCAGTCTTTGGACTGATAAATTTGGGTGGAACTGCCTCTTCCTAGCTATCATTTGCTTCTGAACCAGGTTTCTCAATTTTTAAACCATTAATAAAAATAGGAAGATATCTGGTCACAAAATACTGTTTTGGACTACAGTTCCCAGAAACCTCAGCCAGAAAAATGGAATATTTGCAGCTATCCCTGATGGAGTGGGCCCAATCAAAATTAGCATGAGTCTTCTTGCTGGCCTTTTATACACTGTCAATTAGTACAGGTATTCTTTCCAAAGATCTCAACATGGTAAAAAGTAATCTAATTGAATTACTGCCTCCAGAAACCTGATGGTTGTTCCAGGTATATTAGTGAGGTTATTTTTGACTTAAATTTCACCTGTCTATTGACTAGACAAACATGATTTTAAAAACTGAGTATGTAAAGCATTTCAATGGAAAGAGAACAGAGGGGATTCTGGGAGCTGTCATTCAAAACTACATATGATTTCCAAACTATGAAATGTTCATGTCAGCAGTGAATAATTTGAAAAGTTCAGTTATTTGTTGATTTTGAAAAACATTTACTGACTAGTAAGTAATAAGTTTCTTCTGTTATCCCAGGATATTGCTGGACTCCAGCCCCATCAATCTGCTAATATGGGCAGTCATTAGGGATGATGGAAGTTATGGTCCAATACCAGCTGAGATATCAAACTTCCCAACTCTATGCATTAATCTTTACCATCTTAAATACCCTGCCCTGCAAATATTCAAGGTGGATAAAGGCAATTCCTTCCCTCTTTTCAGACCATGGAGGTGATAGCTATCTTGAAAAATTAACCCTGAACTAGGAGAATTTTGAATGGTCAGCAGTAAAAATATGGATCTGAAAGGCTTTTAGGTAGGAAAAATCAGTACAGGCACCTCTTTGAGTCCGCAGGGTCTGTATCCAGATTCAACCGTCCACACCTTGAAAATATTTCCCAAAGATTTCAAAAGGCAAATCTTGATTTTGCCATTTTATATGTTTGTTGTTGTTTATTGGTTTAGTCGCTTCTGACTATATGTGACCTCATGCAAAGCCCACGCCAGAGCTCCCTGACAGCCGTCACCACCTTCAACTCCTTCAAGGTCGAGCCAGTCACTTCAAGGATACAGTCCATCCATCTTGCCCTTGGTTGGCCCCTCTTCCTTTTTCCTTCCATTTTCCCCAGCATCATTCTCTTCTCCAAGCTTTCCTATCTTCTGATTATGTTGCCAAAGTACTTCAGCTTTGTCTCTAATATCCTTCCCTCCAGTGAGCAATTGGGCATTATTTCCTGGAGGATGGACTGGTTTGATCTGCTTGCGGTCCAAGGCACCCTCAGAATTTTCCTCCAACACCACAGTTCAAAAGCGTCTATCTTCCTTCGCTCAGCCTTCCTTATGGTCCAGCTCTCGCATTCATAGGTTACTATGGGGAATACCATTGCTTTAACTATTCGGACCTTCGTTGCCAGTGTGATGTCTCTACGTTTGGCTATTTTATTAAGATTGGTCATTGCTCTCCTCCCAAAAAATAAACATCTTCTGATTTCCTGGCTGCAGACAACACCTGAGGTAATCTTCATGCCTAGAAATACAAAGTCTGTCACTGCCTCCACGTTTTCTCCCTCTATTTCCTAGTTATCAATCAGTCTGATTACCACAATCTTGATTGTCTTGATGTTTAACTGCAACCCAGCTTTTGCAGTTTTTCCATTTTATATAAGGGACACTATTTTACTACATCAGGGCTTCTCAAACTTTTTCAGCCACAGAGCCCTTTTGGAAGGAAATATTTCTCGTGGAGCCCTGAGACATGTTTGTGTGAACTAACTGAAAAGAAAAGAAAAAAATCATATGAACATTGCACATATCTCATTTGTAGTGGTGGTGTGGGGTTGAAGGGAAAAGGGTTTGGGTGGCAAGCCACCCTTCCAGGGCTTGACCCTCTCCACAGTTTGAGAACCACTGTACAATACCATTGAATATAATGGGACTTAAGTATCCATGGATTTAGGTATCTGGGGGTAGTGGTGGGGTCATGGAACCAAACCCCAGTGGATACCAAGGGCCTGCTCCATTTCAGTTGGGATAGCCACCAATTCTGCATATGGCCTGTCAAAAAACCAACTTCCCATTGTGCATTTTATCACTTTATCCTCACTTTTCAAAGAACACTATAAACAGAATTATTTAAGGCTGGCGGAGCATAATGTTTCCCCATAAGGGTAAAGTAAAGCTTTATCAGGAGTCACAGTGGCACAGCAGGGTAAACTACTAAGCTGCAGAACTTGCTGACTGGAAGATCAGCAGTTCAAATCTGTGGGATGGGATAAGCTCCCGTTGTTAACCCCAGCTTCTGTCAACCTAGCAGTTCGAAAACATGCAAATGTGAATAGATCAATAAGTAGTGCTTTGGCAGGAAGGTAATGGCCCTCCATGCAGTTCATGCCAGTCACATGACCTAGGAGGCATCTATGGACAATGCCGGCTCTTTGGCTTAGACATGAAGATAAGCACCATCCTCCAGAGTTGGACTTGATTAGACTTAATGTCAAGGAAATCCCTTTACCTTTACTAAAGTAAGGTTAGCTGAGTGGTAGAATAAAGGAGCTGTCCAAGCATACACTCAGATCTAATCATTTGCTGGCTATATGATTCAGTGACAAAGCTGCAACTAATCAACTTCTAGAAGCATTGCACAACCTGTCAAAACTAATGTGAAATAAAGTACTGAGTACTCTTTATGCAGTGCTAGAAAAGTGAATTACAGTATACTAATATAAACCCTATCTGAGAGCCGGTGTAGTGGTTTGAGCATTGGACTACAACACTAGAGACCAGGATCCAATTTCTCGCTTACCATTGGAAACCTACTTGGTGACCTCAGGTGAGTCACACTCCCAGAAAACCATGAAATTAGTTTGCCTTAAGAGTCACTGTAAGTTGGAAATAACCTGAAGGCACACAACAATAACAAACATGTATTTCATCATACGCCATCAGAGAATAATGACAAAGGGTAGCACATTTTTAAATATGCTCTTTCGTAAGAATATCTCCCCAATTTTAAAGACTTTAATAAAGTAATTGCAAGGACATCCAATTTGTCCCTACACTATAGCTCTAATATAATAGTTAATCTAGTCTTGTGAGTTATGGATTGGAAGCTTTTTGAAAGATGTAGTTTTTCTTTGTTTGTTTTTCAAGCATATGCATTATAGATTTCCCTTTTAATCTCAAAAACAAAGGAAAAGTACCGCTGGGGAGAAAACTTGATTTGTTTTGAAATGCTCTCTGGTTCACATGATCCTTTGGCTTATGGTGAGATGTGGTCAGACTGTGCACCTTATTAACTTCATATGAAGTGTGTGTTTTCATTCTTCATCAGTTCTGCCTTACTGGTTGTTATATATTTTAGCCTTTTACTCAGTGAAAAGCTAAGGAAACTTCACAGGCATCACTGTGACTAATTAAATTTACTAAACTCAGAGTCCTAAACATGGTACAATATCTTTTTTGAAAATAAAAACATGCCATTGTGGTGGAGGAGAATAGCCAAAATAACGATGGAATAAATGACTGAAGAAATAGAAGTGCTTTTTTCTACATTCAGATTGCACACGACAGTCACAGTAGCAATGACTGCACAATCTAAAGAAGGAAAGAGAGCTGTAAAGTTCAACTTTGGAGGTACAGAACTTTTAGTGCTCTAAAAATTCGATATCTCTTTAACATCTACTTTGGGGAAGAAATGTCCATAACCCACCTGGTTAACTAAGAAATGCCATACAATCGAGTCAGTGCAACCTTGCATTTTTAATGTCTGCACACCAAATTAAGAGCACACTTACAGCTATCCAAGATTCAGCTATATTAACACTCTGCACATGCCTAAAAACCTGGAAGTAACCGGGATAAAGGTGGAAGGGGTAAATGACATTTAGCAAAAGTGTTGGAGAAATCAGGTTAACAGCTGAAAAGCATGTGTTAAAAGGATGTGCTTAAAACCCAATTCTGCCCCAAAAATGTGCACCTTCGCATGACTGTATATCCTTGCAGTCATGCAAAACACGTGATTTCCTTCCCTTCCCCTGTGTGGACTGCTCCAGTGCATGTGTGCATTTTAAAACCCAAAACAGCTGATCGGGCTGTCAAAAATGGAACCACAGACACACAGGTGGCTCAAGGGAAGCAGAACTGGAAAGCACTTAGAACTCCTTGCAGCCATTCCTTTAATTGGAGCTTTATAACATTAAACAGAGCTTGAATTAGCAATTGGCTGAAGAGAGAGAATAAAAAATCTGCTTGTGTTTACATTTGGATCTCCACATGTAAGCATATGGGGTCAAGCGCATCTCAGAGAGATTTTTTTTTAGTTTTCCCTGTTCGCTCTCCATCTTGATCTGCTGCAAAGGAAGGTGTGAGGATGGTGCCATTTCCTAGGTTTGACAGGTTTGTATGTAGACTTGCTGCCAGGTCCTGAAATTTTTTGCCCCAAACCCCACATTTTGGAGTTATCTGGAAGCACCCTAGGATCACTGAATATATGTTGACTCCAAACCCCTTCCAGCCTATACATGTGGGAAGTCTAGAACTAGCCTAGCTCAGCCAGCTAGAACTAGCCAGATCTGTGGTTCATCTAGCCCCCTAGCTTGAATGTAACTTTGTGACCGTGTCCTTGGGCTGGTGAGAGGGGATCACGTTATCACCATCATTTTTATCCTGCCTTTTCCTCAATATAGAGGCACAAGACAGCTAACACCAGACATGATACAAAACAATTGAAACAGGGCAAATGCATTAAAATATGAAATATAAATTTAAAAACAATATCTCACTCTTTATGGGACTTTCGGCCAGCAAAGCTGTTTTGCCAGCTTTTGAGTTCCACCAGGAAGATAGGGCAGGGTAAAAATATTTATTATTATTATTATTATTATTATTATTATTATTATTATTATTATTATTATTATTATTACTGTTGTTGTTGTTGTTTTGAGATCAATTGTCAGAGAAGGTTTTCTTGGTAGAAGTATATTTCTGCTTATATACAGGGCCTTCTACTAGCAGAAGAGGCAAGTACGCCATCCTGGAATATATTTGAGTTGGGATCCTGTTATAAAATACCAAGAGCATACATCAGTCCCAATATACATAATATATGCCGTACTTGTAAGAGCCATCATGAGTTTTGTAATAAGAGAGACATATTTCCTAACAGTAAGTGACCCATAAGTTGCCTTTTTGATCATTTCCTGTTACACCACACAGCTATTTTTTAAAAAATATCATCGGACAATCTAATCAAGGTGATTAATTGGACCATTCACACTTACCTCCAACAGACAAGAGTTCTTCCTCCCACCCTGGACCTTCCACAGGTATATAAACCTCCCTTGCCTACTTTCCAATATACCTCACAACCCCTGAGGATGTCTGCCATAGATGTGGGTGAACGTCAAGAAAGAATGCTTCTGGAACATGGCCATACAGCCCAGAAACCTCACAGCAACCCAGTGATTCTGGCCATGAAAGCTTTCAACAACATATTGGACCATTGTTACTTTTGCTTATTTGTTTGGGTTTACTATGGAGGAAAACTAACATACTATCAATACATTACAGGTGGATAAAGAAGAGAAAGCAGAAACATCATATTGAGATGCTCCCCTGCTCTCTTTTATAATTCTAAAGCCTTACTTACTTACCGTCATACTTACTTAGCGGCTTTTAAGCACCTTCCATCAAAGAATCTCCACATGCTTTGCAAAAATTAATTAAGCCTCCCTGTATTCACTCATAGGAGGTAAGGATTAATAATCCTAGTTTTCATCTGGGTAAACTGAAGCACTAGGACATTAACAGGTATATTATGTTTGCATGTAAAGCTATGCATAGTATACCTCCCCCACCCCAGCAATTATAGCTAGTCCAAATTTTCTTGTAGACAGGAAACTGCAAATCTTGCAAAAGAAAAAAAAATCTTTGAGTGGAAGGAATGGAACTTTCTTCCAAATTAAAAGCCGTGATAGTTTTGCTGTCTCCCTTTCTCTTTTCAAGCTTGACAGAGGTGTCACCCCCGGGGGAAAATAAGACAACAGCATCCTTAGAGATGTCATTTAGACAGAGCTTTGCTGTACAATTTCAATTTCTGTACCAGCAGCAACAAAAATGGGGTTGGAGTAAAGAGGTTGAAGGCTGGTGGGGTGGGCGGGGGTTGGGGAGAGATGATCTGCCAGAAAGAGAGAGAGAGAGAATCTGAGAAAATTCATCTTTAAAGATAGCAAACTTGTTGAGATGGCTGGAATGATGAAGAAAAAAGGAAGACACAGAGATAAAACAAAGGGAAAGACCTAGGATGTAAGGATCAAGATTCTATGCCAAGTTCTTTCTCAGCACAAGCTATTTATCATCTTGCTGGTAGCCCAGTACTTGCCTTCCCTCTGAATATCATGGGAGAAGGGGGGAAACAGTCAGGTCCTCAGAGAAAATTGTCCCTGAGGGACATAATGGTTGGATCAAGAGTTTCTGTGCTCTCAGCTTCTCTCCCTATTTTCAGGCCATTCTTTGCTTAGAAGCTTTACAGAAGAGCAACAACAAAGACAACCCTATTCTGAATCCTGTCTGTAAGGAAACCACCCAGGAGGATTGGGCTTTAGCGACCCTTTCCCCCTTTTCATGACAAGGATGTCATTAAATTACATTTCTAAAATAACTTCACTAGATGTATTATTTTATTGGAGTAATAGGCAATGTTTTCTAATGATTCTTGAATTTAGTGTTAGGGGCATTTTAAACATTTTTAGATGCATTTCGACATGAATTTTTCAAGTTCTGGGCCATTTTTAACCAATCCTCTGTACCGTATTTCCTCGAAAATAAGACAGTGTTTTATATTAATTTTTGCTCCCAAAGATGCGCTAGGTCTTACTTTCAGGGGATGTCTTCTTTTTCCATGAAAAAGAATTCACATTTATTGTTGAACAAAAAAAAATGAACATTTATTATATACTGTACAGTAGTTGTCATCACAAACCAGCATAACCAGACAAACTGTGAATCCTATCAAGAATTTCTTGTTACTACCATTATTTCCATGTACAACGATCTATGGAACGTACATTTACTGATCCTGCATGCTCTTGTGTTCTGTTCAGTAGGCATGCTTCCAAACACAAACTTCGTTAGTTCTTACTTTCAGAGGAGGCCTTATATTTAGCAATGCAGCAAAACCTCTACTATGTCTTATTTTCAGGGGATGTTTTATTTTCGGGGAAACAGGGTATGTGTTTGTGTTAGTAACATAAAGTAACAAAAAGTACTGAGCAACACACTGGAAAAGACTTTGGTTCTTTAACAGTGTCATGAGTACCAACAAAAATTACTTTTTGAGAAATTATTTTTAAAAAGTAACTTTCCAAGCTCTGGGCACAAATTTAGTGAAGAGAGTAAATATGTATACAATGGGTCCTTTGTATATGTTGGAGTTTGCTTCCATAACTTCTCATGATACCAAAGTCTGATGACGCTCAAGTCCCACTATATAAGATGATGTAGAAAAATAGCAAAATCAAGGTTGCTTTTTGAAAACTTAAAAATTATTTTGAATATATGTATGTTGAATCTGTGGATATGGGGAGCTGACTGTACTATCTCTTCTTGTTCCTTTCTACTCTCTTAAAATACAAACTCCCATTCTGGATTTTTATTGCTATTCTTTCTTTATTAATACAGTGCTGCAAGCACATATAGTACTGGACAGAGTGGTTTAAACAAAAAGAGAGAGAGATGCCTGTCTCAAGGAGACTGCATTGTCCATTTCAACAGAGAGAGGGAGACAACAAGGGTAAGAAACTGGCGGGTGAGAAAGGGAAGCATAACAGGACTGGAATATTGCACAAATACAGAATCCAGCTGTGGGTATTCAGGACTGGTGTGAGATCTCGGCCTGTGTAAGTCAGACAAGGGCTCAAGGTATCCCTCCTTTCACCCACCGCTCTTTGACAAGCTTTGATTGCGGACCAAAAGGAAATCGGATATTTATGCGTGGTAAGGGAATAGCCTTATTCCATGACTTCAGTGCTCTTGTCCTTGTCTCTGACTTTGACATGTCTGGACAATACATCAGGTTGCTTCATGCCACTCCATCAACTCCTCATCCCTCCCTCCTCAGCCCACTCTACTCGATATCACGTCCCTGGGCCAATGACCATGGCCTTGTATACCGTCTTCTCTTCCGCACCCTCTTCTCTTACTCTTTTTTTTCACTCCATAGCAATTAAAGAAAAGTACAAACCTAAGCCCAAACAAATCAATGTTTACGGATTTGTAATAAGTTTCTTTTCCTCCTTATTTATTTATTTCCTCCTCAGTCACTGAAGAAGCGGCAGCAAGTTGCAAGGAGCATTTCTTGCCAGAGGGTGAATCATAGCTATATTGATTTGATTATGTAAAAGCTCAGAGGAACCTCAAGCCAGATACAGAAATATCTCATAGTCCAAACCCTGGGGGACACGCACTAGTAAAAAAGCAATCTTTATATTGTTCCTGATAAAAGCATCATTAGTTTCCTCACAGCGAAAGCATTTCTCTGCGTATACAGTGTATGGTTTTCTTTTTTCCTCTACAATCCACTCAGACATAATTAACACTCAGTTACTCGACTCCGGCTTCCCTCCGGAGTGTGCCGTTTTGAGAGAGACGAAGAGAGCGAGCAAGCAAGCAGGGTAGAGTCTATCAAACAGTTTCCATATAGGGAGATCTTACTTTATAGTAACGGTGTTGTGTTGGTGCATGTTAGACCGTGAGCTGTGGCACCCTCTTCTGGGCCCACGCTCAGGTTTCTTGAGTGAGCCATAAAGCAATCCATCTCTTCCTCCTCTCTTGATTTTGCACACACATACACACATGCAAACACTCCAGCACTTCAAACTGGGTTTTCCCTCCCACTTTCCTCTTTGTGTAATTCTATTCCAGCCGCTGCACCACAACAAAGGCACAAAAAAATCGCACATCCTCAGACACCCCGACCTGCAAAGACAGACATGCTTCCAGCTTGTCATAACAAAGTGAAAGGGAACAGTTTACTCTTTTGATGAGCCATCCCTCACAAACATTGCCAGCTAACCAGACAAGAGCTCTCACGCTCCCTGGATTGCTGTTGTTAGTACAAGGGTGAGACAGAAAGCGTTTGGAGGACTTTACAAAAAAGAGGGGAAACCCAAAGAAATTCTCCTTCCCTCCCCATCCGTCCGTCTCTTTAAAAACCACACACAGTCATATTTGTGCTTCTGTTTCCTCCATACGTGATTAATGCCTAGCCAGAAGTGATCAGCATGGGCTAACTTGTTAACCTCACACAGGGAAAGTCTGTACATTCATGGGGTGGATTCTCCCTCTCTTGCTCTTTCTCCCTTCGGTGTACACACCAAAAAGGAAAATATGATCCCTTCATCCGGAGGCCCCTCCTGTGTGGATATGACTTCATGATGTAGAAAGGGCTGATTGTGAACGAGTTTATTTCACTTGCCTTATGTTCCTCATTTAATTCCTTTTGGCCTACTCAGCGGAAGGAATAGATTGGTTTTTAATATCTTGGTTTTGAGCTTGTACAGAACACTTTTGCGGGCAGAGATGGTGTCTGCGGGGCTCCTCATAATTGCAATATAGTCAAGAACTATTGTAGGAGAGATAATAAAAAAGGGGGGGGGGTGACCGTAAGATAGCCTTGCTGACCCAAAAGGAGAAGAGCCAGAATCCACAGTTGAGCAATGCCTTCATTAGTACCAACCAAAAATACCACAAAAAGTGTTCAAGCCTTTCAATAGTCCAGAACTCTTTGCCAAGCTAGGTGGGAGGAAAGAAAATAGAGGTCAAGTGAAGAAACCAAAAAGTCTCCGTATTAGGTACCATGTTGAGGCCATGAAGTTTTCGGTTAAGACCCAAGCTAGAAATTGTAGACCAAAGGAATCACTGGGAGGGGTGGAGGTAACAGATCATCAGGAATTCGTGCTTGGACAAAGAAACAATGGTCAGATTCTGTTTTTGAAAACATAAAAGGCAGGATGCTATTCAGTGATTCTTTTAATCTACAAAAATCTCTGTTACTTCTCCCAGCTAATGAATCATGGAAGAGTTCTCTTTTTCTCCCATTTCTTTGTATCAGGCTGAGAGAAACAAATACAAAAAACCCAATTAAAAAACAAAATAAATAGATCAACAACTCGTTTATTTGCAAGTTTTTTAAAAAGATGACAAAACACTTAAATAGCTAAGTTACTAAAAAAATCCCCCCTTTTTCATATTCTGTCCAGCTAGAAGGGATGGTAAGAGAAGTCTGAAGAAACAGGCTGTGTCTGCATCACGTGAAGTACTGCAGAATAGTCTGCTCCATAGCTTCCCCAGATACACCATGAGTCCAGACATACCAGTGTAGAAGTACCGTGAAGTCATTTTGCAGTTCACACAGACATCACATTGGCACTGGTGCTCTGTCTTCCTGAGGGCCACCAGTCCTGTTTTACTGGCTAGAAACAGCACTCTAGCAGGGCGGTTGGTGACATTGCTTTGAGTGAGGTTACAACAGAGCATTCAAGCCATGTGATCACCAGAAGTGAGATTGTCAGCAAGACTTTGTCAGGGAGCTGGTGAACTAGTAGTGATCTTTCTGACATATAGACACTAGCCCATCCCGGATCCAGCTGTCCATATGACAGAATCACCATGGATCATTCCAGGTATTCTGGAAGCCCCAGAACTGGCTGTGATTCTTCTGATGATGGATTAAAGGGCAGAAACAACATTTCTGCTGTGGAACTGCCCATATATCATGTGGACAGCTCGAAATGGGTTTGAAGGGAGTGTGTTTCATTTGGCCCAATCTGCAAATCTAGATTATCCCATAAACTTGATTTAGAATATAGATTAAGCTGTGATTTTGTGTTTAGAAGTTAAGGTTCCACAAGTATGAGGAGTCCAGGAGGAGGGGAGGGTAAACTTTATTCTGATGTAGACCAAAATGTTGACTATGTATACAAGAATATACCAACATCCGAGTTAGACCTTTGATTGGATATTGTTTTTATTGTGTATTCTTGCATGGCAGCGGGTTAGACTGGATGGCCTTTGTGATGTCTTCCAGCTCCATGTTTCTATAATTCTATGGTAGATTCAATACAGATAAAAACCCCAAGAAGTAGTACATGACTCTAAATAAGTCCAATAATATAGTCTACTGCCTGGAAAGCTGTTACACTAAACTGCATTGAACAACAATAGGAAATTCGGCCCAACTATAACTGCCGTCAGTCCTTGCACCTTATCCCTGTCCTTCGTACTATAGGTTTAGTGTTAAATGACATTGCTCCTTCAGTTCTAATTTATTATTCTTATTCATTTTGTCCTCCAGTCCTATTTTAGAAGTAGAGCCCCCGGTGGAGTAGTGCGTTAAAGCCTTGTGACTTGAAGGTTGGGTTGCTGACCTGAAGGATGCCAGGTTCGAATCCCACCCGAGGAGAGCGCGGATGAGCTCCCTCTATCAGCTCCAGTTCCATGTGGGGACATGAGAGAAGCCTCCCACAAGGATGGTAAAAACATCAAAACATTCGGGCGTCCCCTGGGCAACATCCTTGCAGACGGCCAATTCTCTCACTCCAGGAGTGACTCAAATTGCTCCTGACACAATTTTTTTTAAAAAAATTTAGAAGTATATTGCTCTAGTCCCTTCCCCCATATTTCAGTGCTCAATACAGGATAGATTGTTGGTTGATGATGCTGTTTCATATTACATTATTGTATTTTGTAATGTTATTGATTTTATTGAGTTATGTTTTAATCTATGGTTGGTTTTAATTATTGTTGGATTGGACGTGTTCCCCATGTAAGCTGCCCTGAGTACGTCTGGGGAGATGGAGGAGGGATATAAAAATAAAGTTATTATTATTATTATTATCCTTAAGCAAATCCATCATTGTGAGGAACAACATCAGCATTTCAGAAATGTGCTATTAATTTCTTTTTTAAATGTTTACATAAATATCTCATAAAACATATTTTCAGATATATAATATTATAGTTGACTGTGTTAATTTTCCTCCAAAGACTCACATTTAAAAGTTTGGATTCAATGTTAGCCTGGATATTGATTTATTTAGGTTCATCTCAATTATATGAGATGGGAATTCATATTTCTAAATCAGTAATAATATCTGAGCACCACCAAACTTTATGTCAACAAATTCAGTCTGAGGTGTATTGTTTCCATCTGCATCAATCCAGATTTTGATCAAATTTGTGATGAGTGAATAGTTTACCAAATGCACTGATCATGGATAACTGAGACTGAGAAAAACAATGAAAGATTATATTCTAAAGAATAATGTTAATTTCTAAGAAATAATACACAAAACCATGACTTTTTGTCTAATATTCCAAACATAAATCATATCTCAATTGGGAAAGTAAACATCCTTGCATAGTGCCATAAACAAGGGCAAATAAGTTAGAAAAAACACATCATAAGTAAATATTCTACATCTTACAAGTCAATACAAAACTCTAACCCACTTCATACATTCCTGAAGAAAACAAAATACAACTTTTATAACAAAGATAAATTGCCAATCTATTTTGTTAAAGTGTTTTCCGATTTCTAATAAACAAATGTTTTACACCAGGCATGGACAAATGTTTTTGCCTTGGGGCCACATTGTGGGCCTAGCCAGGAGGGCCAGACCGGGAGGGAGATGGCCTGGGAGATGGAGGGGCCAGGAGGGGGTGGGACAGGGCCCGGGTCATCCTCAGGTTGTCCTCCTGGCATAAGGACAAGGATGCTCAACTCATCCTTATGCCGGGAGAAAAAAGAGACATGCGATGATTGTCCTGATCCTCCTTCCCAATGCTCCTCCGATCTTTGAGCTGTCTTCTCAGCATTATGCTGGGAGGAGGGTGAGGCAGGTAGCATCTAAGTCCACTCCGGAGGGGTCTCAACCACTTCAGGCCTTCCTCGAGCTGTCCTCCCAACATCAGTATTGAGCTTCCCGAACTGTCCATATGCTGGGAGGAGGGTGGGACACGTGGTGGCTGAGAGTGCTCCAAAGGGCTCTCAGCTGCTACATACCTTCCTCCCCCATCCTTCTGCATAAGGGATGCCACATTATTATCTCAAGAGAAAAGGAAAAATGAGGAGGGCCTAAGGTAGACACCCAGGGGACTGCATCCGGACCCCAGGCCTTAGTTTGCCCATACCTGTTTTACACAGTGAAAGTCGTATCATGTCTGTCACTAGGCAAAGCAATAAAGTCAACAACCAATCAACAATAAGCAGCTCCCTGCCTATTTATTTATTTTATAACCCACCTTCTTTGCAATATAGGTCTCAAGGTGAATAATGATGTAAGTTAAAATAACACATACTGTATATACTCGAGTATAAGCCTAGTTTTTCAGCCCTTTTTTTAAGACTGAAAAAGCCCCCCTTGGCTTATACTCAGGTATTGGGTCAGCTTATACTCGATAATACATGGTACATTAATTTTTTCTCTATTATTATTGGTATTACTACATTTATTATTTTTCTCTATTATTGTTGCTACTATTACATTTATTTTACTCTATTATTATTATTACATTTATTTTACTCTGATTTTATTATTATTATATTTATTATTTTACTCTATTTATTACTACATGTATTATTTTCCTGTATTTATTATTATTATTATTATTACATGTATTCTTTTACTCTATTATTATTAAAAGGGTACATAAGCACATTTACATTGAAGAAGATGAGAATAATGATTTAATCAGAGTTGGACAATCTTATCTTAAATTAGAGCTTTATGTAAATATTCAAAAACATTTAACTACTGATGCCTCAGTTAATGTAATTTTATTGCTATCTGTTTTTATTTCTGAAATTTACCACTCTCGGCTTATACTGCAGTCAATGTTTTCCCAGTTTTTTGTGGTAAAATTAGGGGCCTCGGCTTATATTCAGGTTGGCTTATACTCGAGTATATATGGTAATTAGCCCTCCAAATTCACTGAGGTAGGGGCACAGTACCCATGTGAACGTGAAAAACCACAACATAGGAAATTGCTGATTTTTTTGCCTGCAGGAACACCTCTCAAGGAATTTCTAGGTCTTCCAGCGTAATCAACCTCCGCTTTGGTTGTGACCACTGAATCACATTGAAAGACGTGGAGATTCTTAGAGAGGTATTATCTCTTGAAATCTCTAGATCCTCCAGCATGACCAACGGAGCTGACCAAGAAAGAACACTTTTTAAATCAAACCTATGAATAATCAAATCAGCAAAAGTCAACACCACAAATGTGGAGAGACAACTGTATAATTAAAACAATCGTTAAAACACAAATATAAAACTGTTCTAAAAAGCAGCCAAAATAGATTAATAATGATAAAAAATACAGCAGACCTCAATTAAAAGAGCTTATGTGGTGGACAGTTAATAGACCAGCAGCCTCCCATGGAAGAGAATTCCACAATCTGACAGTACCTGCCAAAGAGGATGTCTTCCTTGTTTTTATCAAAAGCATCTGTGAGGGTGATGGGTGGAAGCCATCTGCTGAAGATCTTGAAATGTTGGCAGTTTCATATCAGGAAATACAGTCTTGCAGAAAGCCTAGACCAAAGCAGCATAGAGCTTTCTAGGTCATAACCAGCACTTTGAATTGTGCCTTGAAATGAACCAGGCATATGTTACCTATGTTTGCTAAATTCCCCCAGTCTACATAAATCAGGGGATTACTTTTAGAAGATAATTATTTGCACAAGTGGCAATTAATATCTGACATAGACAAAAGAAATACACCTGTAATTTGCATATTTGGAAGAGTCTTTGCCAGGTTGAGGAGTTATATCAAAAGATGGCAAAGACATAGACTCAAAAAAACTTCTTTACATAAATGAAAGATTTAGAATTAAAACATCTGGCAGAGGTTTTATATCAACACACCCAGTAGAGGCTACTGGTTCCAATATCATTGGGATGGAGAAAGTGATTCAGGTTTTAATATTATTTTTAACAACGTTATCCAAGGTGCTGAGCCTTTTCTGCGTATACAAAGCTTGGATGAAACCTAATATAAGTCAGACTAAAATCCAAAGCAGGTTCACCACTCCAGTAATATTGGAGCCAAAGCTAATTCATTCAGTAGGAAGCCCATGTGATCTTGGGCTTTCCCAGAACTCATATTCATAATTAATCTCTTAATCTCCTCCATATGTAAATGTGCAGCCAAAAGTGCAAGAATGAATAATCTAAATATGGAAGATCGAGATGAGTTGGAGTAGGGGAAGCTTCTAAATCATGCTCAGAAATCACTTTGCATTTACTATATATTTAAGGATAGAACTTTAAAAACTCTAAGTTAAAAGCAGCAGTTTTGACCTTGCACTTCACAAATGAAATACAGTTTTTGTAATTCTGCTGCTAAAAGTGGTATGCCAAGATCTTGCTTGGTCCTTTCCTATTTTCCAATTCAAGAAAGTGAAAGAAAATTATGTCTGCAAAGAAAATACATTGTTCAATTCAGGTTTAATATTTTACAGATTTTAGTATAAACCAGTAGGAAAAGAATAGAAGTCTAGGTTTTTAAAAAATAAACATTTTCATTGTTGTTGAAGGTAGGTTTTTTTTTTTTTTGCATTCTTCAAAATTACTTGTTCAATTAGCCATGTATCCTTTGAATGCACCACAGAATGCTGTTTACGTGTAGGTGTATTTCTGCCTTAACAGTAGATCTAAAATATCATAGAAAATAACAACAAATTATCATAAGCAGTACTGAAACATCTTAGAATTAAATACATAGCTGTGTTCATCTGAAATATCAGTAAACCAGGGGGTTTTGTAGCACTAATTGAGAGAATAAAGTCATGACAATGATGACTTGAGACTTTCGCACACAATGGTCTAAAAGTATGTTCAACAACAACAACAACAACAACAACAACAACAACTCTTTATTGATTAGTCGATTTTGACCATATCAAAACATGTGAAACATACAAACCGTACACACTTACCCACACATACAGTAAAACCATGTAAAACCATGTATAGATACAAAGCATCCCGGCCTACTAGCCTACCAACCCACTCCTAGGTGGTTGTGCAAATACAAAATAAAAAGAATAAAATTAAAATTAATTATTCCCTTAAGGTAAGGTTTAAGTGAGGGCAAGGGTAAGTAAAACAAGTGGCTTATCCATAGTAAATTTTAAATTTGGATTTTGTTATTGGCATTAATATCACAGCTCTCCGTTTCCATCTTCTCGCTGATGGCCAGCGCTTTTTGCGTAAAAAGGGTCAGTTTTAAAATAGAGTTTTTATCTGAACCCTGTAGAAGGATGTGCAATTTCTCCTTATTCTCTAAAAGAGTATAGTTCTCTAGCAGTGGTTCTAAATAGAATGATCGAATCCTGTTGTAATAGGGGCATTTTAAGAAAAAGTGTTCCGAGTCCTCCACTTCTGCATCTGCCTCACAGCACCCACAGGTTATCTTCGTATAGGGGATATTCTGACGTCTACCTAGCTTAGATTTAATGTCGAGTTGATCGAATCTAGCCCGGGTAAAAAGTTTTCTAATATATAGTGGAAGTGGGGGCTACCACCGAGAAGACCCTCTCTCTCATCCCCACCAACCACACTTGAGACGAAGATGGGACCAAGAGAAGCACCTCCCTGGCAGATCTTAGAGCCCTCGCCGGTTCATAGAAGGAGATGCAGTCTCGAACATAGGCTGAACCTGAAGCATATGGGGATTTATAGGTAATAACCTGTACTTTGAATTGAGCCTGGAAACTTGTCGGCAGCCAGAGGAACTGCTTTAGTAGGGTCGTGGTATGCTCTGGTTAGTAATCTGGCTGCTGACCTTTGCACTAACTACCATTACTAAACCATCTTCAAAAGCAGCCCCATGTAGAAGTGCATTACAGTAGTCAATTCTAGATGTAACCAAGGCAGGGACCACCATGGCCAAGTCAGCCTTTTCAAAGTATGATCGCAGCTGGCGCACAAGTTTTAACTGTATGAATACCCTCCTGGCTGCCACCAACACCCAAGCTTCAAGCGTCAGCGATGAATCCAGGAGGACCCCCCGATTGTGGACCTGTGTCCTCAGGGGGAGTGTAACCCTAACGAGCACAGGTTGCCACCCTATACCCCGATTGGCCTCGCGACTGACCGGGAGGACCTCTGTCTTGTCTGGATAAAGTCTCAATTTGTTGTCTCTCATCCAATCCATCATAGCTGCCAGGCACTGGTCCAGGATCTGGGGAGCTTCCTTGGATTGTGGTGGGAAAGAGTAGTAGAGTTGTGTGCCATCTGCATAAAGATGGCAACCAACTCCAAAACCCCAGGTGACCTCACCCAGCGATGACAATTCCACAGTTACAAAAACTGGCACTACTTAAAACATGTCCAGTTATCTGATACTTCATTGCTTCCTAGATTCTTGGATAAAATATTGGTGATTCAGATATCCAGTCAGTAACATCTTATTCAAATAAGACATTCCAATATAGGGAAACATACAAACTGATATTAGTACCCAAAGAACAATATTTTATTTGTGTTCCAGAAATACAAGACAAAGAGGAACTGCTGGCCACAAGTCCATGGTGTCGCTATGAATCCTGTTGAATATCCCTTTGGTGGTGGAAACCACCAGCATATTGGCAAGCCTTCAACCATCAGGAGGGATGCTCCAGCAGGTCGCAAGGTCGGCCTCATTGCGGCCCGGCGTACTGGCAGACTGCGTGGAACCGAGACTGTCTAGAAGAAGGAGAATTAAACCTCTAGTTCAATATATTCATATAGAAATAAATGTCACCTTTTGTGTAAGACTGATAAAAAAGAACAATATTTTATTAGAACCAAAAAAACTGAACCCAAATTAATATTTTTTTAAATGCATTGCTATTGACTGTTTAAGAGTTTACTTAGAGGTGTGGGAATGACTTTGGGAATGAAGAAGTAAATCACTCCTCCTTTTCCAAATAATTCCTCTTTCCTTTCTTACGCACATTTGTATTTGAGTAGAGAAAATTCCTATAAAGAATTAACTCGACATCTGATGAACATATTCTTTGACTACATCTATATTTGCCAAAACAAGAGCTTTATGTTTCTTTTCAGTTTCTCATACCATGGTGGAAATAACTTTTTTATACTGACTCTAAGCTTCAAAAACACTGTGAGTAGAATTTGATTTTGCTCTTCTAGTCTAACTTTGTTTTTTAATGTAAAATCCTACTGGGCCCAAGGAAGATAATTAATGCAATCAAAATACTATGTGAATACTTGACCTTCTTGTGACATTGATCCAAGGATCCTGCAGGGTTTTGATAAGTTCTTTATTTCTCTGTGTCTACTCCTTGACCCATCTGCAGCCACCATGCAATCTGAAAACTGATTCCAGGGGAGCAGTGTTTCTAATGGGAGAAATCATTATCACTGTGGTATTTCTGCCTTTCCACAAACAGCAGTGTGTTTCAATCACACAACAGAAATTTGATTGGGAAACTTCATATTCTAGAAACGCATTCTCCAACAGTTCACAAATGAAAACCGGGACACATGTAACCAAGCAATATCTAAGTGGGGTCAAGATGGCCAAAGTTGTAGTAAGGAAGAAAACATAAGCTAAAAGAGACAGAAGCAGTTTACTTTTGCTTGAGCTCCTAGGAAGGGATAGAACCCACACTCTTTTGTCCAGGCTTGAGGACCTCTTCACACTGGCCGCTGAAATCACTATGCATGTGGAGGGGGGCATGGAGAACCCGTCACCCCACACCCCACATTGCCCGGCTTACCCACAGGTGATCTGACGGGGGAAGTGTTAACTGTCCGGCCTACTCCCATTGCTCCAAGGCAACACGGGAAGTTTCCGATGTTGCTACCATGGCAGCATGCTCCACTTCGCCTCCCCTTTAAGCACAGAGCCCAGCCAGAAGTAGTAGTACTTAGTTTAATGAGAGCAATGGGTTCCATGCTTAAAGGGGTGGCAAAGTGGAGCATGCCACCAATTCTTGCCCCATCTGATGAGGTCGGTAGTATATAGACCCCCATATCCAGTGTTCAGATTAAAATTCAAACTACTTTTGTACTTTGAATTCAGGCCACTTCTACACTGCCAAAAAATCTAAATTATCTGCTTTGAACTGAATTATATGGCAGTGTAGACTCATATAATCCAGTTGAAAGCAGATAATGTGGATCATCTGCTTTAATAATCTGGAGTATATGGCAGTATAGAATGGGCCTTAGACACTGGAAGAAGTGTAAAACCCTAAACCATTCTATTTGACAGAAAAAATCCTCACATCTAATATCAATTTCTTCTGTTTTAATATAAGATGCGAGTAGACCATCATGTGATTAAATCCAAATGCTATCCAGGCCAAGTAGGGCCACTAAAGCAATTGTGATTTTTTAAAAACATTTTGCAATTAATGGGTCTACTCTAGTTCACTCTAGAAATTACATGTGCTTTGGCCTCACTTTAGACTTTATATGATAAAGTGGCTGTACCCAAAGCCACCATATCCTATTTGACCAAACAAAAATACCAGGTGTTGTAGGCTATATTTCAAAGGAAGAAACCAGTGGATATTCCTATGAATATTTCTTGTCTAAGGAAACCCCATGAAATTCATGAGGTCTCCATATGTCAACAGGCAACATGAAAGCAAATACATACATGCAGATGCAGAATTTCAGAAGGCCAACTAATACCACCCTTTTCAAGATTTATGGTCATTTAGCAAATGATGCAGCACATAGTATCACAGACCAAATGCTGTGTTCTCTCTGATACAAATACTAAAGCTTTAAGATGCGAAGAAAAGGCCCTTCTCCCACATTCTTCATGTTACATTTGGTATGAGCAAAAAGGGCCTTTTGGTGTCTGCTTCCACATTATTATGTTCTAATTTGGCAGGAATAGTCCCAATTAAGTCTCCCACACCAACCTCCAGGTTTTTTTTTCTTTAACTGAAAGAAATATACAGTGTGATCCTTTTAATGATGGATTTGATGTACATGGGTTCACTTTCTTCTGGCTCAAGCATACTATAGAATAGCAATGGAGGGCCTAGAGTGGTCTACAAATGCTTCTGTTTGAGGGCTACTTTAGGTTCTCCAGTATGGTTCTTCCATTCCAAATATGCATCAGTCAAAATATACGGTTTCCTATTACCACAATTCCTGGTATCCAGTGGAGAGGGCCACGTCTTGGAACATGTCCAATGTGGATATGGAGATCATAGAATCATAGAATCATAGAATCATAGAATAGTAGAGTTGGAAGAGACCTCATGGGCCATCCAGTCCAACCCCCTGCCAAGAAGCAGGAAATCACATTCAAAGCACCCCCGACAGATGGCCACCCAGCCTCTGCTTAAAAGCCACCAAAGAAGGAGCCTCCACCACAGTCCGGGGAAGAGAGTTCCACTGTGGAACAGCCCTCACTGTGAGGAAGTTCTTCCTGATGTTCAGGTGGAATCTCCTTTCCTGTAGTTTGAAGCCATTGTTCCGTGTCCTAGTCTGCAGGGCAGCAGAAAACAAGCTTGTTCCCTCATCCCTATGACTTCCCCTCACATATTTGTACATGGCTATCATGTTTCCTCTCAGCCTTCTCTTCTGCAGGCTAAACATGCCCAGTTCTTTAAGCCGCTCCTCATAGGGCTTGTTTATTTATTTATTTCGTGTCAAAAGCATTGCATAACAAATACATTTTAAAATGATGGGGGGGAAAAGGAAATCACAAGCAACTAAATAGTTTTAGACCAAAAACGGGCAACAGCAACCGCATTGTCCGTAGCTTTAAACAACTCCTCCTCCGTGCATGAGGCAGGACATTGTGGGCAAGCATACATATGCGGAGTTGTTTGTTCTGCTCCACAGTCACACAAGGTGGAGGATTCCTCCAGGTAGTGCCACCTTGCCAAGTTGTCTTTAGATCTGCCCACTCCACTTCTGAGTCTGTTCAGGGACTTCCAAGTTGCCCATTCTTGGTTTGCCCCTGGAGGAAGACCCTCTTGGGGGGCCATCCAGTTAGAATTGCCAGGTTTAGCTGCCCAGAGGGACACCCTTGCTGTTGCTGGAGAAACATCAAGAGGAGTGGTGGTTCTCATGAAGCCCTTCCTTGATTTGAGTCTGGTGGGAGGAGGCTGATAGTCATGCAGTGGGTGGCTTTCACAGTGTTCAACCTTATTTCTCTCACTGTTAGCAGCAACTTCCCGCCGCACGTCAGGAGGGGCAATGCCAGCTAACTTGTAGAGTTTATCAACAGGTTTAAGGCATCCTGTGATTATTCTGCATGTTTCGTTTAGTGCTATGTCCACCTGCTTTGCATGGGCAGACTTTTGCCAGACAGGACAGGCGTACTCTGCAGTTGAGAAAGACAAGGCCAGGGCTGATGTTCTTATTACTTGTGGGTGTGCACCCCATGAGCTGCCAGTCAGTTTCCGCAGGATGTTGTGTGCAGCTACTTTGTGCTTGGTGTTCGTGCAGTGTTTCCTATATGTTAATGTTCGATCTAAGGTGACACCAAGATATTTAGGATGGAAACAGTGTTCGAGCTCTTGGCCTTCCCAAGTAACTTTCAGTTTCCTGTTGGCTTCACGGTTACGTAGGTGGAATGCACACACTTGTGTCTTGGAAGGGTTAGGCTTCAGGTGGTTCTCTTTGTAGTAGCTAGAGAGATCTTTCAAGGCATTAGTGAGTTGCTTTTCAACTGTTTCAAAATCTTTCACTTGTGTTGTGAGGCCAAGGTCATCAGCATATATAAAACTCTTTGTGAGTGGTGGTTGTGGCTGGTCGTTCGTGAAGATGTTAAATAAGGTCGGTGCAAGAACGCTGCCTTGGGGTAAACCATTCTTTTGCCTCCTCCATCTGCTTTTCTGGCCCTGAAACTCCACATAGAAGCTGCGGTTTTCTAGGAGGGTCTAGACAGTTTTTGTAAAATCAAAGTCCCGAGTAATATGGTAGACTTTATGCAGCATTTTTCTATGTTGCACTGTGTCATAGGCTGCCGTAAGGTCCACAAAAACTGTTCCCGTAATGCAGCCTTTCTCATAGCCTTCCTCGATATGCTCAGTCAGATGAAGAATTTGACCTGTACAGTTTTTCCCTGGTCTGAAACCTGCTTGTTGTGGAATAAGCTTGGGTTCGATAACAGGTCCTAGTCAATTTAATAGCACCCTCTCATAGACTTTATATAGATGACATAAGAGGGAGATTGGCCGATAGTTCCTGGCATTGGAGGCATCTTTACCAGGTTTTAAAATGGCAATGATCATAGTTTTCCTCCATGCTCTGGGAATCTGTTTGTGTGCCAAGCATTGATTGTAGAATTTCAAAAGCCAGTTTTCAGCTTTGGGGCCCAAGTGTTTGATTTGCTCCATCATCAGGTCATCTAGGCCAGGTGCTTTACCAGTCTTACATTGCTTGATGGCTTCTCTGAGTTCTTTCAGGTTTAGAGGAGAAGACAACTGGTGGGTTTCAAGTTCTGGCACCCTGTTGATTTTCATCTTTATTCTACTGTGGTTGGTTTTCCCATTCTGAATTAGCTGGTGAGCTATCTGGTCTGGTGTCACGTTTGCGTGTCCATGGTTGACCACAGGATCACTATCCAGGTGTCTCAGCAGTTGCCAGGCTTTTCGGCTACTCTTGGACATGTCAAGGTTCTCAAGCAGCTCTATCCAACGGTCTTTCTTAGCATTAGCTAAGGCTGTAGATAGTTTTTGACCTGCTGCTATAGTCCCGTCACTGTATGGATTCTCTTGAAATAGTCTGAGATATTCCTGTAGCTGATTTAGCGATTCTTCGTTTAGGCCTGGTAGGTAGCTTGTGCGACAGCCTCTAGGGATTGAGAGCCTTGAGGATCTTTTCACAGCTTCTACAAACAGGTCATAATTTTCTATAGAAGGTTCTATATCAGAAATAGCAGCTTCCATGGTCTCTGTAAACTTTGTCCAGTTAGCTTTATTGAAGTTATATCTTCTGCGGAATGGGACACTTTTTGGTCTTACAGCTGCATATGCTACGCAGCATATTGGTCTGTGTTGTGTGTTAGGTATCGGGTTTAATACCCTTTTGACGCATTGGTGGCTTATGCTTTCCTTTACAAAAATCGGATCAGGGTTATAACCACGCTTCCATCAGCCGCTATTGAAAGATGGTGGTAATTTACTGTCATGGAGGAGGCTCATTCTACTATTGTCGGCCCACGTTAGAACTGCTTCGCCATTTCTATCATCTTCGTCATAGCCCCAGACACAGCTATGGCTGTTGAAATCTCCCACAACAAAATGGGCTTCATGACTGTGGCAATTGGTTGGGGGCGTAAAATAGAAATCAGCCCCAGGTGGTTTATAGAGTGATGATACCTTGCAACTATCAAGTTCCACAGATAAGATTTCAATGTTGTTCGCTTCTGTGAGGGAAGTTGCAGAGATTGCTACACCAGATCGTACAAAAATGGCACTGCCATATTGCCTGTGAGGTCGTTCCACTGCCAGTTGCATTCCAAGAATTTTTGGTCTTCTCATTGTGATGTCTCTGTGTGTTTCCTGTATACATAGGATGTCACACGAAATGTCCTCAGACATTTTGGCTAATAGTTCTTCCTTAGCAAGTGAAAAACCTTCTATATTAATAGACATAATCGTTAGCAATGGTCTCGATAAAGACCTTTGGTATTCATCCATTTATCCAATGCTTTTGGGTGTGGAAAGATTGGCTGCTTACAAGAAACGTTGCCCAGGGGACGCCCGACTGAATCTTACTCAATCTTCGGGGAGGCTCTTTCCGTGTCCCCCATAGGGCTTGTTCTCCAGACCTTTGATCATTTTAGTTGCCCTCCTCTGGACGCTTTCCAGCTTGTCAACATCTCCCTTCAACTGCAGTGCCCAGAATTGGACGCAGTATTCCAGGTGTGGTCTGACCAAGGCAGAATAGAGGGGGAGCACAATTAAGTGCAATAGATTGCACTTAATTTTACAATATTTAATAGAACAAAATAAGGTTTATAGCATTCCTTAACAAAACATGTAAGAAATGGATACACATACTTTTTTTCCCAGTCTTCGAATTACGCTGCTGTTCCAAAGACTAATATGAGAACCAAGTTGATCTAGATTACCTCTAACAATAAAAGACATAAAAAAAACCAGCTCATTATAAAGGAGGCATTGTGAAGTTTACAGCTTGAATTCCAAACTGGAACTAGAAAACACAGCTTTTCCATTTAAGCCTGTATGGGTGCATCCAGACAGTGCCTAAAACGTGAGAGCCCCTGCGTTTTTATGTGGGGTGTCCAAATGACACCAGCCAGGTTTTTGTGTGAACTTTTCTGCTGTGTGGAACAACCCTATTGTCTCATATTTTAGCTCCTTCTGAAATGTCCCACTTTCTCCCACACACACACACACCTTCAGCTTTTGTTCTCAACTTGCTTCAGTTGCTGCAAACTGAATTCAAAGTGCAAAAGGTTGTCCTCATTGGACTCAGCAGAAGAGGAGAGGATGGGACAGGCAGGATCTAGCCCTTCCCAGTAGGCTCAGACAAAAGCAAACAGCTGCAGCTTGTCCTAGCTTGTGTATTTTGATAACTTTTGCTGTCTTGGCCATACTCTGCTATAGTTTATGACACATCTCCTGGTTTTCCTCTGTGAAATTCTGAATAGTATGGATTATGGAACTCCTTTCCAGGATGTTCCATAATCCTAGTTTCCTTTCCGTGACAGGCAAGACCTTTTTGATCAAACAGGCCTTCAGCAGCTGACTGCCCATTACGGCCAGAGGTTATAAAATTGCCTTTTTCGATATGTTATTGCTTATTTATCATTAGCTGTGGTGTTTTAACATTTTAAGTTGGTGTTTTAATAGTATGATTAATTTATTTTTATGTTGGCATATATAATTTATTGTATTTTTGCTGGCACTTAGAGAAAAGGTAAAATATAACCCAAATCAATGACAAAATTAATAAAATAAGGTGCCTTCCCCCCCTTTTCCTCAATAGCCTTTATACTAGAAAGTGAAGTTGGCATCATCATAATCATCCAATAATTATCAATATATTGTTTTCTTTCTCTGTTTAAATATACCCATTGAATCTTTTTTAAAGCCCACCTTTCTTTGAGCATACTTTTCTTGCATCCAACATTTCTCAGATCATTGGGCTAAGAATCTGTAAGAATTAATAGCCTTTGAACATTTGCCTTGGCTGGCAGCTTTAATAGACCCGTCTTGCTGATCCTCTGTTTCCACCCCCTCAAAACTAAAATAAACCCAAACTATAAATCAAAAGCATCTAAATGAAGTCCAGTCACACATCACAGAGCAGCGGTTTTATGGATGGAACGTGGTCCAGATAATTTCTAGAACAAATAATTGCATTTTACTTAATGTGTCCCATGTACAAAGTTTGGGTTGCACAAAACACTGTGAAAAAAGTGACTGCCGACTTGAATATGTTCAACTTTGGCCCAGGTCTCCCTCTCAGCCTTATTGCTAGTTTTCCTCATTCAAAATGGAGAGTGGGCAGAAATCCATTTGATTAAAGAAATCTCCGATGCGCATTTTGTGAAGCTATATCATTTAATAGGATGATTGTTAAGAGAGTTGTTTTCTTATTGACATTCTATGCCTGCCCCCAAAGCAAGGAAGTCAATATTTAACACGTCAGATTTGGAAATAGCATTTCTTAAAATAAAAAAAAGCTGGCAAAAGATTAACTTCTACATGTAGGCTGAAATATGAAGTTATATACATAACCATTATCCAATCAATATGATGCCTCTATCAGTCTGAGAAGGGAATGGAGTGGGGGAGAGCAAGAATGATTTACTTGGAAAACAGAAGCCAAAGTTTCCCATTTGCTCTTTCAGAGATCTAAAAATCACCCCATAGAATCTGTTACTCTCATTATTCTAAAGTGCTGCTCCATACAGCCTGTTGCACATGAAAGATGGCTATTTGATTCCCAGCACAGTTGGGTTCCACTGTTTCAGACCGCAGGGCTGCATGGATTTAAGAGCACTTTCTACTTGAGGAAGTGAAAGCCCCAAGGAAGGGGAGGTTGGAGAAGCCGATAATGCCTCGCATTGATGGACAATTTGATGGACAATCTTAGACTGGCCATCCCAACCGCTGAGGTTCATCTATTCTACATCTAATCAAACAAATCAAGAAGTCACAAAAAAATTCCCAGATCAGAACACAGGCCTTGCTGAGTGGCACTCAGGGATTTTCATCTGTATAACCCATGAGTGGCAGATGTATCCAGAACTTATTTACATATAGAGAAAATTGGATGGGACAGTGCATTTTATGTGTGTGTGTGTGTGTGTGTGTGTGTGTGTGTATGTGTGTATTACAGAAAAAAAAATCATTATATTAAAAATGTGAAAGATAGACACTGGATATGAACACAGACAGAGAAAGAGAGAGAGGCAAGATATATTTTTCCAGGAAAAGAAATTTACATAGAGCTGAACATTGTCTGGTTATTATTTTTTTAATCACACTCTTTATTCTCTGCTAGATGTATTACAGTGGATACTTACGACCTCATCACATTGAGAGAGGAAAACATGGGTGACTGTCCTTTTAGTATAGAGAGTCACCCCTCTTATATCGTCAGCAGCCCCATTTTGAGTTCTGCCTCCCCATCACACTCACATGTGGAAACTTAAGTGCTGGCAATAAAATCTCTTGTAGTTTGATTCCATATGAGTGCACGTCCAGTTATATTACGGTATATGGTGGTGTAGTCATACACACACACACACACACACACACACACACACACACACAGAGAGAGAGAGTATATACCTTATATAGAATGGCGACCTACTCTAATGAATGCAGGAAAAAGCCTAAGGATCTGTGAAATAGCAGGAGACAACATAAGGGTATGACTACACACAGGACCATAGCCAGAAAAAAATTCGGGGGGGGGGGGGGGTGTTGAAACTTTTTTTTTTTTTTTTTTTAGCAAATCATGAAGAATAATTCAATAATTCAAAATAATTTAGAAATCAGGCTCCATCGATAAACTTCAGTGGACACTCAAGATAGATAAACTTCAGTGGACACTCATGGGGATTTGTTTAGCCAGTTAAAATTCATGAGTAAAACAGTTTTTTTAGCCTGAAAATTTCAGGGGGGGGGGGAGTGAACCCCAACCCCCCCCCCCCCCTTTACTACAGCCCTGACTACACATCAATATATTGTTTAGCACACAATAAAATCAAGGTTTGCTTTTTGGTGATTTTTTTTCTAGACATTTTTTCTGAAAAACCTCCACCAACATGTGACCATGTAAGGTGGAATTATGGGAGTTATAGTCCAAAGCATAACATGTCCAAGTTCCGCACTGAATCAATTACGTACTCAGATTGTTGTAACTACATCACATCTTTCTGTTTGTTTAGAAATTTTTAAGAAGAATCACCCTAAAATGTTTTCCAACTTGCCAATCCCGTGTCCATCTATTAATGATTTAATTGTTTCCTTTTAAAAAGCATAGCCTTATATGGAAAAATGTATAGACATTTCACAGATTGTCTTGGTAAGCAGCACCCTCTAGGTCTGAAATGGGCATCATTGCACATTTGGCAAATTGGGTAGAGTTAGAAGACTGCATTTAGCCAATATGTTTTTTCCTGTTTATAAGATGTGTGTCAAATCATAGCTGCAGAGAAAAACATTGAAGCTTATACACATTGAGTATCCCTTTTCCAAAATTCCTGGGACCAGAAGTGTTCTGAATTTTGGGTTTTTCTGATTTTGGAATAGCTGGATTTTCATATATATACATAATGTGGAATCCAAGTCTAAACAGGAGTTTACATATTTTTCCTATACACATTCTAAACTTATCCAGAATGTAATTTTATACACAATATTTTAAATTGTTTAGTGCATGAAACAAAAGTTGTGTGCCCTAAACATTCAGAAAAGAAAGTCGTCATTTTCTTAGCCGCTCGTGTGGACTATTTTGGATTCTGGGCTTCCAGATAATGGATACTCAACTTGTACTATGCTAAATGACAGTGACAAGTAAAAAGAAGACCACATTGGATGATATCTACAAGCATACAGGAATTCCTGCCAGCATTTTCTGTGTCCATCCACCCTAGGCATACATTGCACACAGGAGACTGTGCTGGGTGTCTCCCTTGTGATAAACGTGGAAACCCGATCCTGTGATAACCGTGGACCTTATGCCAGTACAATACCATCACTGGTTGATCATAATTATGGACAGGAAGAACCAGACTACCCCATTTCTACACTTTTTTTAAGTAATTGTGGTGTCTTTGCACTACAGAACTGAAAGTCTGTAAATGGAGCATAAATATTTTCCATCAGATCTACGCCACTGCAAAGGAGAAGGAAGCAGCTGCTTCTTTTCTTCCCTCTAGATGTGGAAGGATAACTGTTTTGGAACAAGGGAGCCACTATCAGGATTCTGGCTGTGTTTTTCATATTTGTGTGCAACTTCAAATAGCTTGTTGATCTGCAGCAACCACATAAATTTCTCAGGGTTTTCTTAGGCAAGGAATACTTGGAGGTTGTTTTGACTGTTCCTTCCCCTGGAATACAGCCTACAGATATAGTTGTTGATGTTCTCCCATCCAAGTAGTAACCCAGACTGAACCTGCTTAGCTTCCAAGATCAGATAGAGCCTGGTGCTTTTTGAGTATTTAAATACTAAATTTTCCTCTTTAGTGAAGGAACCTAAACAATTTGGGTACTCTTTCAACAGAAAGAGTGAGGGGTGAAGCATGCTAATACCATATTTACTCGAGTCTAATGCACCATCAAATCTAATGCGCACCTCAATTTTCAAAACCTTTAAACCAAAAAAAGTATTTGCTGCCTAATGCACAGCAGCAAAAAGTACACTTTTTTGTAATTCAGCCATTGAGGTTGCTGCCTGCTTAGAATTCCTTCTTTAAAAACAAAAGTATTAGAACACCAATGCTTTCAGCAATGGTGTAAAGTCTTGGCTCTGCCTTTTCCTCTCCTTTGCTTTAGTTCCCCCTGTTCATAGGCTTTCTCTATAGTGTAGATATCTCCATTTGTATTAGTTTTGGGGTGGAGCATAAAATCCCCCTAGAAGCCAACCTTAGTTGGTTTGTTTCATTTGCCTGTATAGAGCTTTCTTGCTAGACTCCTCCTTCTTTCTACAGTAGAGCTACAGTGATTAGAGGCCTCGTCATTGTCTGGTAATCTTAGCCCCAGGCAATCCATAAACAGGCATTCTTATCACCTGAATTTAGCAGTTTTCACATACCATTAGTCCCAGAAACAACAGAAGCTTGTGGTCAACCCAAGTTTCACAAAGTAGAAAATCAAGACAGTTTATAAACATGAGCTTATAATCCATCGCTTTACATCAGAGGCAAAAGACTTCCAAGGATTCCAGAGAGATGACTGCAACCAGCAAAAACTCCTTTCGTAATGTATTGTTTTAAGCTATCTTATTATCGTCCCAGTTGGAGTTTGCCCTTTGTCCTTCATGTAAACTCGTTTTGGTTAACTTCCACCTTTCCTAAAGTGCCTCTGTCTGTCAAGGGTCTTGATCTTAACAGAAGGTATAGAGATAGCCCTTGAGTAAAGCCAGACACTATAGTTTTCTCAAAGGCTCGGGCGTGCTATTACAAATGGAAAAGTAAACCTTGAAGTGCATCTATGCTGTATAATGAATCAACTTTAGCTATGGGGCTGTAGTTTTATAAGGTTTTGAGCCTTCTCTGCCAAAGAATGCTGATGCCCCATCAAACTACGAATTCAAGATTGTGTAGAATGGAGCTATGACAGTTAAATTAGAAATGGGGTCCCTCAATAAAAGTTCCAGATGCAGCTTCCCCTTTTGCTTTGGCTTAACACTCTGATTACCACATTACGCAAATCTAATGCACACCCTAATTTGGCAAAGTAATTTAGCTAAAAAAAGGTGAGCATTAGATATAAGTAAATAGGGTATTTCATTCCTCCACAATCCACCTACCTTCCTCCCCCCACCATCAATAATTAAGCACAAGGACCTAATAGAATGACACCTATACAGGAGGCTAGATTTCAATTGAATATTAGAGGAAACCTCTTGACTACAGGAGTGGTTCAGCAGTGGAGCCAATTGCCAGCAAGGCAATAAGGTTTCCTTTTCTGGACATTTTCAAAAAGAGGCTGGATAACTACCTGCTGGGGATCCTACACTGAGCAGTGGGTTGGACTCAATGGTCCATGAGGCTTTTCCCAATTCTATAATTTTATGAGAAAACCATGCATGCTGCTTTGGGCTCATTTATATTGTACCTTTCTTCCAATGTCCTCAAAACATTAAAATAGGATATAAGTACAACGAATTAATAAGTAAATAGTTGCAACAATAATTGGGAGTCTATTGTAACTAATAACTAAATAATTATTTGTATTCCTAGTTAGAACACATCTTACAAGTACTGTACTTTGAATGTGTTTCAATTCTGCAGTTGTTCCATGCCACTCTAATAAGAAAGCAAAGGAAGGAAAGGAATGGTAACCTCTGGACATTTCCAACATTCTTGCACCAGTTAAAAAATTAATATGGCATCTGTTTTCTGCTTTTAATTCCATATACCTCCCAGTGATACCACTCAGTGACTTGACTTGGCACCATTTGCGGGTTAGGATTTCAATTGCATTTTTCTCAAACTGTGAGGAGAGGATTATTTTTGTCCAAACTAGTGTTAAAGATTCAAAATGATAATATTATATCTCTGCCTCGCAAAGCAACATCTCTAATGAAAAGCAGCCAAGATACATTAAGAATGAGCAAGAGATAAGAGAGGAATTTCAGCTATAACTCTTTCTGGAGGATTATATTTAAGAACGCTTGGAAAAGAAATGTACATTTATGGTTCAACAAAGAAATAAGATCTCATCCAAATTGCCCAAGGTATGAAACCTTGTATTAAATCCATTAAAACCTACATATGGGAGACATATGACCATCGTACAACTGGTCAGCGGTAAGGTGTGCAAAGAATCCATTTGTGTCATCCCTTCCTCAAAGCTTGAAATATGAAGCCAGCAGAGGAAGCAGCAGCTTCAAAACATGCAGACTGTGCCTCCTGCTTGTGCAAAAATCCCATTGTAAATCCAAAGGCTTATTTGCACAGAGATGTTTGACAGCATCCAAATATGTCCTGCAGATGCCTAATTGTAGCTTTGTGACTGCCAGATTGGACACTGGTGTGTGTCGGTGTGTGGGTGAATGTGTGTTTAATTAGCTGAGAATTGTATCTGTTGGCATGTTTCAGTGGTTTTACTGCCTGTGGCTATCAGTTCTTGCACCATCCAGAAAGCATTTAGAAAGCACAGAAGAGTTATGCCAGTGTGTCACTGTGACCTGTAGCAGTCATCTGGCATCTTGTAAAAACAACATGTTTGTGCCAGCAGCAATAAGTGTTGTTTAGATGCTGCCATGCCAAAAACATTCACTTTCAAAGGCAGGAATCTTATCCAAAGTTGCAGAATAGATGAGAACTGGAGAAAAAGGGACAAGGATAAGAATGTCGTGAAAATTGTTGCTTTGTGCTACTTGCCAACTTGGACACTGGTGTGTGTCCTAAAAATATTCACACTGTGCAAGTAATTCAGTATTAAAACTTCTGATGAATTTATTTTATTTTATTTATTTACTGTATTTGTATTCCACCCTTCTCACTCTGAAGGGGACTCGGGGTGCATCACAATACAAATATACATAGAAAATATTCAATGCCATTAGACATATGACATATAGACAGAGGCAACTTAACATTTTCCAGCTTCCGGCTTTATGAGGGTATGCTCAATTCCGGCCACAAGGGGAGCTGCCGCTTCATCGTCCTCCTTGATTGAGTACTTCCTCATTCCTTTCTGCATGCTGCTGGAAGTTTTTATGGTGTCGTAAATTAGTTAAATTAGCCTCCCCACATAAAGCGGTATCTAAATTTTCTACTTGATAGATGCAACTGTCTTTCGAGCTGCTTAGGTAAACAGCGAGCTAGGCTATTAATGGTTGGGAGCTTAATCCGATCCGGGCTTCGATCTCATAACCTTTTGTTCAGTAGTGATTTATTGCAGCTGGCTACTAACCAGCTGCACCACAACCCGACCCAAATCTATATAGGCTGATGAAAAAAATTGTTTGCCACCATATTGTCCTGGTCTGCCTTGACCCTCCAGTGATCTTTTGGAATATGGGATGGCTGTGTAAACAATTGTCGCTGGTTCTATCTTGGATCCAAAGTTACAGTTTATATGGACCCAAAGTTACAATATACAATACATAGGCTCAAAGTCCCAGTTTGCTCTGGATTCTTGGGGGGAAATCAGAGCAACCAGCAACTATTAAAATGTGGTTCAAGACCCCATTAAGCGCCTTTGGCCTATGTTAACCTGAATCAGCTCCATGCGTCATGCAGTTGTCATAGAGCTGATTCACTCCCTTTCAGGATAAATGGTCAATGTAGATGTGGCAAATGCAAAGTCCCATTGATAGATATTTAACATCTCATGGTTTTTATTTTATGAAGTGTATGGGTCTCACATTGCCATCCAGATTTCTTCTGTTGAAGTCACAGGGATCGCCCATTTCAAAATGGAAAATGATGTCTTACAACTAATAATTTCCCAATACAAAACTGACATACTTTTCCCACCTGCCCACCCCTGTTGTTGTGGCACTAATATCTAATAGGAATGCAAAGCTTTATACCTAAATATTTGTGGTCAGAAGCTGTTCCAGCTACAATAAGCAGCAAAAACACAACTGATGGGTTTGACGTTTGCGGTTCAAGATTACAGCAGGCTGATGAGGACATCAAAAACATAAAGGTTTTGATCAATGAAAACTACTCACTGTTAACACAAAAGTTCTTAGCTACTCTGAATGAAAAGGAAGTGCACTGGGAGAGAAAGTAATGAACTCATAAAAAGCATGAGAGGACTTTTTTGATGACCAACCCATGAAATAATGAGACCACACACAGTATCTGGGGTGGAACAAGGGTCACTTTATTTAACTACCACCTATTTATTTTGTATTCCTTATAGATAACATAGTTAGTCATGGGATTGACTTTGTGGAGTGTATGTATTTATTGTAACCCTGCAATCTATCCTGAGATCTTCTGGTCGAAACCATCAAGAAGATACTGGCTGGGAACTGGGTGAAAGAAATACAAACCCAGATCTGAATTACTGACTTAACTCATTTATTTATTTATTTATTTTGGGGGGGGGGGGGGATGTGCGACACATCATTACAGGAAAGAGTAACAGCAAAATAGTGAAGAAAGTAGACTTTTCCAGTAGTCATTAATTGTAGCTCACAGTTTTTATATACATGCTGTTGTATTGACTGGGTGGTTGTATACAGCCATTATATAAAGAATGTAGGCAATCTATTTGACAATAAGGAGCAGAGAGATGCCATTGAGGACGTGTTTTGGGTAGTCACATGTACTTGAACTTCAAAGCCATTTTTGGCATTTTAATACTGGATTCAGCAGAGTCATTCTGTGAAATTAATTGACTATGCATCCAGGATGGAGGGAAAAGGAAAGGAATAGGAAAGGAAAAGAAAATACGCCTTAGTAAGTTTCCAAAATTACCAATAAAATGAAAGATGTGGTGGTGATTGCTAGCCTATATTCCCCACCCACGCCGTTGTTAAAAGACATATTAATGAAAGCTAGATAGATAATGAAGTTTGAAATGATTAGGCCCAAGTCAAGACATTGCACAGCCTAAGATGGAACAGAAAATGGCAACCCCTCCTTCTCCCTTCTATGTGTAATAGCTAAGGCCTGCAAAGCTGGCACTCAAGGATAACAATTTTGTTTTATATCAAGTTATTGGTATGAATTACACCAAGTTATTTAAATATCCCAGAATTTGCATAGCCACAACCTTGCAATATCCAGCAGGCTGCTTCCTCTGCCTCACCGCCTTCTTTGTTCCACAAAACCTTATTCTAAGTAATGGACTAGCACAGGGGTCCTCAAGCTTTTTAAGCAGAGGGCCAGTCCACAATCCTTCAGACTGTTGAGGAGCCAAATTACCATTTGAAAAAAAAAAACAAATCAATTCCTATGTGCATTGCACATGTCTTATTTGTAGTGCAAAAAACCCCCAACAAAAACAATAAAAGAACAATACAATATATAAAAATAAAAACAATTTTAACCAACATAAACCTATCAGGATTTTAATGGGAAGTGTGGGCCTGCTTTTGGCTAATGAGATAATCAAGTTAATTAGGATTGTTGTTGTTGTTGTTGTGTGCCTTCAAGTCATTTCAGAATGTGGGCAAGCCCAAGTCTCAAACTGAGGGAGGGGGCCAGGTAAATGGCCTTGGAGGGCCGCATCCGGCCCACGGGCCTTAGTTTAGGGACCCTAACCCTAACCCTAACCTAAACCCTAATCCTAACCTTCAACAAAATCTCTCACCCAAACCCTAACTGTAACCCTAGCATAACCCTGATCCTAACCCTAATCTGAACCCTAACCTAATCGTAAACCCAACCCTAATCCTAACTCTAACCCTAACTTTAACACTAACCTTAACCCTAACCCTATCCCTAACACTAACCGAACCCTAACTGAAACCTTAACCTTAACTCTAACTCTCACTCTAGCCTAACCCTAACAATAACCCTAACAGTAACTCTAACCCTAACCCTAGCCTAACCCTAGCAGGGGCCAGGTAAATGACCTTGGAGGGCCGCATCCAGCACATGGGCCTTAGTTTGGGGACCCCTGGACTAGCGCTACACACCAGAGGGAATTTGCATAATCTCCTTTCTAATCATATCACCTTGGGAAATACAGCTAAGGCCCCTTCCACACAGCTGAATAAAATCCCACATTTTCTGCTTTGAACGGCAATATATGGCAGTGTGGACTCAGATAACCCAGTTCAAAGCATATATTGTGGGATTTTCTGCCTTTATATATTCTGGGTTATAGGGCTGTGTGGAAGGGCCTTGAGAGGAGAAAGCATGGATCACCATGAGAAAATCACCCATTTGGAATTTTGCCTCCCCATCAGACTCACACGATTTAAAATCTGGCAATACATTCATCTTACATTCATCACAAGGTCAGTATTTTTTAACCAGGAGATCCCTTGCCCTGCCCAAAGCCCCTTACATTAAAGGAGACTGACACCAGTTTAAAACCGGTTCTTTCCATGGAATCCTATGGTTCTGTCCAAGTCCCATAGGATACAAGAGACAGTGATGCAGGATAAAACCATTTCTTTTCATGGGATCCTATTATTCTTGAACCGCATAAGGTTCAAGAGACTGCTGAAAGGGGGCAATGAAACAGGATGGGAAACTTTTGATGGTTACCATCCTACCAGTTTTTTCATTGTAACGATGGGAGTAAAGTGCGATAAGAGATAGGAGCTCTGAACAGGATTGTTGGCCTGTATTCAGAATGCCCTCCTTTCAGGACATTTCTGCTTCTTTGCAACCCTGGAACATGTGATGAGCTCTGTGCCTCACCATGCTAGAGAAGAGGCTGAAGTGTCCTAAGAGAAGGAAATTTCTCAATGTGATGAGGTCAGATAGCCAGAGCTTTCTCCTTTCAGGACACTTCTGCCTCTTTTCAACCAAGGAGGGCTATGCATGATGGTCAGAAGTAGTTTAACTCATGGGATGAACATAGTGCCTTTCCATGCTTGAAAAGAGGCTGAAGTGTCCTAAGGCTAGGAAATTTCTCAATGTGATAAAGTGGTAACAGCCGGAGACTATTCACGAAACATGAGCTCAACAATCCTTAGCATTTGTTCATAGTTTTCAAAGTAATCAAAATTAGCCAGTTCCAAGTTGATGGGTTTGTTTTTTAACTACTAAAACTTTTTAAAAGTAATAAGTTGGGTTCTAAACCTGACTTAAGTAGTTGCTGGGCCCTTCCACACAGCCATATAACCCAGAATATCAAGGTGGAAAATCACACAATATCTACTTTGAACTGGGTGATCTGAGTCCAATCTGCCATATATCCCAGTTCAAAGCAAATAATGTGGGATTTTATTCAGTTTGTTATAGTTGCATTTTAAAAGGAGCTCTTTCTTTTCTTATCATTCACAGCAAAGTAAAATTTTAGTGATTTTAAAAAAACACATCAGATTGCCACAAAGCTGACAGCATGTTCTACAAAATACAGTAATAGTCATATCACAAAAGGAGTAAAATTATTGAACAACTTAATTATGGCTTTATTATTGCAAAAAAAAAAAATAATTACACATACCCCATTATTGAAAAAAAATATCTGTGATTCTGGGTAATACAACCCAAGGTCAAACATTAGAAGGAGTAGAACAAGAAGTCAAAATTTCCACAATTCCAGTATATCTTCTCAATCCCATGACTTTAATATGATATTTTCGTATGCCAAAATTTCTGCTAAAGGTCATAGAAGGCTATGGGACTGTATTTAATATCTACATCTTGTCTGCTGAGAAAACACATTCTCTCCAAGCTTATTAAAACCAGGAATCTGCCATGTTTGTCCTGAGCTGTGGTCTTTCTTGGGAAATTTCACCTACCTTGCCCATTAATATATCTGACCTAAACTGAATAAATGTATTGAAAATAACATATTTTCAGAGTCATCTAGAGATTCGAATACATTTATATTTGATATCGGCTGGTTCTTGCTCCACAAGCTGTTTCACTTTGATGGCACACTTGTCATTTCCCCGGGGGCAAGTGACTAATGTGAAATATTTCCTACGGAAACTGAACATGCCCCATTTTGTCAGGTTATACTACAATTTAAATTATATTTTATATTTGTAGTATTTCTGTCGCCCTTAAGTATTTACTAGCACTTCCTTTATTATTTGCTGGCCTTCACATTGCTCTTTAGCAACACACCTCTTCCATGCCTTCCAAAATATGATGGATGAAACAAGGGAAATATGGATTCTGCACTATCCCATCTTCCCCCGCTTTCTAATGCTGGGTCTACACTGCCCTACATCCCAGGATCCGATCTCAGATTATCTGGCAGTGTAGACTCATATAATCCAGTCCAAAGCAGATAATCTAAGATCAGATCTTGAGATATAGGACAGTGTAGATCCAGTCTAGTACTCATTGTTAAAAACTCCTCAGGGCCATTTAATCCAGATTATCAAAGCAGATAATCCACATTATATGCTTTGAACTGGATTATATGAGGCCCCTTCCACACAGCTGAATAAAATCCCACATCACCTGCTTGAAGTTGAATATATGGTAGTGTGGACTCAGATAACGCAGTTCAAAGCAGATATTATGGGATTTTCTGCCTTGATATTCTGAGTTATATGGCTGTGTGGAAGGGCCATGAGTCTACAATGCTAGATAATCCAGTTCAAAGCAGATACTCTGAATTTTATATGGCAGTGAAGAAGGCTCCTTATTTTCCAACACCCTGTAATTCATTAACATTGCCATTCTGCATACACTTGACTACTACTATGCCATACAATGGCTCTTACTTTTGAGTAGAGCTTGTAAAATTTCAGAGGAAAAAATATTACTGCAGCCACTTTTACTCAAGCAAGATGAGGGTCTGAGGCCCCTTCTACACTGCCCTATATTCCAGGGTCTGATCCTAGATTATTCGAATATCCCAGATTATCTGGCAGTGGAGACTCAGGCTCCTTCTATACTATCTGTATATCATGTCTTCTATGCCTCTTGCTGTTACTAGAATAGCTTCCACACAGCCAGCTCTGTCAGTTTGGGCAGTAAATATTTCACATCTATTGAGTGACTGCTGTGACAGGCAAAACTAATACAGACAGGAAGTTACAACCAAAGGGTGAGGTGATGGAGAGCTACCTTTCCTGCAAAAGGAAGCTGTAGGAATATTGATAACAACAATACGCAGGTTGCTATTTTCTCTGTGATAAAATGCCAGGACATTTCTTCTCTATTCAGAACACAGAGGCTCCTAGGAAGTTGATGAAAGCTTCACAAGAGATGAATTTGCAAAATTAAATGACAACATTTTAAACAATAATGTGCTATTCACATGACAGGAAGGTTAATAAATAGGTTCATGTTTATGTGATCATCTATCACAGCACAAAGTGTCAAGCACACTGTTAACACTACTCCCTTCATTTAATCACTTACCAATTTCAGAATTTTATTATAGTCCAGAAATAGAATCCAAAAATTAGGTTATTTGATCTGGCGCCTTTTGTAACAAACTGCCCTTCCACACAGTCATATAACCCAGAATATCAAGGCAGATAATCCCCAATATCTGCTTTGAACTGGATTATCTGAAGGCACTTCCAGACACCACTGAATTGCGGATTTTAGTCAGGGCAAAAAAATCCGGGCCTTCAGAAGAGGTCCACATACAGAACTATTGATCCCAGGATTTCTGTCTCCATCGTCCAGACTTGATGCTTTGTTGCGGGATTTAGAGGCTCCCAAGATGACCACCACAGGATGTCCAACAGAAACTTTGGCATTTGTTTAACTCAAGATGCAGATATGAGGATATGCGAATCACCTTGCTGCCTGACCTTCTGTCCAGACAGATTTGATTGTGTACTTGTGGCATCGAACAACAGATTGCTGTTCCTGGGTTATACATAGCTGTTCCTGATTGCTTTTATTGTGAAAAGATGTACAACATTGACTAGGGGAGCACAACTTTGTCCTGGCCAGAGAAACTGTGCCCTTCATACGTTTAATGAGGTTTCTGCTACACAAACAAACCTAATGGGGTAGGACCAATTCTGTCCAAGTCAGCACTACACAGTCAAACAGGAACACACACTTTCAAGCCAGGAACAGAACGTTGTCATTATTGACACTTTTTAGAGGCTGCCTAGCCATCTGTCCATATGGGTTTTGTCATGTACTTATGGCATGGAACAGCAGGGTGATTTTCCTGGATTTAAAGTACCTGTTCCTGTTTCATTGTGTACTATTGTGGAAGTACTTGTTCCACCCCAGAAACTTCATTTTTCTGCCACAAACTTCATTAAACAAGTGAAGGACAAAGTTCCTCTTCCCAGGACAAAGTTTTCGCCTTCTATTCAAGTGTCACCTTCTTTTTAGGAACCAACCAATCAGGAACGAACATCTAAAACCTGGGAACAAATCTAGATAAAAAATCCCATGATTTCCAATTGCGGGAACATACAGACATGCGGAGATCCGCATTTTCTGCTCACAACCGGAATATTCCCGCACCTGAACATCTCACATTTTTTGCTGTTTGTAGCGCTTCCTCCTGCGTTTTGAGGGAACAGCATCTGGCCACCCTCCTGATTACTGCGGAAACTCCTGGGATAAAGTTACTGTCTGAGCGGGCCCTGAGTCCACACTGCCATATAATCAGGTTCAATGTGGATTTTATACAGCTGTGTGGAAAGGTAACATTTAACCTATACCCACACACACACACACACACACACACACCAAAATCCAAAACTAGTAATGATGGCTAAAAGTTTTCTCTGCTGTGAAAAGAACTGGCCATTTTAGCAAAATCAGAAGGTCTCTGCTAACTCTCCATCCAGTCCCATACTTAGTCTGCCTACTATAAAAGGTAAAGGTTTCCCCTGACATTAAGTCCAGTCATGTCTGACTCTGGGGGTTGGTGCTCATCTCCATTTCTAAGCCGAAGAGCCAGCGTTGTCCGTAGACACCTCCAAGGTCATGTGACCGGCATGATTGCATGGAGCGCCGTTACCTTCCCACCGGAGCGGTACCTATTGATCTACTCACATTGGCATGTTTTCGAACTGCTAGCTTGGCAGAAGCTGGAGCAACAGCGGGTGCTCACTCCGCTCCCGGGATTTGAACCTGGGACCTTTCGGTCTGCAAGTTCAGCAGCTCAATGCTTTAACACACTTTGCCACCGGGGCTCCTCCTGCCTACTGTATAAATCTAGAAATTTTCATCAGAAAATCAACCCTCCAAAACTGGGTCAACTTATCCACAGGTCAATGTACAAACTGCACCTTAACTCTTATGTTTAAAGGAACTATCTCCTTCTCTGAATAGAGTGGTGAAAGGCAAGAGCACAGTCCATCTCAGGAGAACCTAAAAGAAGCACCGATCCCCCTTTACTCTCCACCGTGACACCACTTCTGGCCTTTTTGAATGTCTGGATGGGAAAATGGCATTGGCAGCTCTTTGACACATTCCCCCAAAGGAATGCTGCGAGAGTAGAAATTTGTAGTCTCCCCTATTTCTTAGAAGTCATCACAAGGACAGATTAATGTTATTTCTAACAAACTGTCACTCCGATAATTATAGGGTTTTTAAAAAATCAGATACTAGACCATTATTTACTGTGTTTGCCGTATAGTGTGCGTATCTTTAAAACGTTCAAAGCATTTGCAGGTCTCTAAAATGACATAAGACATGGAATCAGGTGCCATCAGGTTCCCAAGATAATAACATTTTTAAAAGACAGAGCTCCACTAGATAACACATTGTTTGATACTACGAATAGTCCAGTGGATATCCCAGACACCCGCATTCTGCAGCCGCAGATAAATGGCATAGAATAGTGTCAAATATCTGATAACAGAGTTCTTAAAACAGGATTGATGCTACGTCTCCCTTTCTCCATCTTATCACGGTGGACATGCAACCGGACAGTCTCTCTGCACTGCTCACTTCTCAGGCATACAGCATAAATCCATACAGTACAAATCCACTTTTATATAAAACCTCCCTGAATAAGGCATGGCGCTTGTAATGGAAAATTAATTGGATTTCTTTATGACCGGCAACAATCCCATGGAAAATTATGTAAGTATAGCATGATTCAATCTTGGTGTGCGCTTGAATCATGCTTTTAAAAAAATGTAGAAAAGAATGTGCTATCTCAAAGAGAGAGAGAGCGAGCCAGAAATGAAAATAGCAATTTCTAACCACGTGGCCCAACATCATTTGTAACGGCACAGACAATGTGCATGTGTCATTGTCCCAACCCAGTGTAACATAAATGCACAAATTATAAGCCATTCACTGTGAATTCCAAAGCCCTTTCAAGGCCTCTGGGCTTGACATTGTGAGGACATAATGCTCTCTTTTCATGTCTCCCCATGTTCTGAGCCAAAGTGTATGCTTCGTGCATTAAAGAAAAGGGGGAAAAGATTGCTTCATCTCATTATCAGATCTACCTTTCCAAATAATGACAAGCTTGAGTATTCTTGTGTACAAGTTTGTGGCTTTGTTAACACACATGGTTTCGCAATAAAGAGGAAGACAAATACATCAAAGACATTCTGTGAGTGCCTCATAGGGGACCAGATTATTTAGGGAGGGGGGAGAGAAAAGAGGAGAGAGAGAGGGAGAAGGCCTCTTGTTTTTTTAATAGTAGCATAGAAAAAAAATCTCAACCACTAAGGTTTTCCTTCACCCCAAATGACCAGCTGCATCTGCCAATAGTTCCTCAGCAGTTACTTAATAATACGTTTCATCATCTTCCCTGCCCCATTTCATGCCAAATTGGTCAAGGCATTGAACATGCAATCTATGTATAGTTCTCTGGAAAAACAGTGCATCTGTCATGAGATGAAATATGAATATATGGTTTGAATGAACTGTATGGTAGGAATAAATGAATGAGAGCTAATAATTTGGAGACACAATTCTAAAATTAAGGCCTGCAATGACTAACTGCCTGCTTGCTGAACTGTAATTAAAAGTTGCTAGTGAGAACTGAAATGGTTGACCTGCCTAGTTAAGTGTGATAACTGTGACAGTGATAAGAGAAATGTTTACATCTGTTTACATCTGTCAACATTGCTGACTTGATGAACTTTTGAGGCAGAGACAATGACTCTTTTAAATTAAGGATGTTAAGAAGGAGGTCAACACAAGGGCAACACTAATCAAGAGAAGTCAACAACATCTGGCCAGAATACTCCAGGATGGAAGACATCTATCATTAATTTACAACTTTGGGACAACATCTGCAAAATATTGCTATATAAGTGACCTTATGACAATTCAGAAACAGAGACACTGTTCACCTGCTATGCTCTGCTCCATGGGAAGGGGAAAGAAAGTGTACTTTTGGAGAGTGTCAGATCTGCTATGGGAAAGCAGGATTTTGTACACTTGCTCCTTTTCTCGAGGGAAGAGGAAGGACTGCATTTTGGAATCATGATACGTATTGCAGTGTGATAGTTCTTCTGTAGGGAAAGCAGGATTCTGATCCTTGGCATTGTTCTTAGGGAAAAAAGGATGCATTTTAGAGTTTTGAAGTTTTGGCGTTTTGGCATTTTGGAACTATGTGTTGACAGGCTGCAGAGGAAGCAGGGCCTGGCCTAAGCAAGTGCTTCTCCAAGGAGGGAGGAAAGTATATGGTAATATTTCGATGCATGAGCATGAATGCATGTAGATGTGTGTGAATGCTGAGTGAAAATATAACCCCTCCTTTTGTCTGTTTGCTAGCCAATGTAATGTAGTTGCATAGACTCTGTATGTCTGTATGTCTAAGTGTTGTTCTGTAAAAGTTCTGCTGAACCCTCTCACACTGAAATTGCAATATAAAGAATCTATGCTTTAAAAGCCCCTGGTGGCACAGTGTGTTAAAGCGCTGAGCTGCTGAACTTGCGGATCAAAAGGTCCCAGGTTCAAATCCCGGGAGTGGAATGAGCGCCCACTGTTAGCCCCAGCTCCTGCCAACCTAGCAGTTCAAAAACATGTAAATGTGAGTAGATCAATAGGTACCGCTCTGGCAGGAAGGTAATGGCCCTACATGTAGTCATGCCGGCCACATGACCTTGGAGATGTCTACGGACAATGCCGGCTTAGAAAGGGAGATGAGCACCAACCCCCAGAGTCGGTCATGACTGGACTTAACGTCAGGGGAAAACCTTTACTTTTACCTATGCTTTAAAAGATATTGGAAAGTTATTCATAGCGCATTCATACTGTAGAATTAATGCAGTTTGACCCCACATTAACTGCCATGGCTCAATAGTATGGAATCCTAGGAGTTTGGCCTAAAATACTAAAGATCTTTAGTCCTTTTGGCAGAAACGATTAAAGAACTTGTTAAGATTATAACTCCCAGGATTCCATAACATTGAGCTTTTAAATGAATTTAAGTAGTATCAAACCCCATTCATACTACAGTGTGTAAACAAAAATCCTAAATAGCTTCTGTCATAGAAAAGAAATGCAGGATTCTGGAGTCCAGGATATTTACTGGACCAATATATCTACCATATTAATTAGTTCTACTTGGCTGTGATCCTTCACACAATGAAAGTTGGATGAGAAGGTAGTGGAGGCATGCTTAACAGTCCCAATTACTCTGACATGTCTTTGTCACAGATTTCAATGCATTTACTAAAGGAAGGAAGTCTGAATTGAGGCGTTTAGTCACTGTGTGCAGACTGACCACAGGACCGAAGATTTTTATGACCCAGGATTCTGAATCATACAGAGAGATTTGGTCACAAACAGGGCTCCCCATCTCACCAGGGTGAACCAAGTTGTCACGTTAGGTTTCTCTCCATTTCTCATTTTTCCCAAGCTTAAGTATGGATCTATTTCAGAGGAAGGAACTGGAAAAATTATATCAGAATATTCCTCTCCTAAGAAAACCCTACCAAATTCATGTCAATTGGTGGCTTAAAGACTCATTCATGTGCGTCTACCAACAATATTGGTAGGATATTGATCTTTTGAGCTCCTGCTGACACTTTGATTCTCCCTCCCTCCCTCCCTCTTCAGAGAAATGACAAAAAAGATCTTCTCTACATGAGAAAGTGCAACCACTGGAGGGCCAAACCCTTCAAAAAACATTACTGTTTGCTTAGCTACATTTGGAGCCAAGATAATGATTTGATTTTTTAATAGCTCTGATTGACTGAGAGCAATGAAAAAGATGCATCTACAAATAATTAGAACTGTAAAGGAGATTGCAAAAGGAACAAATGAAATGAGGGAATTGAGGAGTAGGATGGGAGTAATTATTGTAAAGGACTGAAATTTCACTTGTCTAGGGCCTAAACATCCTAAAGGTAACAGACCCTGTCTGCTGTTGGGAGCTAAGCAGGCTGAGCCTCAGTTAGTAATAGGATGGGATACCACTAATGGATAATAGGTGATGTACACTATGTTTCAAAAGAAGGAACTTGCAAAAGTATTTTTTTTTGTCTAAGAAAACCCTATGACACTCATGAGGTCATTGTAAGTCAACAAGCAACTTCAAGGTATGCCCATGCACACACACACACACACTGATCCATTTAAATGAGAAAAAATGAACATTAAAATACTGTAAAAGAGCCTCTAAGGGCGCTTCAAGACAGCATCAAAATTCAGATGAAATAAATGGGTTTAAAAATTGGGGAACTGGATAGCAAGTCCAGACACAGACCTGTCAGTCCTGGGAAATAGTCCCCCTCCATCCTGACACCTTCCTTTGTAGAGGATTTTACAAATTGGAAAGATGGACAGGGGGCATCTGGCGGAAGGTGTGTTTTTAAAAATTCTCTCTGAGATGCTCTGGATCGTATATGCGATTATGTGAATATCTCAATGTACACACAAGCAGACTTCTTATTCTCACTCCTCACCCAACTGTAGATTCAAGCTCTGTTTAATATCATAAAGATCTGAACAAAAGAATGGTTGCAGAGAGTTCAAATCATAATTGCTTTACATTTGTACTTTCTTTTAGCCACCTGTGTGTCCGTGATTCCATTTTTTTGACAGCCCTGATCAGCTGTTTCGGGCTTTTAAAATGTGCACATGCACTGGAGCAGTCCACACCAAGATATATGAAGGAAGTCACATGCTTTCCATGACTGCAGGGTTTTGAAAGTCAGCAAGACGAAGGGGAAAGTATCCGAGTGGCGAGGAAGGTGAGGGGGGAAGGGTTTGGGGTGAGGGAATCTGGAGACTTTTTGGTGACTTCCTGTTTTGAATTGCTTTGGTTATTTTTAGTGGTTTTATGATCAGTTAGAATAAAATAGAATAACTTTATTATCATTGTAAATTGTACAACAAAATTAAATGCTTTCCCCAGCACACATCACAAAAACAACACACCCATCCTGCTACACTCCAACCACCACTGCACATCCCCCAATGCCATATCAATACAAAACTATTGAGTTCAATATAGTTACAGCTCTAGAATAATTTTGGTGTAATTTTTCAACTAAAAAAATGTTCAAGAAATGAGGAAAATGCAAGAATGCCAAAACAACAATGGAGATCTCATGCAGTCCATGATACAGACACTTCCCAGACCACAAATAATGTGATGGGACACATCTTAGCTTGCCTGTGTTAGACTGACAATGTTCTCCTATAATTTGTTCGGTCAAGAGATAAACTCTCACCATCATGGTGTTTCCATGACATAGTTATGTTAGTAAGCCGAAAGTTTCTATGATCACAAAATAAGAACCTTTAAAAAAACCCAAAAAAACAATTGGGGTGATTACATCATATGCCACTTTTCCAAGCCAGGGTCCCTTATTATCTGTGAATATAACAGGGATCCTCAGGGAAGCTGCAGAGAAAACTTTTTCCCAGTGACTGGGTTTTGTTTTTGTTTTTGCAGTGATATGTTCTTGAAGAAACAATGGAGACTCAAATGACCTGCTGTCACTGGAGATGAAAACAGCCAAATCTTTTTTATTCGCAGGGATCAATATAGCAACTTGCATTTTGGAACTTTATTTTGGGGGCATGGCTATGGGGACTATCAGAATAAACACCTGCAGTTCAACATTAATAAGTTTCCTAACTCCTTGACTTCAAATTTCTACATTTTATCATACATGTATTGAATTGGCCAAATACACTAGGGTTGAATTTGAGTGTATGCTAGCTTTCTTCTGTTGGCGTGGGCAAAAGAGTGGCCCCCACACTTCATTATGCAGGAATGAGATCTCTGCAACAGAGGACTTCAGACCTACTTACAATTCACCAGTATGTCCATTGGACTGGCTTTAGGAGACCTCAGAAGTTAAGAATACCGCAGAGGAGGTATCAGAATAAAACATCAAACACATTGGTTCACAATAAGATGAGAATCAGCTCTTGTTCCAAAAAAGACAAACTTCCAATTTACAGCAGACGCCTTGAGGGAGAACTCTGTCTGTCTACCCCTTCACCTTGGGATGGATAATATCTGTATCGGAGCCCCATTTCCCTTTCTAATTCTATTCCCACTTCTGTCTCTCTGACTTTGCAAACTGCTACCTGTGCTGCCTTGGGCCAAGGCATTGTTTACCTTTCCAATCCCTTTCCCCAGTCTGATTACACTTCTTCCATGTCTCCCTGACTCTTTGTGCCCTCCTATTCCCTTATTCAATGTCCTTTTGCCTTTTTGTATCACTCACACACATTGCTCTGTCTTGTCTGGTCCTTCTCCCACCTCCTGCCTCTTCTATAGCATTAACCGGACCGTTGCCAGGTTTGTGCTAATGCTGCTCATGTTTTTATTATATCTTTTCCCCATGCTACCAGCCCACTCTGCTCAGTTTCCTATAGGGAATTTGGACTCTTAATCTCTGCACATTGTCTTCTTACTCCTTTCCCCCACTTCTATGGCTTAAGTCCTGATCTGGTGCACTGTGACTTTGAGCTAAAGATCTCCACGCATATTTGAGAGTAAAGGTGGAATGCCACATACATATAGATGAGGGGATGTGGTAGCATTTGGGAGGTATATAGAATATAATCTTCTCACACATACATTTATGCACCAGTAGAGCATTTAGAACATTTTTGAAACAAAAGAATTCTCTTAGTGCACGATTCCAACTGCATTTGGGGGTTCAGTATCAAATAAACAGAGAACATAGGAGTGATGGAATGGCATATTCTCCAAAAGAATAAATAAAGAGAGCAATGCATCCCTGCTCTCATAGGCAAATCTTAGGACTTTATCACACCATCCTGCAATCTCATCGCAATCACGTTGTTTAAGCAAATGGAAACATACTGTTGTTGGAACAATCTCTTTCACACCTTGGCACAATTACACAATCCTGGCACTTCATTGATTGAATTCCTGTTATTAGTCTTTCACACAGCTTCACTTCTTTACCCATATTTCCCCTACTCCAGGCATTTGCTCTGTTGTTTTCCCCTATTTTTCTATTTTCCTCTTGCTTTGTTGCAACTGGGCACCCCTGATAGTGCAGCAGGTTAAGGCGGTTCGAATCCAGGGAGCAGGGTGAGCTCCTGATGTTAGCCACAGCTTCTGCTAACTTAGCAGTTCGAAAACATGCAAATGTGAGTAGATCAATAGGTACCACTCTGGCAGGAAGGTAACGGTGCCTGAATGACCTCCATGTGGACTTCATCTTTTCTTTCCACTTAATGGCTCAGCCCTACCAGGCATATGCCTCCTTTTCTGAATAAATGCTCATGGACAGAGGACACTTATTCAAAGTCATTTATTATATAGCATTGATAACTGTGTTGACTCTGTATCGTCCTTTGCTGAGTACAGATTGTATGGCCAGTGTGTGACACAAGCAGTCTTTAGGTACAGAAACTGAAAGGCTTGTGCCACTTTTATTTCTATGACAAGAAGACTTTGTGAGAGTAAATAGATGAGGGAGTCTTCAAGAAGACGTATGGGGGCAGCAGGGAATTGAGGTCCATTACCAATGCCTTCTCCAAGGTCCAGAATGTTTTGTGGGACTTCATTGTGTAGTACCATGCTTGACAGATTTTATTGTCTTATATTATTTTTTTAGGACAGCTCTGGAGTGACAAGCAATTCTCTGATGTCCCTGGAATAAATGTATGACTCACCAGCTTTTCTCACAAATACAATTATTTTATATCTTGGAGCCACGATCCCTGGAAAATATCAGCATCTTGACAGTTTCTTCCACTCAAATGGTAACAATACATTAGCTTCTTCTACTCATCTAATCAGCAATTAGGCCTATTCCTACCAGAACACAAGATCTCTTAATTTCATTTTGTTGAAGTAATTGTATATGATTATGTCCGTCCCTAAATTCATATTATCCTGTGATGTATCTAACCCTACAGTTTCACAATTATAAATTACAAAAGAGCACATAGAACTATTTTTCTGTCATTTACTGTATTTGCATTTTACTGAGACCTATTTATTTAGATTTTTTTTTATTAATAAGTTTTAAAAGCACATCAAAAAGGTGCCTCTGAGTCAGTGAGTAAAGGGTTGTCTAACTAGATTTTAGATGATAGATTGTTGTGCATGTGCCTTCACGTTCTCTATCAACTTATGGCAACCACATAAATTGCATAGGGTTTTCTTAAGCAAAAAATACCCAAAGATGATGTTGGCAGTTCTTGCCTGTGACATATTGGCTAAAACAAATGTTTCATTCATGCCCAAATCCAAATCCTTTCAGACTGATCCAATTTACTTTGGTTCTAATTTGGCCTCATCTCTTTGCTCTAGGAACATCCATCTAAGAATCTTATCATAAAGGCCATGGATTCAGCCCGCATTCATGGACTCCTGGAAGGGGGCGTGGAGAAGCCGCCACTCCACACCCCACATTGCCCCCCTTACCATGCCCTCCTCCCATGGGGGGAAGTATCACCACTAGGCTTCCTTCAATTGCAGGGAAGACAACACTGGAAGGCTCCCGTGTTGCCTCAGCAGTGGCGGATACTGCTTTTTGTCCCTTTACGGCATGACTGAAAGTGCCTGTACGTTGTTTGAAGGGCTCCATGCCGAAACAGGAAGGGAAGCAGTGTACAATGGGCAAATTGGCCCATCCGATGAGGTTGTAAAAAGGCATCTTTGTGTTCAGGATGGGTGAAAGCACATGCATTTTTTTTCTGTGTTAGGAAAAATGGTAAACATATATCTGAAAAGCAAGACTGGCTCCAATCTTGCATGCATCTTTGCAACATGCAAATGTCTTCAAACTAAATCAAGGCTTTAGAGGACCAGATTTCTTGGAGGTCTCTCATTCATAGGGTTGCCATAAGTTAAAGCTAACTTAACAGCAAGACATTAAAGAACAACTGCCTTCAGACATTACAGAAACATATGCAGTCAAGAATCATCACTGTTACAACATGGAGTGTATCCATGATTACAATTTCACATCATACATATAATACAATCCCTGTTTATATAATACAATCCTTATTTATTTATTTATGGATGATGGTTGTGTTAAGTTAATATGTTTTGGTTCACTTTGCATCAATGTTGTGTTGTAACTTTTGTAGATTTAATTTAAATTGGTTATTTATTTTATTATTGTCTATTGTTGTATTGTTCACATTGATGTAAGCCACTCCGATTCCCTTTGGGGAGATGGAGCGGAATATAATAAAGTTATTATTATTATTCTTACTATACATTATTAAAAAGTAGTTGCGATCCTTCTGTGAGAAGTAGAATGTTACAGATCATAATTGACTCACACCAATTCTGAATATGAGATAGGAATTCTAGAGCTATGTCTTGATATTTATTTCTAGTAATGGAAAACCAGACATTGGGACAATGGTGAACACAAGTACAAATCAACACTGTTGTCCAACACAGCTTTCTCTGTGAGCAGAAAGCTCTTCATCATTAGCACTTAATCATATTTTCCTCTTTCTTGTAGCCCTGATGCTATTAGAGTAATGGGTTGGAATTGTGTGTTATTTACTCTTTAGGTCACTGCTGTTTCTAAGTACTGTGTTACATTATCATGTAATTTGTCTGTATTAAAATAACAGGTGCCAATTGTATTTCTTTTTTATGGATAGCTATTACTGAGGCAATTTTTCTTCATTTATTGCACACACACACACACACACACGCATATACACACCTATCTCTTAATGAAGTCCAACTTTTCATAAGGATTTGCAGTTCCATATTCATTAACTAACCTTAGCCATGTAGTATTCTTCCAGTATTTTGGATGGGGGATACTTATCAGTATAATATAGTAGTTCCTTGACTCTCATGTGAATCCTAAATTCATTAATTTAGATGTAAATCCATTGATATTAATGGAAATTACATAAGTTCTAAACTGCTGTGTTCATTGGTAATAGTAATGGGTTAGATGTGGCTGAAGTTAATCCAGACAACACAGAAGTGATCTTAGGGTGCATCCACACAGTAGATGCTATGACTCAATGCGATGATATCCTAGGACTTGGGGTTTGTTGAATCACCTGCACTCTTTGGCAGAGAAGACTAAAGACCTTGTAAAACCACAGCTCTTATGATTCTACTTATACCATTGACCATGTCAATTAAAGTGTTGTTGAACTGCTTTAATTCAACAGTGTGGGTGCACACTCTGATTCATGGTCCAGCCACACTAGTTTGGCCTTAGACAAGGGTTTCTCAACCTGGGGGTTGGGACCCCTGGGGGGTCACAAGAGGGTGTCAGAGGGGTCACCAAAGACCATCAGAAAACACATATTTCTGATTGTCTTAGGAGCCCCTTTGGCAGAGAAGGCTGAAGATCTCTTTGCCTGTTTGGCCCCAATTCTATCATTGCTGGGGTTCAAGGCGCTCTTTGATTGCAGGTGAACTATAAATCCCAGCAACTATAACTCCCAAATGTCAAGGGCTATTTCCCCCAAACTCCACCAGTGTTCACATTTGATCATATTGAGTATCATATTGAGTCCTGATCCATCATTGTTTGAGTCCACAGTGCTCTCTGGATACAGGTAACTACAACTCCAAAACTCAAGGTCAATGCCCACCAAACCCTTCCAGAAGTTTCTGTTGGTCATGGGAGTTCTGTGTGCCACGTTTGGTTCAATTTCATCCTTGGTGGAGTTCAAGGGGCTCTTTGATTGTAGGTGAACTATAAATCCCAGCAACGACAACTCCGAAATGACAAAATCACCTCCAGTATTCAAATTTGGGTGTATAGGGTATTTGTGCTAAATTTAGTCCAGTAATGAAAATACATCCTGCATATCAGATATTTACATTACAATTCATAACAGTAGTAAAATGACAATAACGAAGTAGCAACAAAAATAATGTTATATTTGGGGGCCACCACACCATGAGGAACTGTATTAAGTGGTCGCAGCATTAGGAAAGTTGAGAACCACTGCCTTAGACAATATATGCTGATGAAAATGGGAACAGCAGAATGGATCCACCCATACTAAAACCACCCAGTTAATTCATTCTTATTTCCATCAAAATCATCAAGACAGCAGACAATGCAAATTATTTATTCATTTTTGCTCCTTGCGCGCATAATTCTCTTTCTCGAACATTTCTCTTCCTATTGAGAGATCTGGTAAAGTGAGCGAATTGCTGCCCTTTTACAGTCAACATGGCTGGCAATTGGTGGGTGCTTGACCTTTGCCTTCTACAACTTCCTGATAGAGAAAAATCAAGGAAGCATAAGGACTGTATTTGTGTAGCTGTTGTAAATGGTTGCCTTGTGCTTTTTAAAAAAATATAGCCACTTAATGTGCTTGTTTTATAACCTTAACCCTCCCTGATGAATTTGTAACATAAGCTGGCACAAAACAGTTGACACGCGTGCTATTTTGTGACAACAACAAGGAATAGGTTAGAGGGAAATGTTCCAGCTAATAAGGGGTGAAATACAAAGCTCTTTGTCAGCAAAAGTGTCTGGGGCAGATTTGATAAGCCCTTTAACTGATCCAAATGCCGTAAAGTTAATTGGCAAGCAGACTTGGGTGACTCCGTCTTTGGTGTCTGCCCATGAAATGCAGTTCACTCTGAAAGGACTGGTTATGATTTCCACTGGCTCAAGTAAGAAGGAAACTAAACATTGTGAGAGTAGGAAAGCAATATACACTGATTAGAATAACAGTCTCAACATAAATAGAAAAGAAACTGTCACATTGATGTATTCTTTTTTGCTTCTTAACAAGTTAAACAGAAAATGCAAAATAAATTTGTGCCACAAGAGGCATATAAAACAACAAGTGATGATTTTATATGCGCTTTCTTTTTTTCTTTTTCTTTTTTCTTTATTTTTTATTTTTTATTTTATTTTTTTGCTTCTGTTTGTGGCAATTTGAATGGACTTTTTACATATAAAGAGTATGGGATGGCAAATATTTGACATTTGTCCAGCCTAACCCTTGCTGGATGATAGGAATTTATTAAACATATTCCCACAATGAGCACCTCTTGAAGGAAGAAGATGGATGAAGATCTGGGCTCATGAAAGGAAGGAGAAAAAAGAAAGAATTCTATGTGGCAAGGCATCTTCCTCCAAGGAATCTTTTCAGAAATAGTTGTGCTTCTAAATTGACACTTCAGCCCCTTCTGCGCTGTCCTTATACCTCAGGATCTGATCACAGGTTATCTGCTTTGAAGTGGATTATATGAGTCTTCAGTGCCAAATAACCTGGCATAAGCAGATAATCTGGGATCACATCCTGGGCTATAAGGCAGTGTAGAAGGGGCCTCAGACTGCATTTTGGACACCCACTGGAGACATATGAACACATAGAATTGCACTAAGAATACACATTCAGATTAGAAGTTACAGAAACACTGACTTGAGAAATGACATCTCAGTGCAACTCAATACAGATATCAGAACACAGAAGTATTTTATATTATAATTCTTACATTGTTTACAAACCAAACCCATTCATCTTCTCAATCTCTTTAACAAAATCTCCCCTCACCTGCTTACACTGTGATGTGTGAGGGGAATTCTTAGTAGATTGACAGGCCAGGGTTTCAAGTAAGGACCTGTGCTGAAAATTTGAAAGCTGCCTGAAACACAAGTTATATACATGATCTACTCCATTGGCCTATAGTTATTTATGAGTAGCAGAGCTGTGTGTTTTTTCCCCCTGATTAAGAAGGTCAAGAAAAACTTTTATCAGCGAGTCACTTTGGTATTGAAATCCTATTGCTCCAGGACAGAAACCCGGGACAAATTAAATCCATGTCTGTTTTGAGAAAAATTCACTGTAGGTGAAGGGAGGAATGGGGAAAATCTATTTTCAGTTGCATGTCCCCTACCAATTTACAGCTGAAACAGATGGACAGGTTAGTCCAAGCAAAACCAGAGTGTTGCCAAAAAGCATGTGGCAAGACAAGAAGGCAAAAGGACACTGACAAAGGATACCTTCTCAATATGTTTAATAGACAGAAGTCTTGAAAAAGCCTCATATTCTTATTGCTTAAGCTTTGGTTTTTCTCCATGTTCTGTTCAGGAAAGTTTTATTGCATTGAACAAACAATAATTAATTTCCTGGCAAATTAACCCAGAACATTGCAAACACCTCTATAGCTTTAAGAGATAGCTGGAAATTAGATTAATGACCTCATTACATGCAGAATTTTCCCCATCGTAGGAACACTACATCTCCATTTCAAGGACAAAGAGTCATGGAGCCCATCACATGACATTTGCCTACCTCTGGCTGTCATCCATTGCCCTTCATCCTTGAAATGGAGAGGAAGTGTGTGTGCTGAAAGGAAGGAGTTCAGAACATGGATATTCTGAGCCCCCTATTCTGAGAACCATCACTAACGGCAAAAAACACATGTGATGGGATCTGACAGATTCACCCATGTTGAACAGTTTCTGTGACATGGAGGAATGGGCATTCCTCACCATTTTGCTAAGAATTTGGCTTCTGAGCAGAAGAAAGATCACTTCCTAGCATCTCTTGATTAGAAACTATCTAAAGAAACCTAAGAACTAAGTAATAGTAATACTGGTCGAGACTCGCACAAGAGCCCAAAAGGAGGGTTGTACAACACCTGGCGAGCTCCCGAGAAGCAAAATAGAGTTTTTCCTATTACCCAATAAAAGTCTCACCAAGGTCAAAGCAGAGGCCACCGAGTTTATTTCTGGTCCAGCTGGAGCAGGATGACGGTCGCAATAAGATGCAAGAAGAACTGGTATACCCGTGTACAAAAGAATCTGCATTTTATACATTTTCTCTTTTGAATTTCCTGCTCCCGCCCACCCAACCGGCTTTGTGCTGATTGGTCAGGGAACTCCCTGGCATCAGAGGCCGGGAGGAGCGGTCGGGGGATCGCACACCTCGGCCAATGAGAGTGCGAGCCTTACCTGTGACATCTTTCCCCGGCTGGCCAATGGGAAAGATGGAGGTGCAGCAGTAGAGAAAATAAAGGAGATCATATGTTTATGAATGGATTATGGGTGACCCTATCTTGGGTCCATTGTCAAGTGGCCCGGCGAGAGCCTTCGGGCCTTCAAGCTGGACCTGTTCTATTGATAAGAAGATTGCAATAACAAGTCCTTTGAACTGGAGTCTGACACCTCGATGTCCGTTCCATTGTTCCAAAGTCAGCAGTATCGATGATCTTGATGAGATTAGGTGATTCAGGATCCGGGGAAAGGGAGATGATATTGTCTTGGAACAGCTGCAGCATACCTGCCTCTCTGCAGAGGGGATATGCCATTCATGAAAGATGATTAAAATGTTCAAAGGTTGCTCAATTCTTAAGTGGCCTGGCTTTGCCCTCCGAGGCTTAAGAAAAAGAGTCTATTTAGCTATTTCAGATGGTGATCATGTTAAGTCCATTGAGTAAGGATGTGGACCTGGGGCAAGCTTGTGGCACCCAGGTCAAAGGACTGTTGCAAGATAGGTAGCTATTGATGGGTTTTACACGTTCAAAGTTAAGGATGGGAGAATAATGGGGATGAGGGGGGACAGACGGTTTGCTAGATGCACATGTATGATAGGGCCCATTACCAAGGACCAAACATAATGCTGGTATATCTGCTTCTTATGATGAAGTCCTCAGAAAAAATACAAAAGAATTTTTTTCTGAGTAAAAAAGGTAAAGGTTTCCCCTGACGTTAAGTCCAGTCATGTCTGACTCTGGGGGTTGGTGCTCATCTCCATTTCTAAGCCGAAGAGCCAGCGTTGTCCATAGACACCTCCAAGGTCATGTGGCTGGCATGACTGCATGTAGCGCCGTTACCTTCCTGCCGGAGCGGTACCTATTGATCTACTCACATTTGCATGTTTTCGAACTGCTAGGTTGGCAGGAGCTGGAGCTAACAGTGGCCGCTCACATGCTGTGATGCTAACCTGCAGTGGATGCTCACAGAGGCGTGTATAGCCTTTCCTTGCAACCCCTTATATACAGAGTGTATATAAATTTCAAAGCAGTATATTTCATGATGGCAACATATTACAATTGCACAAAAAGTTACAAAGGCTTTTATGATCAATCAAGTTTTACTAAGGTAAAGGTAAAGGTTTCCCCTGACGTTAGGTCCAGTCGTGTCTGACTCTGGGGTTGGTGCTCATCTCCATTTCTAAGCCGAAGAGCCAGCGTTGTCCATAGACACCTCCAAGGTCATGTGGCTGGCATGACTGCATGTAGCGCCGTTACCTTCCCGCCGGAGCGGTACCTATTGATCTACTCACATTTGCATGTTTTCGAACTGCTAGGTTGGCAGGAGCTGGAGCTAACAGTGGCCGCTCACACCGCTCCCAGGGTTTGAACCTGGGACCTTTCGGTCTGCAAGTTCATCAGCTCAGCGCTTTAATGCACTTCGCCACCGGGGTTCCTTTTCTGAGTAAAGCTTTAGTAAAAAAAAAAATCAATGTGATGATATGTAAAAAATTGAGATATATAAAAAGTTAAAACTTGATAAAATAAACATTAGAAAAATACAGTAAATCTCAGAAGAGATAGGCAGGTATGATAATAAATTAAGATAGAGATTAAATATTGGAATCCTTAGGAAACAAGATAGGTTATTCACTTACAATTAGCTGTGGAAATGGAGCAGAGTTTGTTAAGTGTGAAAGGATAATGCCAAAAGGATTGATAGAAGTGTGTTGGATAATTATGTAATATAATTAATATTATATTCTTGAAGCAACAAGAGATATACCATTCATAACATCATTGAAAAATTGATAGGTTAATTATTAGACTTTGAAACAGAACAGATGATAATTAAAATGGCTAGATACCATCAAGATACATAAGCAAAAAAAACAGGTTTTGAAATATGAATCAAATGGCATGGCAATGGCTGAAAGAAGGGTATTTTGTAGAACACCCTTCCCCAAGGTCTATTATCCAAGCAAATATTTGAGTAATCTCAGATCTTTCACCAAAGGCTTTTTAAAATGAAGGTGTGAGTAAATACAATTACTATAGATTTCTTTTTAAAAAGGAAAAAGAATCAGATATCAATGTGGTTTTCCCTTAAATTACATTTATGCACATCAAGACAGTACTTGTTTCTAAGAAGCAAATAGATATTTTTAAGAGAGATTAAAAATCTGATAATACTGAGGATCAGTTTGATAATAATAATAAATTTTATTTATATCCTACCCCATGTCCCCGAGGGGACTCAGAGCGGCTTACAACAATATAATAATGCAAACAATATGGACAATAATAAATGTATAACCAATTTAAAATTAAATCAACAATTCATAACTAAATGAAAAAGTACAAGAATAAAAACATATTAAATTGACATAAAACAATAAAAAACTATTATCATAAAATAAAGCATAACATGATGTAAGTCATGTTTTTTTTTCCTTTAATATCCTATACATGTTAACTTAGAACTAAGTAAAACAGGACATAAGGGAAGAATAAGACCTAACTCAGTGAAATAACTGAAGGTAAATAAAACAGTTAAGATATGAATATAAAATGTGTGCATGGTATGTGTGTATACCATAAATCATTAAAATAATTACTCAAATTAACACTATATAATCCATACTGTAAATAGCAGTTTGAGAGAAAGTCCCTGAGACATAAATCATTTGGTAAAAGAAAAAATGTGGCATTAGGTTTCATCTGATTCTTCATTCAAACAGAAGCCAGACAAATTTTGACTAGTAGTCTTCATCTGTGGCCAAAGGCTGTGGGGAGTGAATGGGAAGAAGCATTTTTATTTTGTGTAATTGCGTTTTGTCTGGAGGAAATATTAAACGACATATGATTTACATCGGCCAAATGATTTGTGTTTTATGGGCCTTCTCCCATAGTGCTATTTATAGTTTGGACTGTGTAGTGTTAATTTAGAATCAACTCCCATTGAGTTCAATGAGGATTGTTCGCAATTAAAAAGGCATACTCACTTGACTGGAATTAAATCCCACTGGAGTCAATGGAGTTTACTTTGTGTACATGTGTGCTATAACAAGCAATGCAATATTAGATTGCTTTCTTTTTTATTTTTGATCTGCTTATTGTGTTTTATTAGAATGTCTCATTCTAAAAATATTCGCTCAAGAAGGTTTTCTTTTAAGTATGAATACAAAATATTTTTAAACCCTCTCTACCAATTGTCCTGAGTTATCAGAAAGTCAAAGAAAAATTAAGAAGACAGATTTTTAAATCTGCTATTATTATCTGAAGTACAGATGACTTATTAAATTTTGCCCATATTTTTCTGCTGTCATGTACAATAGTTATTCAGGCATCTAGTATATGTCCAATTATGCTTATTACTTGGTTAGTTTTCTGGAAAATTAAGAGATCCATTAGGTGCGTGGGAGTTTGTTGCCTATGAACATGTGCATCTTTTAAAAGTGCAGGTTATAGAGATTTATAGCTTTTTTTAAAAAAAAAAGTATTTTGCACATTCCTTAAGTATGATACATTGTGCCTTCACCACGAGGAAAGACAGATGGAACATTTATCACAAATTGGAGGCAATCCATAAGCAAACTCATTTCTGTGGTTCAAAGATTTTGGCCAGTATTCTGTATCAGTTACTGAGTTGAGTATACTGAGTAACCTCTTCTGGCCCGAACCCCCTAAATCTGATGGAATTATCATTTGCCCATGCTCCAATTACAAGCAAAATGGACTTTTTTCTCCCCATGCAGTTGATATCTGATAAAGCAGAATTGTTTTCAAACCATGACTACCTCCAACCAAAAGGATCTATAGTTCACCAAGGGCTCATGAATAAAATGTATGATTTTTTCCTTTTTTAAAACAAATATTTTCTGGAGGTCTGGAGTTGCACAAGTTAAAAGTTTCAGAATATTGAGAACAGCTGTACCTCCATGAAATATATCATATCTAACCCTTCAGTAAATAGTATCTACTTTATGATTTTTTGTAACTTGTATCTTTCACTTGCATACTGTATCTCTTTCCTGTATACATTGTATAAAAAGCCTCATATAAATGTATAAAAATGCCCAGAGACAGCCACACCTCCATGACCCTGCTGGAATAATCCCCTGAGAATAAAAAGGTTGGGCAAATCCCTCTGGCTATTTCCCAAGCCAGATAACCATTAGGTTCCTTCTGTGTATATACAGATGGGTAATTTACCTTGCCAGTCAGATAAGCAAAATGTTTATATAATTCACCTGAGGCTGACAGCCTGATGCTCCCTTTCGGAAAGAGGGGCTTAGAGTATGTGCATTAGTTAACTCTTGATTGCCCAGGATTGGCACCTTTATCCTCTGAGTCTCACACCTTTGTTTCCCAAGCCCTATATCTTTGTTTCACACAGAACTGGACAGTTGAGCTAAAAAGAAAATATCATACCAAAATATCATACCAATGGTCATACATATCATTGGTATTACTTTTCCCTGGATCGCGCCCTCAGGGAGTATCTCTGCAGCTGATTGGTCCTTCGCCCAAAAAGGCCAAAAGCAACATCACAGTGGAGAGAGTAGAGGTTATTGGTACTTCTTTTAGATTCTTCTGTGATACACTAAGCTCTTGCCTTTCACCCTTCAGAGAAGGGAATGGTTCCTTTTTTTATATAAGTTAAAATGCAGTATTCATATTGACCAGTGGATAAGTTGGCACTGGGTTTTTGGGTTAATTGTTTGACTAAAAATCTGAGACTTATATATCAGTATATAGGGTAAGTAAAAATCTTGACTTTATATTTCTAGGCGCAAAGATCACTGCAGATGCAGACTGCAGCCAGGAAATCAGAAGACGTCTACTTCTTGGGAGGAGAGCAATGGCCAACCTTGACAAAATAGTGAAGAGCAGAGACATCACACTGGCAACGAAGGTCCGCATAGTCAAAGCAATGGTATTCCCCATAGTAACCTATGGATGCGAGAGCTGGACCATAAGGAAGGCTGAGCGAAGGAAGATAGACGCTTTTGAACTCTGGTGCTGGAGGAAAATCCTGAGAGTGCCTTGGACCACAAGAAGATCCAACCAGTCCATCCTCCAGGAAATAATGCCCGACTGCTCACTGGAGGGAAGGATATTAGAGGCAAAGTTGAAGTATTTTGGCCACATCATGAGGAGACAGGAAAGCTTGGAGAAGATCATGATGCTGGGGAAAATGGAAGGAAAAAGGAAGAGAAGCCGACTAAGGGCGAGATGGATGGACGGTATCCTTGAAGTGACTGGCTCGTCCTTGAAGGAACTGGGGGCGGTGACGGCCAACAGGGAGCTCTGGCGTGGACTGGTCCATGAGGTCATGAAGAGTCGAAAACGACTGAACGAGTGAGACGACGACAAAAAATCTTGAATACAGATAGATATTCATGATCACTAGTTAATCCCAATTGTGACAATATCACCCCAATCATGACTTACCTACTAACCTACTTTCATAAAACTTAATGGCAAACCATTGAATAAAATGTTCTTCAGATGTATCCAGTGAAAGTTGGTGCCATAACAAATACGCTGGCCTACCTTATATACTCATGTATACAAATCAAGCTCATGTATAAGTCAAGGAAAGATTTTGTGGCCAAAATTATAGACTTTCATATGACCCATGAATAAATTGAGGGTCATTCCCCAGAGAGGGAAAAAATCACTGTTGCCTCAGGGGGCCAGCTGTTCCTTGCTGCTGACACCATTTACTCATCAAGGCATTCAAAAAGGTCAGAAACAGTGCCATGGCAGTGAGAGCCTAAGGGGTTGTTGCTTCTTTTAGGTTCTCCTAGTTGGACAAAGCTCTTTCCTTCTGGCACTCTACTCAGAGAGGGGAATGGTTTATTTTGTGATAAAGAGTTAAGATATAAAACCCAATCTGATCCCCAAGCATTTCAGATAAGGGATACTCAGTCTATACTACTTTAAAGACGTAAACATTTATTATGATACAAAATCTAATTTGATGCTGCTGATATACTAGACTGCAATCCACAACAACATATGCTGTAATGTAGTTGTTAATGTTTTAGATGCCATATAACATTCTTCGTAGTGGGTGCTGCAGTAGATTGATGTGGCCATCACTGTAAAATATTGGTTTATGTAATTCTTTCAGGATTTTTTAAAAATGGAAGTGGCTTAAGTAAGGCATGAGGAACACTCCGGTATGCCAGGTGAGCAAATGCCAAATTCACCAGCAGACATGCTTATCCAACAAATTGTGAGACTGGAGGGAAGTCAGGCACACCATGGTTGAAGAATTTGTTGCTGGGTCTCTCTTTACATTTGTCTGTCTTCTCCCCAGCGTGGCTGGAATTTTATGATGTGGCTGTAGTTCTTCTGAGCCAGAGAGCACGGTTCCTGGGCCTGCGGAGCTGGAGTGTCAGACCCCCGCTCATTGTCCTTGCTAGTCTGTACAGTCAGCTCAAAATGCCCTTGACCCCTGAGGAAACAAAATAAATGGCCAGGAAACCTATTTCAGATGTACTGTGCTGTGCTGCGTCTGGAAGGGAAAAGAAACTTATTATTCACAGATGTACTTCAGCAAACTTAGGGATGAAGCCATGAAGGGCCCCTTAGTATTTTCTTTGGCTTCTGCACAAACTGTTGACATCATTTTAGTATTCACCATTCATCTACTGCCGTTGAGACCTTAAGGCTGTGCACAAGCTGCATTTCAGAATCTGTTCAATAGCTTGGGGGATTTTTCTGGAAATGCATGTATCTTATTTTTCCTGGACCTTTGGAAAGTGCTTATGGTTCCCAAAGAAAAAAGAGGAGTATGTAGCATTACTTAACTGTATTTTAAACTGATTCTATGTTTGTGCAATGCCAAGCCGCTGCTGTGCCCTGCTCCTGTGCCAAGGAGATGTAATTGCAGCCCTAGGCATTCCCACCAACACACCAGAAAGTCAAAGAGAAGCTTTAGAAACAGCAATACAGAAAGTTACCCCTACAATAGACATAAAAATTCACTCATGAAATCCTTCTGCTAGCCATTCAGGGAAGACAAGAAGGGCACATTTTCCCCTCACACATAGCCCTTCTGCAAGCATACTCCTTATGGCCTTCTATGCTGCAATGATCAGGGGAGATGCTTGGTGGAGTTCCTTTTTCAGCATCATTGCTTCCTGGAGATTCAGATTCTGGGAGTTGTAGTTGGGATGTTCAGAATACTCTTCTGCTCTTACAGAACCATCTGCAGGTTGTGAAAGTGGAGAGGAATGCTTTGGGGACATGGGAAGATAGTGATATCCTTAGGACCAGGGGCTTATTGGCAAAAACAAGCGGCAAAAAACTCTCTCACCCTCTTTCACACACTTAAAAAACAATTTCCCTGCAGTTGCAATTGGTGGTTAGGTGGCTTACTATGTGCCCTTTCTTACAGAATATACTCCCCTATGTCATGCACTATCAAGGGAGAGTCATCAACCCTGTATCTGAATAATTATCCATTCTTAACTTTTGTTTACACACAATTTGTGATTATATATGAAAGAGAATACATGTAAATGTTATGTCCTCTTTGTTCCCTTTTTAAGTGATGCATAGATAAATAGACACACACATCATTAAATGGGCAAAACAATGCACATTCCCCTCAACAATGCACAAGTGAGAACAATGCTATATTGTAAACAAATGAAAACAACGGAATTTGTCTATGATAGTCTGTAAGAGATTCAAAGAATATCCACAGTTTCCCTTAGCTTGAAAATGTTCCTCGACTTAACATGTAAAACTATTTGAAGGTTGCTCAGAGGTGGGTACCCCTTTTTGATATCAGAGCTTTCCACAATGGCCAGGATTTTGGATGGAGCTCTGTGGATGGATAGGAGGGTGGTTCCAGCAGTGACATGGCACGATCCCATCCCTTTGCCGATGCTGATAAGCACAAGCCATCTTATTACATGGGCAAAATTGCCCGTCCTATTACAGTTAGACCTCACTTCAGACATGGAGCCCACCAAATTACATCACACGACGTAGATCTACTTCCGGCGGGGTTTCATGCCTGAAGTGAGGGCAAACTGTTGTTAAGAGGCAGCAGCCAGTACACAGGAGGCTTCCTGTATTCCATAGAGAAGAACCAAGGGAAGCTGGGCAGCAACGCTTTCTCCATGGGATGAGGCAAGGGGTAATGGACAGCATGACAGGTTCCCTATGTCCCATGCCAGATTCGTCACGATCCGTGGCAAATCTCCCCACTATCAACTGGTTTACTGACCCGAATGTGATGAGGTCCAAGGAAAGAGTGATGATGTCAGTATCCAGTTTAGGCAGCAAAGCAGGTCAAATTAAACTTGACCAGACTGCCCCAAAGCTTCAGAATACTCCAGTGTTTCCAGCATACTCTGAAATATCCTGCAACATTGGAGCAAAGCTGATTTAAAGCAAGAAATAAAATACTGTGGCACACACTGGAAGTCACTGTGTGTTGTGAGGACAGCCAAGAGTTCATTTGCAGAAAATAACTAGATTTTTTGGACAATGTAGATAAGCCCAGAGTCTTAAGATTTCTGAATTGCTGTCACAGCTTTCAGGTGGCTTTACCATGAGATCTGGGTCCAAGTGGGGCCGGGCTGTGGCGCAGGCTGTTGAGCAGCTGCAATAAATCACTCTGACCATGAGGTCATAAGGTCGAGGCCAGCCCGTGGCGGGGTGAGCACCCGTCAATTAAAATTAAAAAAATAGCCCCTGCTTGTTGCTGACCTAGCAACCTGAAAGATAGTTGCATCTATCAAGTTGTGATGACTCATGGGCCATGTAGTCCCGTTCCTAGTGCTGTTGTGAATGATGAAGAGGAAAACTTGGGTTTTCCACCATTTCAGCCAGAAAAGGAACTATCCCAGCCAGAAATTGAGCCTTTGCACCTGCAGGAGGCTTGTCTTCCAGAAATCTGCCAAACAAGCCCTGAGTTGAGTTCTCCCCCTTTTTCGCGCCGTAATTATTATCTCCAGCAAAAAGGAGTGCAACAAGCTAATCGCAGGAGTTTGAGAATTGCAGCAAAGCATTCAGATGATTAAGCCTGCTGCCATGAGAAATTTTAGGGAGTCATACATCTGGACACAGAGATTGACTTTCGTTTCTGATTCCCCAGAGAAGTGTTCTCTGGTGGGAAAACGAGGCCTATTTAGGTTCCTTGCTCCCGAAGGAATCTTGCGGAGTCAATTCGTCAGCTACCGGAGCAGCGTGTGTTGGACAGCTACTCCTGTTTTCAAGCCTTTGTTCCTGTTCCAAGCCTTCGTTCTCAGCCTTGTTTTCTCCCCGGATCTTGCCTTGTTTTCCGGACCTCGCCAAGTAATTACCACGGATCTTGTTCTTGCTCCTCGTTTCCTTGTTGCCTTGAATCAAGCTTTGTGTGCCAAGAATCAAGTTATTTCCTAGCCTTGCTCAAGTTCATGGACTAAAGGACCTTGTCATCTCCCCTCACTTGCTTGGCAAGTGAGTGTTTCGGTTATTGGATTACAACTTTGGACCTTAATATTTCATATTGGACATTGCTTTTTTGGACTAATTTTGACCTTTCCTGAAAGGTCTACTTCTGGACTATTTCCTATACTTGTTTTTATTAACTTTATATATTTCCTTAATAAAGATATTAGATAGATTCTGGCCTCTGTGTATGGTTATTGGTGCTCTGCAGCCTGGGTCGTGACACAAGTAAGAAATAAGGTACCACTTATAAAAGTGGGGAGGCAAGTTTAACTAATTTACGACCTGGAATGAGGAAGTGCCGTCAGAGTGGATGATGAAGCAGCTACTCCCCCCTGTGGCCAGAATCGAACATCACCTCAGAAGAAGGTTAAATTGCCTCTGCATCTGTCTGTCTCGGTCTCTGTTTGATGTGTTTATGGGCATTGAAAGTTTGCCCTATGTGTGTATAATGTGATCCGCCCTGAGTCCCCTTCGGGGTGAGAAGGGCGGAATATAAATACTGTAAATAAATAATAAATAAATAAGTGAGGGGAAACATGTTCTGCGTGATCTTCAGGGTCAGTAAAGAGAGCTCCCTTATGAGACCATGGGGGTATGGGCAAGCAGGGTCACCCTCAGCTCAGTGGCTTTGCTCTACTCCCAGGGAACAGAGGAATCATGCAATGACTTCTGTTTACACAACTTTCATTCCAGCTATGGACTTCATTCCATGGAACATCCCAACTACAATTCCTCCCTCCATTATGACATCCTCATTATGTTTACAAGTGGGCAAGGGGGAATTCCCATCACATGGTAAATTGGGCATTTTTACATTACATTTCTCTATATGGGGAATTGAATAAGAATTTGATTGCCAATAAACTTAGGAAGCATAAGAAAAAAAACCCACAATTTAGATATGGTGAAATACCTGGAACCCACTGTACAAGCTTGCGTCATGCGATCGGCTCTGTCAGTTGCCTTTTCTTAAATGTGTAGAAATGTTTTCATTGCATGTGATGAAGTCCCATGTATACCCAGGAGAAGGCCTAGTAAGTTGGTGCTGATTAGTCAGCAGATGTTTGAATCTGGATCCATGTTGTTACCAAGCCTTTTGACAATTTTAACCAATAAATATGTGACTTTTTATCCCAACATGTTCTGTCTATGTGATGATTGGTTAGGGAAACCATATTGGTTGCTAAATTGTCAAATGCCACAAGATTGAGCATTTGACAAGTCAGCACTCCTAATTTATTTTTGATTTGCTTTCTTTTGGTAGCACTTATGAAAAACAGTTTCATGAAAAATACATGTTTTCTTCACAAAAATGTAGGCTTTTGCACACACACAAATTCCCAATAGGGATAAAGATTTCGATTTTTAATTTTTTTCATATATGAAAAAAATATGGGCAAAGTCTTCTATTACCATACTCTGCACTATGGAATACCTATTTAACCTGATGTATATAGGGATGATTATTCCAAAACAAGGATCAGAATCCATCAATATTAGAATATCTTACAGTAGAAAAAAAGAAATGGAACTGTGGATTAAACAGGTCAGAAAAGATCCTGGTTATTATTATAGAGCAAAACAAGGAAAGAGATTTCTTAGTGTGGATTCACAGGCTTGGTAAACTTAATTCATAAAAGGGCACAACAAATTCAGAGTTGTGTAATAATTTTATGAGGATCACAGAAATATTCAAAACTTTCAAAACCTCACTACATTTTTGTGATGTTCTATTTCCTGAGGAAAAACATTAGACAACCTAGAATTGCATTAATACACATAGGTCACATGACAGCAGTCTGTTTCTTAAAGCATTAAGTGACAATATTGATTATATGTCTCTGTTAAGTTAATGTATGTGATAACACTTTATTTCACAATTGTGGTAGATGTCGCTTCGCAGTAGCATTGCTCTCTTCTCTTAGGAGACCTGTGCCTTTGGAATATCACAATTATTTCAGTTCACTGTATCTCAGTTCTTTTATCAAATCATCGCATGATAAATGAGAGGTGTTTTTAGAAACATGTAAGTTGTAATAAGATATTTCCTTATCCTGCCTGTCAATTTGAAAATCTACCACCTTTAAAAATATTCATCTTGCGCACTGTCCCTTGGGCTACATTTTGCACTGTCGGACTTTCTGTCTAGTAAGGCATCCGTTTTCATGTGCTCCCTTTCATGCTAAAAGAAGTCCCCTTTTTACTAATAGATGAATGCGGTGCGTTTGCCTTAATTACAGTAACATGTTGTCCTTTTCATTTATGTTGGTGCAATCTGCTTTTGACATTGTGTCATAAAAGTTTATGTGCTGTGTTCTCCATGCTCCTTACTAATATCCCTGCCATTCTCCCTTGCCTATCTGAAATCAATACCGTTGCTCCTCTCTTGATAAAAAAAGGCAAAGAAAGGAAAGAAATGTAAAGCAATGAACAGGACCAAATGTACATGCAGGCAATTTGCAGCAATTAGATACACTGCTCTCGCTTAAGGGATAAACCAGGATGACAAGGATCACAGTTGTCACAGTTCAGGGACCTTTGCAAGAAGGTTTAATATTATTATTATTATTATTATTATTATTATTATTGTTTCATCTAAAGATTCAAAGCTCAGTCTGTATCTTTCTATATGTGGACAGCAGAGGCAAAACAAGAGACAAATTGGGACAGAGAAGCATGTAAATTAGGAGCCCTTTGCAATCAATTTTTACTTGCATCTGGTGGATTGTAATCAATGTTAATTAACCAGGCTCCTTTTTCAGAACAGGACAGATCAGGGGAGCAACTGCATACATTCTGGTCTATGACAACAGATTTTACAACTTTTCAGGAAGGGAGAGAGTGATGACTCTTGGAGCAGCAAGAGAATACAAGAGAGCAGGGGGATGGAGGATTCTTGAAACACTTGAAAAAAGAAATTGTTGGAATATTACACTGCCTAGGAAATGGGGATTGGAAGCAATCTGGTTCCTTAACTCATACTTACGACTTCACCAGACGGGCTGATTTTCCCATCATACACCGCTTGCTTTGCCCTTTTGCTTCAGAGCCCATTACACGATGCACGGAGACTTCCAGCCGGGCTCTGTGGCAAAAAGGGAGAGCAAGCAGTGTACACCATCACCACAGCAACATGGGAGGTTTCCTGTATTGCCTTTGGGGATAACCAGGCGGCAATGCCCCCCCCCCCCCGAGATGGCGCAGAAATTAGTCATGTGATGCGCGGCATGGAGCGAAAGGTTCTCTACACCACCCACCAGAACCCAACGGATTCACCATGTTGCATGGCGAATCTATAGGCCTTTGTGATAAAATCGTTACTTTATGAAGTAGTATTTCATATCCACTGAGGCTTATTCCCTCGTGCTAGTGCAGTGGTTCTCAACCTGTGCATCCCCTGATGTTTTGGCCTTCAACTCCCAGAAATCCTAACAGCTAGTAAACTGGCTGGGATTTCTGGGAGTTGTAGGTCAAAACACCTGGGGACCCACAGGTTGAGAACCACTGCCCTAGTGAGTAGTAATAATAATAATAATAATAATAATAATAATAATAATAATAATAATAAAACTTTATTTATACCCCGCCACCATCTCCCCAACGGGGACTCGGGGCGGCTTACATGGGGCCATGCCCAGAGCAAAACAATATAACAAGTATAAATACAACATAACATAGAGCAATTAAACAATACAATAAGTAATAATATACAATATACACTACAATGCAAATCAAAGAAACAGTAAAAACAGGGCCGGCCACATGAATACAAAGATAAAAACTCGGGTGAGAAAGATAAGGGGAATGGAGACCACGGGGAGCAGGGACATGCGAAAGTGGAACCGTCTAGAGGAAAGATGTTGGAGAGGAGCAAAAAAAGGAATAAATAACAGTTACTCTCCAAAAGCGCAGCGGAAGAGCCATGTTTTTAAATCTTTTTTAAAAGCTAATAGAGTGGGAGCTTGCCTAATCTCAATGGGCAGTGAATTCCATAGTCGAGGGGCCACAGCAGAAAAGGCCCTCTCCCTAGTACCCACAAGGCGGGCCTGGGATATAGGCAGTGGCGTAAGGAGTAGCCATATGATTCAAGATGTAGCCATTTCATTATCCTTTTTTCTGCTTTTTTCCAATTCAGATTATTGAGTTTAGTCCATATTTATGTCACCCTGGTTCAAAAGATGAATTTTCCACCTCTCTCCCTGAGCTTGAGGGAGTTGCTTTTGGACTTGAACTCCAAATGGCCAGGTCAGCTTAGCCACTAGGAATATTGAAGGAGCTGTAGTCGAAAGCTTTCCAGGACTTGCTATCCCCCATCAGAAAGCATGTTTTGCCCTTGCCTCTGTAGCTACCAGGAGACATCTCTTCAACAAACATTAAATTCACAAGAAAGGAGAAAATATACTGTACTCCAGGATTTATGCACCTCCTGTATACAAATCTTCCATCTCTATTGATTACTGTGTTCAGTGTATAAAGCTGTCTTTTCTAGGACTTTTGATAACAATTAGAATTAAGACCAAACCCTACCATGAACTAGATAGCACAACAGTCATATTTCCCCACTACGTCTTGAGAAGGCACATTAATGTACTAATTAGATATATAGGCACAGTGTGTCATGGCTATTTATGCTAGCCACAATGCTTTCACCCTTCTAACAAAACCAGTTCATAGCCCCCGTTCCCTTTGGCTACTGAGCCACTTAAGTATCTGCAGAAGTCATGTGAAGTAATGGGGAGAAAAAAATAAGAAAGTAGAACCATCTCTCTGGTGAAGTGAATATTATTTGTAGCAACCTCTTCTTCATTTCAAGCTTTTTTATGAGGAATGCTGACTGTTAACACTATGTTTCACCATGAGGCATATATCTCTATTTTACACACTTAAGTGTATTCCCCACTCACCCATTTTATCTGATTTTGTAAGTGTCAGGACAGCCTTCTCCTTTTGCTTGTTAATAGATTCCATATTTTCATGGAAAATATGCCTAACTGTAGAATATACACACACAGGATATATTCTGTGAACTAACCTGGAGCGCTATGATTACACAATTGTAATATTAGTAAGTGCCACTGGTACACAGAGATATGTAGTTTACGGAGTAGTACTTATGTATGGTTGCAAAAGCCTGGACAGTGAAGAAAGCTAATAGGAAAAGAATCAACTCATACAAAATGTGCAACTCGAGGAGAGTTCTATGGATACCATAGACTGCTTTTTTAAAAAAAACAGATATTGTAAAGAGGTCTGAGAGCAAATCAACCCTGAACTCTCTTTAAAATACAAGAGGACTAAACTGAGGCTGGCATAGAATCATAGAATCATAGAGTTGGAAGAGACCTCGTGGGCCATCCAGTCCAACCCTCTGACAAAAAGCAGGAAAATCGCATTCAAAGCATCCCCAGCTGATGGCCATCCAGCCTCTGTTTAAAAGCCTCCAAAGAAGGAGCCTCCACCACATTCCAGGGCAGAGAGTTCCACTGCTGAACAGCTCTCACAGTGAGGAAGTTCTTCCTGATGTTCAGGTGGAATCTCCTTTCCTATAGTTGGAAGCCATTGTTCCACATCCTAGTCTCCAGGGCAGCAGAAAACAAGCTCCTTCCCTCCTCCCTATGATTTCCCCTTACATATTTATACATGGCCCTCATCATGTCTCCTCTCAGGCTTCCCTTCTGCAGGTTAAACATGCCCGGCTCTTTAAGCCACTCCTCATAGGGTTTGTTCTCCAGACCCTTGATCATTTTAGCCGCCCTCCTCTGGACACCTTCCAGCTTGTCAACATCTCCCTTCAATCGCCCAGAATTGGACACAGTATGATTCCAGGCATGGTCTGACCAAGGCAGAAGAGAGCGGTAGCATGACATCCCTGGATCTAGAAACTATACTCCTATTTATGCAGGCCAAAATCTCATTAGCTTTTTTAGCCGCCGCATGACATTGTAGGCTCATGTTTAGCTTGCTGGCCACAAAGACTCCAAGATCTTTTTCACACGTAGTGCTATTGAGCGAGGCGTCACCCATTCTGTACCTGTGCATTTCATTTTTTTCTGCCTAGGTGGACTATCTTATATTTGTCCCTGTTGAACTTCATACTTTGAACATATTATGAGATAACATGCCTCATTAGAAAAGATGGTAAAAGTAGGTTAAAAAGAGGCAGACTGTATTATGAACTGATTCAATAAAAGAAGCCACAGCCCTCAGTTTCCGAGATATGAAGAGGGGTGTTGATGTCCAAGGATTGTAGAAGTTTCTCTCTTTCATAGCGTTGCCAAATGCTGAACCCAACCACACAGTGAACAACAACAACAAATTTAGGATTCCCTGATAGAGAGCTCTATTATCTCATCAAACTACAAAACCACAGGATTCCATCGGATGCACTCATGGCACTTAAAGTGGAAAACATAGTGCTATAATTGTCTAATGTGAAAGGGATCCTGGTGTTTTACATTTCCCCCAAAATGTCCAGGATAATCCAATTCAACCTTCAAAAAGATAAGGAACTGACTTTTGCTAGTAAACAAGCTGCCTTTTTCTCCAACCCAGGTTAACTCTGTCCTGCATTTTATTATTATTGTTACAAGTTTATTGGAAGCATTTATTCTAATGAGCAATACAATTTTACATATCCCTGTTAAAACGATGGCTCATATTCATACTTACAGATATCTTATGTACTAATCAGTTACCTACAGCTTCCCCAATTTCCAATATCCCAAGAAGATAGCAATCAATAGCAGTTAAAATAGTTGAACAAAACAGATTTTCTTACTTTTCCAAACATAGTATGGGAGGATTATAGGGAAGTGGAGTGTTATAAAGAATATGACAAGTTGGTAATTATATTCCTTTAAACTACCCAGGAACAGAATCACATTCCACACAAACGCCTGCCAATTTACAACAGTTTGATAAACTCTTTGCCATGGAATTTTATTCTATTTCAAAAAAGATTTGTAAAAGACAATACAAAGAACATATAAAACTACAAGACTAAAACGTGCTGATCATACAGTGCCGTGGGGTGCATCTACACTGCAGAATTAATGCAGTTTGACACCACTCTAACTGGCATGACTCAATGCTGTGGAATCATGGGAGCTGTAGTTTTACAAGAGTGTTGAAATACAGCTTAATGGTATAATATTAGAAAATGTTGACCATTTCAGCTACCTTGGCAGCCACCTCTCCACAAAAGTCAACATTGACACTGAAACACCGCCTGAGCTCTGCGAGTGCAGCATTCTTCCGAATGAAACAAGGAGTGTTTGAGGATCGGGACATCCATAGGGATACCAAGGTGTTTGTTTGTAAAGCTATTGTGGTCCCAACCCTGTTTTACATCTGTGAAACATGGACGTCACACTCAACTCCTGGAACGATTCCACCCGCGTTGCCTCCGAAAAATCCTGCAAATCTCTTGCGAAGACAGGTGGACAAATGTCAGCATACTGGAAGAAACAAAGACCACTGGTATTGAAGCGATGCTTCTACGCCATCAACTCCGCTCGACTGGCCACATTGTCCGAATACACAATCACTGTCACCCAAAGCAGTTACTATACTCCCAACTCAAGAACGGGAAACGTAATGTTGGTGGACAGGAAAACAGATTTAAAGATGGGCTTAAAACTAACCTTATAAACTGTGGCACAGACACCAAGAACTGGGAAACCCTAGACCTTGAGCCCTCTAGCTGGAGGTCAGCTGTGACCCTCAGTGCTGTGGAATTTGAAGAGGCACAAATGGAGGGCGAAAGGAAGAAATGTGCCAAGAGGAAGACAGATCAAGCAACCCTGACCAGGACCACCTTCCACTAGGAAACCTATGTTCCTACTGTGGAAGAACTTGCGGGTCAAGAATAGTCACCTACGTATCCACCACCAAAACACCACACTTGGAAGTCTATCATACTCGGACAACGAGGGATTGCCTAAGTGAATAAGGTGCCTCATCAAACTATGACTCTTAGGATTCCATAGCACTGAATGAAGACAATCAAAGTGGTGTCAAACTGCATTAACTATACAGTGTAGAGACAGACTTAGATATGATTTTGTAATAACTCGAGCAAGTTAGAGTAAGGAGAAACTTTCTATCTCTCATATCCCCGCAAGTTAGAGCTGATAGATGGGAGCTCACCCCGTCTCGCGGATTTGAACCGGCAACCTTCAGGTCAACAACCCAACCTTCAGTTCGACAATTCAGCAGGCACAAGAGTTTAACCCATTGTGACACTGCACCTCAAGTATACAACACAGTATTAAAATATTAAAGAGCAAGTATACAACACAGTATTAAAATCTGTATTTGCATTTCTTGGATTCCTGTTTTAAAAAGATGCTCAAGATGTTTTACAGTTAAAATATATAAAAAAAATAAAAAGAGAAAATAATATACAGTAGAGTCTCACTTATCCAACATTCGCTTATCCAACGTTCTGGATTATCCAACACATATTTGTAGTCAATGTTTTCAATATATCGTGATATTTTGGTGCTAAATTCATAAATACAGTAATTTCTACATAGCATTACTGCGTATTGAACTACTTTTTCTGCCAAATTTGTTGTCTAACATGATGTTTTGGTGCTTCATTTGTAAAATCATAACCTAATTTGATGTTTAATAGGCTTTTCCTTAATGCCTCCTTATTATCCAACATATTCGCTTATCCAACATTCTGCCGGCCCATTTATGTTGGATAAGTGAGACTCTACTGTAATAATAATAAATAATAATAAATTTGATAAACATTTTCACTTTATCAAAATACAAAAGAAAAGAACTTTCCATGCATACTTTTTAGTCACAGGCAACCTATGGATCCCATCTCAGGAAAAAGGTGGGGTATATATTCAAAGAACAAATGAAGAAATGTGCTATGCTATGATTTCACAACAAACAAAATGCTAGAGCTCGACACGTCGTGGGATTAATCAGTTTAATGACTGTTCCAAAAATGCACAAGGAATATCTAAAATTCCCATGCTCACATTTTGTTTTCACCAGCACTAGGCTGGGCTGTTGTAAGGCCCTAGTGCAGGGGTCCCCAAACTAAGGCCCGGGGGCCGGATGCGGCCCATCGAAGCAGTTTATCCGGCCCCCATGGCACAAGGGCAGAAGGGGATTGGGCTAAATGACCCAAGGGGTCTCTTCTTCTCTTACAACCATTATTATTATTATTATTATTATTATTATTATTATTATTATTATTATTATTCGAAACACAACAAGATGAGTCCACAGCAGACACTCTGCTGGCTGTTGTATTGGATCATATTCCGGACACTTCCCAAGTGTCTAGGACTGTGTGATGTATAGGCGAATAATACGTGCAGGTCCCAGTAAGGTGGCCTTCTGCAGCTGGCAGGTGGGGATTTTGTCAGCGCCGATTGTGTTTAAGTGCAGGCCAAGGTCTTTAGGCACTGCACCCAGTGTGCCGATCACCACTGGGACCACCTTGACTGGCTTGTGCCAGAGTCTTTGTAATTTGATCTTTAAATCCTCATATCGTGTCAGCTTTTCCAGTTGTTTCTCCTCAATCTTGCTGTCACCTGGTATTGCAACATCAGCAATCCATACTTTGTTTTTTAACACGATTGTGAGGTCAGGAGTATTGTGCTCCAAAACCCTGTATTATTATTATTATTATTATTATTATTATTATTATTATTATTATTATTATTATTATTATTATTATTAACATTGAGGCTGGGTGGCCATCTGTCAGGGATGCTTTGCTTGTGCTTTTGGTGCACAGAGGCAGAAGGGGGTTGGACTAAATGGCCCAAGGGGTCTCTTCCAACCCTCTTCATTATTATTATTATTATTATTATTATTATTATTATTATTAACATTGAGTCTGGGTGGCCATCTGTCAGGGGTGCTTTGCTTGTGCTTTCAGTACACAAAGGCAGAAGGGCATTGGACTCAATGGCCCAAAGGATCTCTTTCAACCCTCTTTTTTATTATTGTTGTTGCTGTTGTTGTTGTTATTATTATTAATTATTATTATTGCTTGGTGGCCAACTATAGTCCGGCCCTCCAACGGTCTGAAGGATCGTGAACTGGCCCCCTGTTTAAAAAGTTTGGGGATCCCTGCCCTAGTGTTTGGAAGCAGTGTAATATATTGATTCTTTGGGTGCCATTGTCAACATGGTTCCTGGTGAGGGTTGTGTTGTTTAGCAAGCTATGCAAGATTCCACTGCCCAAGCCCACGAATTCTTGCACTGTTTCTTCCCTCTTTCTTTACTGTCTCCAGTTTGTGGAGTAGAAATAAACAAAGCCATCTCAGTATAAAATGAAAATATACGCACAATGATGCAAGATAGAAGAGAAACATTCTCACAGCCCAGAACGCAGAACCTTTGAAGTTCTAGCTTGGATTTATCCATGCAAATCTCCTGCTTTCCAAATCCAATTATACTTCTCTGGTGTTGGTAAAAAAGAAAGCAAATAAAACATTCCCTTGTGGCCAATTTGCACTTTTGACAGCACATAAGGGTCAGAGACCCCTGTCAGCTGTTTCTCTGCTGCAAAGCAGCAAGCTGGGAGTGTGATTTGCACTGTAGAAACAGTGGACAGTGTGTTTGTGGGAGTGTTCTGCTTAACCCTTCTTTTGCCCACCATTTCCCCCTACAGCTTTTCTAGATTCCCTCCCTTGCTCGATATAGAATTCATAAACCTGGAACTCTAGTTGGAGGGAATAATGCAGCCTGTTTCAAGAAGATGGGCATGATCTGAAATCACTATATCTCTGCAACTATGAACTGCCCATGAATGAAACTCTTACCACTTGAAAGAACGGGGCCTAGGGTTGCAAAGGATTACTGCTAGATTACTATTCCCCCAGTGTACAAACAGTCCCTAGTCTCACTCATATAGAAAATTGTGAACCCGCAACATAAGGCCTGGAGCCTCCGGTGGCTCAGTGTGTCAAAGCGCTGAGCTGCTGAACTTGCAGACCGAAAGGTTCCAGGTTCTAACCCGGGGAGCGGAGTGAGCGCCCGCTGTTAGCTCCAGCTTCTGCCAACCTAGCAGTTCGAAAACATGCAAATGTGAGTAGATCAATAGGTACTGCTCCGGCAGAAAGGTAACGGCGCTTCATGCAGTCATGCCGGCCACATGACCTTGGAGGTGTCTATGGTCAACTCCGGCAATTCAGCTTAGAAATGGAGATGAGCACCAACCCCCAGAGTTGGACACGACTGGACTTAACGTCAGGGGAAACCTTTACCTTTACCTAACATAAGGCCTAATAAAATATTCTCCATGTGCAGAGTTTTGTTTTTTTTTTTAGATTTGTTTCTGGTTAGTTTCTGATTGATCAGGAAAGCCTTTGTAACTTTTTGAGTAATTGTAATATGTTGCCTTTGTGAAATATACTGCTTTGAAATTTATATACACCCTGTATATAAGGGGTTGCAAGGAAAGGCTAAATATATCCCTGTGAGCATCCACTGCAGGTTAGCATCACAGCATCCATCCTTTTGCTGGGTAAGAGTGACACGCAGGGCTCCAAGGCCATACCTTCCAACCTTTCAAAGCTGAATACTAGGACAGATGTGACATCAGAGTATGATCAAGATGGGAAAAGTTATTGATGAGTAAAAACATGCAAGCATTTTGCTTCTACTGACGTTATTAATATTATTATCATCATGGACCAATCATTGAACTTCTTCTTGCCTAGTATACATTTTTATCTTCGGGTAAAGAAATAACCATGTGTTTATTTTTACTTGAATTTGGGACACTTTGGCAAAAGGCTGCAACTTCCATAGCAAGCTCTGATAAAGTTAAATAGCTTGTGTTGTGCTTTAACTGGCCCCTTGACTTATTTCTCATAATTCCTTTAGTTGGCCATTGGACACCATTTCCCCCTCAGAAACTGAACCATTGAGCACGATCCAACAAAGTTCTCTGTGTTGACTGCATTATACTGGAATTCCTTTCCAGTCCTCAGCATGAGGGCAGGGAAGCACATTGCTCCACTTCATTGACGGGAGAGAAAAATAGTCCCGGCTGGGACTCAAAGGGCAGGGACAGTGGAAACACACTCCCTGCCCTGCTCATTTCTTTGTCGGCACTGACCAGCCCGCTCGCCTTTTTAACAGTGTACTTTACAAGGGTCCCGATGGGGCTGGGTAGGAATTTTTCCCTCCCCCTATGTTCTAGGGTTTTTTTCATCTACCATACACAGTGCTCCATGCAGTCATGCCGGCCACATGACCTTGGAGGTGTCTACGGACAATGCCGGCTCTTCGGCTTAGAAATGGAGATGAGCACCAACCCCCAGAGTCAGACATGACTGGACTTAACGTCAGGGGAAACCTTTACCTTTACCTTACTACACTGTTTAATCCATGGCAAATTGGGTGAGTGAGTTCTAAATAGGCTTCATGTGAGAAAAATAGGAATAGGTAGATATTGATATGCACCTCAGGAGAGGGGAGATTGAGGCTGAATTCTCCACCCATGTAACTGATGGTCTCCTTGGGAACAACATTTGGGTTGTATCAAAGTACTGTGGTGTCTCGCCATTGTTTATGGATGAGTTGGTCTCTGATAGCCACTGCCTCATTTTATTACACAACAAAGTCAAGTGTAAATTCAAGTTCAAGTTCAAGTTCATGTCCTTAAATTGGTTGGCAGTTCACACAGAGATTGATTGGTAACATATAATAAAAGTTGACCATAGTTAACCCACACTGTTGTGTTGTCTCGTAATTTCACTGGTGGGAAATATTGGCCAACGTAAGCCTCATTCACTTGAGCAGCTTGGGAAAGTTACTTTGTGGATTATAAACAGCCCCAAATCCAGCCAGCATAGTCATTGGCCATAAGAGCTGTGGGACTTGAGGAGTTGTGGTCTCAATAAGGAATTTCCCCAATCTCTGCAGTAACCCTATGTTACAGTAGGCCTGATGCCTGTGCAGCATCTCCAGATTAGCTCAAATGAAGTTTGCCATTAACTGTTGGTGATGGGTTTGTCATGGAATGACCTCACTCCCAGAAATCTGTTTGTAATGAGTAATAATAACAATGAAGATGTCATCAAGCTGTAAAATCCTCTGGAGAGCTGGAATCTGTTCTCGGCTCATAGTGTGTATAAACAGTCAAAATATATGTGGTGCTACAAGATTCTGGGGTCCTGCCTGTGAAAATAAGGCAAAATAAACTTGTTTCCTGTTGGACAAACACAAATAAATTGAGTATTTTTTCTGGAAGGAATTGAGTAGACCTCAAAACTCCCTCATTCCTGTAATCCTATCAAACTAGGAACAATAGTAAAGTGAAACCTGAAAGTATAAAATTGACCCAGGCTTGATTTTTTTTCTGGTCTAAAATGGCTAAACTCATACATTAGAATATACCACAGTTTAGAATAAAATAGCCGCTTAAACATTTCTGCCTCTGCTACCAAAGTTTCTGTTGCGGTTATGCCCAGGAACACGTCCACTTTGTTCAATGAGGTATATCTGTAATAGCGCTATAATTGGGTCCCTGGTTTTGGGGAAAATGAGAGATATAAAGAGGAAAAGTATAAAGAGGAGGAAGCAAAACAATACTTTTTTTGGAAAATCTCTCTTTCTCAACCCCTTTCCTTCCTCTATCTTCCCCCAAATGGGCATAGAATAGCCCTGTTGTGTTCATTGTTAGAAACAAAACAGAAATCAGGTCATTTTTTTACTCTCCACTTATTGTTCTTGTCCTTGATGGGAAGGGAAGACATTTTTGTTGTTCGCAAAACCAAAAAAGCAGAGCAAAATCTACTCAGAGGAGACTGAGCAAGTAGCAGGTGGACTGCGGTCATAAACACATTGCCCTGAGAATGTTCACTAAGGCATGTCAGCTTGATTTGAATCACTTGCTAAAGTGCAGGCTCTCCAAAGCCAAAAGAACCTACGTTCCTCCAACAAAAGGGAATCCCAAAGCATAAATAAAAGATTTCACCTGTGAAGAGTGATTTATTATCTCTCACTCATGAGAGAGATAGATGTGATTTTCCCTGTGATGGCCACTGCTCTTAGTTTTAAAGTAAAAAAAAACCAAACAACTCAACAAACAATCAATCCTTTGCAAAGAAAAAGAACCAGAAGAACCAGAAGAAGTAAAATTTGACTCACTCCAAGGCAAAATGTGAAATGCAACCAGGTTGGCCTTATTGCTAGCAAACTGTAGGGGACCATTTAGAAGAGCGCTTGGCAGGGGGCAGCTTTCCCCATCCCGTGCCCCCCAGCATAGATTGCCACCTTTTCTTCACTGAGGATCAATGCCTTTTAACAGCCAGGTGGCAAGCAAAAGTTCAACAGATGAAGCTCTTCGTATCACTTTCTCTGCATGCCAGGAAAAGTCGTGACTATTGAATTTCGATCTCTCGTGTAGCTCTTAAAGTCAAAATGCAGCAGGTGAGAACAGGGAGATCCTATTTCAGCAGCAGCAGGTGTAAACATGAGGCATGCCTTCTTAGCAATACTTTCCCAAAGGGATCCTGAGCTTTACACTCCATATTTTTGATAATTCAGGAAGCTTAGATTCTTGATTCATTTCTGAGCAGACCTCCTAAAGGTAAAGGAATTTCCAAGATCTGTGCCATGTTCATTCTTTATTTTTTATAAATTTTGTTTACCAATCATTATAATCCTGGAGAGGAACAGGATGCTTGGAGCCAACTGGCATTGATGTGGCTAAAAGCATATGTCATTAATACTACAGTTACTAGACTCAGCAAGGAGCAGGCATGTAGCTGGGGGGGGGGGGCTTGAGGGGCTTCAGCCCCACCCGAAATTCTCAGGGTGGTCCGTGAAAAGGTCTTACATTTATTATTTAAACTGTTATGTTTATTCATATCATGATCTGATCACCATGCTCAATATATCCCATATGCATGGGGGTATTGGGATAATGATACAAAAGGTTTGCTAGGGTAGATCCTCTCTCACTCAGACTCAGCCCCAGACTCAGACTCAGGCATGGTTCTCCTCCTCCATATTCCCAATCAAGGTGAAGCCACATTGCTTTTACTCTGTTCTCAGGTTTTATTTTTTAAATTTTGTTTTGCATTATTTCACAAGTGTTCAATTATGCTCCTGTGTGTGGGGGGGGGGGGGAGGGGTCACCAGCATGCAGCAATTCTCCAATTGCAACAGTGCCCTCCATTTCTGAGAAATGTTGAAACTATGCAACTGCGCAATTGAAGCATTAAAAGAAAAAATTCATCAACATGTGTGTGTTTTGTAGGGTGGGGTCAAATGGCGCAATGCTGAAGACTTATTGCAAGAATTCGCATCACTGAAGCAGCACCATAATGCTATTAGAGCAGTGGTTCCCAACCTTTCTTTTGACTAGGGACCACTTGACCAGGGACCATTGTGAACAGGGACTACTCTCCAACATTAGTACCAAAAAGGTTACAAATCAGTTTTTGGTCAACTTTAGATTGGGTTTGGTTATTTGAGGTGCTGATTCAGAAAACTGTATTGGATAGACCACATCAGCTCTAGTTTCTGATACAGAACATATGTCATCAGGTAATCACCATTTGCTTGCCCACAGAAAACCATATTTATTAATCTAGAGTTGATGTTGTCTATCCAATGCAATTTTCTGAATCAGCACCCCAAATAACCCCAGGAACAGGCCTAAAACCAAAGAGACCAATAATTTGTTTTTGTTGGGCTGCGTTATTATCCATAGTAGTAACCCTCTCTACCTTCTCGACCTTCAGGAAACAGTTAAAAACATGGTTGTTGTATGTTTTCCGGGCTGTATGGCCATGTTCTAGAAGTATTCTCTCCTGACGTTTCACCCACATCTATGGCAGGCATCCTCAGAGGTTGTGAGGTATGGAGAAACTAAGCAAGGAAGGTTTATATATATCTGAGGAAAGTCCAGGGTGAGAGAAGCACTCTTGTCAGTTGGAGGCCAGTGTAAATGTTGTAGTTAATCACCTTAATTAGTATTGAATAGCTTTATCTCCTGACTTCTTCTTGCCTGGGGGCATCCTTTGTTCAGAGTCATTAGCTGCCCCTGGTTCCCATGTCTGGAACTCCTCTGTTTTCAGAGTGTTGCTTCTTATTTACTGTTCTGATTTTTGAATTTTTTAATACTGGTAGCCAGATTTTGTTCATTTTCATGGTTTCTTCCTTTCTGTTGAAGTTGTCCACATGCTTGTGGATTTCAATGGCTTCTCTGTGTAGTCTGACATGATAGTTGTTGGAGTGGTCAAGTATTTCTGTGTTCTCAAATAATATGCTGTGTCCAGGTTGGTTCATCAAGTGTTCTGCTATGGCTGATTTCTCTGATTGAGCTAGTCTGCAGTGCTTTTCATGTTCTTTGATTCATGTTCCACCATATGAACCACTGGGAGTCCACGGATCACAGGTATTAGCATACCCCCAAGCATAAAGCATATTAGAGAAAAGGTGTGAAAGTCATTGTTTCCATTCCAGCATGTTTCCATTTGCTTAAACAATGTGACTGCTGCAAGACAATAGGCTGATGTGATAAAGCCTATAGACAGAATTGCACATAGATGGATGTACGTATAGAAAATTCCATCAGGAACTGCCTTTGTCAATACTGCCTGTAGTTATTTGACTTTCTGTACAGATATCAGCACATGCAACTACATTAAAGATGCAAGAGTATATCTCCCCCATATTGACAGCATCTTCCAGTAAAATCAGAAGTTATGCCAAAGAACCAGAGCTGTGCTGAAATCATGTCCTTTTCCTACAATTTTTCAAAACATAAAAATGTATCCCTACTTTGTGTCAATTTTGTTTGAAAATACATTTGTTCATGCACTTAAGTTGCCATCATTTGCTTTTCATCTCCATTGCGCTCATTTGCTACCTTTATGCAGCCGTATTTCATTTTAGTTCATCTCAACCATTTGCTGAAACCAGGTTAAAACATCAGATAAAATACACAAAATCATTTTGTGATTGTAGATTAGTTGGGGCAGCACTTGAGTAACATACCTTCCAACACTGAACACATGGGGGAAAGGACATATGTGGTCAAGAAAGCAAAAGAAACATGGAAGATATGATAAACTAGGAGAAGCTATAGCAGTTTGCTTTTGCCAGAGCCTATTCAGAAATCGAGATTTTATCCTCATCTCTCCCCTGCTACTGACTTGAGTACAAATTTCTTTTACTTTTACACATCAGCTTACAGTAATTGAAGTAAACTGTGGGTGAAGGTTAAAAGTTGGAGGGAGAAAGGGGCATTTTAAAAGCTGAAAAAGTAAGATGACAGTGGATTAACTGAGACTATCCCTGAAAGACTTGGAGACTATAAAGCAGTGGTTCTCAACCTTCCTAATGCCGCAGCCCCTTAGTACAGTTCCTCATGTTGTGGTGACTCCCAACCATAAAATTATTTTCGTTGCTACTTAATAACTGTCATTTTGCTACTGTTATGAATTTTAATATAAATATCTGATATGCAGGATGTATTTTCATTCACTAGACCAAATTTAGCACAAATACCCAATTTGCCCAAATTGGGATGCGGGGGGGGGGGGGGGGGGGGAGGTTGATTTTGTCATTTGGGAGTTGTACTTGCTGGGATTTATAGTTAACCTACAATCAAAGAGCATTTTGAACTCCACCAACAACGGACTTGAACTAAACTTGGCACACAGAACTCCCCTGACCAACAGAAAATACTGGAGGTATTTGGGAGAAATTAACAGTCTTTGGCGACTTCTCTGATACCCCCCTTGCAAACCCCCAGGACTTCCGACCCTCGGGTTGAGAAACGCTGCTATAAAGTCTCCAACATTGCCTCTTCCCCTAAATAAGACACAATGCACACAATACCACTATATGACTATTTCAGGAAAAATGTGCAGCGGTCAATGGGTAAAATAGCATCAAACCGAACTGAAAAGCAAGTATTTGCACAACGGTCAGGTTCTAAGGGGAAATGTTTACTTTTAAGAGTACCATGGGACTGATATTAACACAATTAAGTTTTTACAGAACAGATCTGGTAGAAACCTTTGCAAACAAGAAGACGTATGGTGTTGTTTCTGGATCTCCTTCCTACCTGCTGTCCCTGCTTTTGGGGGAATGATGTTCCCTCGTGCATCTCTTTTCTCTTGGCTCCTGCTGTGTTCGAATGGCAGCCGCAGGAGGTGCAAATACAGCCTTAGTGTTAGGTGAATGCTCATGAAACATAATCAATATGACTGAGATTTTAAAACATACATACACACACACACACACACACACACACACACACACACCCCTTGCTATTAAACCAAAGACCTTGATTTTTTTGTTCCCTGCAACTCAGGATTCAACACTCTTGAAAACAGAGGAGCATTTCCTTTGTAAATGACACTTTTTAAATGATATCCAGCTCTCGACTTGGTCCCTGTGATTGAGCTAATAGTCCAAACACGGTGTTTATTATTACTGTCTTTTTTTCATTTGTACGTTCATCATCATCTTGGAGGGCTCCAAGTGGTTTCTGGTGACAAATGCAAAACTTGCAACCTGGTGATTGCATTCCAACTTAGTTTACTGACAAGAAAACAATCATGTGCAAAATGCCAGAGATGCCCTACAAGTCTTTTTGTCTGTGCAGCAAAGAAAGAAAGGGGAGATAGTTGTAATTAAAGGAGCAGGAAAACCACTTGGATAGCTAGCGGTGATTACAAGGGGCAGAACTGGAAAACAGCCAATCAGTTTCTGTCAAAGTGAGCTTGTCATTCAACAGCATTGGCAGTAGGGAAAGAAATTATGCAACTCATAAGCAAGGCATTTAAATGTACAGAAATTCAGAATGAGACATACACCCTTTGAATGATGTTGGGTAGCATGTACACGGTCTTTCGGACTCTCTAGTCTAGTATACCTCTCTCATATCTTCCAATATCCACAGAAGGAAACTGGGACACGCGTGGCCAAGCAACAACAGTGTAGTTCAAGATGCCAGACACTATTAATGACAAAGAACACCCAAGTTAGGAGAGACTGCAGCAGTTTGCTTTTGCCTGTGTCTACTGGGAAAGGCAAGCTACTACCCCTCTCTCCCCAGTAATTGAGTAGAAATTACTGTTGCAATTGGACATCACTTTCAAGTAATTTAAGTAACCAGAGAACACAGGGAAACATTGGGTGAAGAAAAGAGAACCTGGGACATGTTAAAAGCAGCTGAAAAGTGAGACAGAGCAATAATTGGGATAGTGCCTGCTAAATAGGGACAGTTGAAGGGTATGTTTTTTATCAGAAGCCACATGACAGTTTTCAGGTATGGCAATATTTGTATGAAACCTAGCAGGGCCTAGTGCAAGGAAACAAAAAATATGGCACAGATGGTCCAGTAGATAGATACCAAAATGTTATACCCCCTTCTTCCTTTTATCAGTCCCTGAAGAAGGACAATAAATATTACAGGCCAAAAAGCAGAGGGCTAATAGAAAAATAAAACCATCTTTTCTACACCCTGAGACTACATCTTTTCTTTAAATCCCTTCTTGTGGGTGCTTTCTATACAGATCACATTAGAAATCCTAAGCCTATGCTAGGGGTTCTTGTGCTGTGTAATGGTCTACTTCAGTCTTTCTCAAACTCTGGGCTTTTAGGCATTCTGGATTTCAGCTCCTTAAATCTCTGATCATTGGACAAGGCAGTTAAGGCTTCTGGAAGTTGCAATCCAAAACACTTGGAGAACTAGAGTTTGAAGATCATATTCTACATGACTTTCAGAGCTCTCTAATCTATTTGGATTTACGAATCCTGGACTAGATTAAGCAGTACTTCTCACAATCTTTCCCTTTTCACTTCAGTTATCATGACTGTTTCTTACAATTCATTCTGGAGCAGCTGAGACCTTGCTACTGCATTTCCCTTTATCTTTGGTGAATGTCATGAGACCTCATCAGATGGGCTGATTGCCCGTTGTACGGCACTTGCTCCCTCCTTTAGCCCCGGAGCTCATTACACAATACACAGGGATTTCCGGCCAAGCTCCATGCCTTTAGAATAATGAGGAGAAGCCAGTTGGCAACACTTCCCCCTGTGGGATGGGGCAGAGCTAAGTTGAGCAATGCGGGGCGTGGAACAACGGGTTCTCCACGGCCCCTGTTGGGACCCCATCAATTCTCCATGATACATGGCAAATCCATAGGTCTTTGTGATGAGGTCCTTAGATTACCAATATTTGACCTGAATGGACTTAACTCCACTGGACGTGCTTCCCTCTACTATTACCTGTCTTTTCTGGTGTCTGCTACTTTAAAACATAGGGCATACTCCTCTGTGCTGGATTGTACACCTTTTTGTGAGAAAGATAAGAATGAAAGTAAGATCTCAAGCACATGTTCAAACAACACGGACATCACATAAATCATCATCTTCCACTTTGGTCCAAACTGTGACTGTCCACCAGCAAAGTCAATATTCCCCTTACCTGCTTCATTTGGCAACAGAGAAACAGCATCAATCATGATTCTTTTTCACATTAGACTTTTACTGAGGAGTTTTCTTCCCATCTATAAGAACTATCCGGTGCAGTTCCCACTTTCTTAATATTCCTTGCGCCTCCCTTTCTCTCCCTTCCCTCCTGGTCCCAAATCCCCCATCATAGAAAGGTGAGAGGTGACTGCTTTTTAAAAGGGTGCTGCTCAGTTATACTGACAAAAGAAAAGAGTCAGAGGAAACAACAATAGAGAAAGCTCTCAGGCCCCGGCATTGCAAACCGTGCCTCTTGGTGAAAGCAGGAGGCAGTTTTAAGATGTGACCCATCAGGTTCTGTGCACACAGCAATAATGGAGAATGTGATAAACTGTCACCAGAAGACAAGCTCAATTCCCTGGGTCTTAATGGTGGGATAACACAATAGGGTCAGACTAAAAAGGTTTCCTTATGAAAATTTTATCAGCAACTTTGGTAAATTGCTGTGGGGAAAGGTGCACGGCTTTCAGGCAGACCTGGAACCTGTTTTTTTACAAGGTAGGGCTAGCAGGCATTGCATCACACCCCCCACACACAAGATATTAAGGGCACTCAAATTGAATTAACACCAAATCAGGCCGGTGCACTTAACAATACAAATGCACTTAAGGGATGCCTCAGAATGATTTGTGACTAAAGAAAGCAAAGAAGAAAACAGCCTTCAAGACCACAGGGGTGGTGTAGTGTGTCATATACAGGAAAAGCCATAAGTAGAACTTAGAATACCGGAAAACCATGAACTTCAGGGGCTCTCAAATACCTTAGACCTAGCCATAAAGTAGATGGCCTATTTTGTGGTATGCAGAAAACAATTGATAAATAAATTACAGCCAATTTTCTTAGTGGTACAGTCTCCATTACCTCTGACAGCAGCAAACTGCCTCGCTAAAATGATAAGAGGTGAATAATAGTGTATCGAGTAGCAGGCTGAGGAAATTCTTTCCGAGTCCTCTTTGCAACAGCAATGACACAAAGATCATTCACAAAAGGGCATGGGATGAGCTGTGGAAGCTGAAGGAGGCAGACAGAAAGGTGGCTGTGAGGGAACTCACACCATTACTGGACTGGCTATGGGTGGTATTCATTTCCTCCTGTCTGCTTTGACTCAGACTTGTGGAATCTTCTTACAACTAATAGTAAGCATTAGACTTCCTCAGACAGATGTGGTGTGTAGCATCAAATACTACTGGGCTCAGCGTCTTTCTCATTACTTCTTGATAGAAGCAGTCAAAATATCTCAATATCACCTCATCCCTTTTTCTAGCAAGCTATCTACAATTTCTTCCCTCCCTCTATCGGAAAGATATAATATACAATTTCTACTGTGTTTACTATTAACAACCCAAAATGACTGGGATCCTATCTACCGGTCATATCAAAACCTTAATTTTGGCCCTAAAACCTGCCCTTGACATATACACAAGGTTGACTTTTTTTTCTGTCTGGAGCGACTTGAAAAACTGCAAGTTGCTTCTAGCATGAGAGAATTGGCCATCTGCAAGGATGTTGCCCAGGGGACGCCCAGACATTTTTGATGTTTTACTATCCTTGTGAGAGTCTTCTCTCATTTCCCTGCATGGAGCTGGAGCTGACAGAGGGAGATCATCTGCACTCTCCCCAGGTTGGATTCAAACCGGCAACCTTCAGGTCAGCAACCCAACTTTCAAGTTAACAGTCCTGCTGGCACAAGGCTTTAATCCATTGCATCAACAGGGGCTCCAATGTGGGTTTACTCTTATAATTGTGTTAATTGTGTATAAGTGTTAATTGAAAAATATGTGGGGAGGGGGATACTTCTACATGTCTAACAATAATTCCTTGTTTTTTGTGTCTCCACACTAACTTGTAGTAGGAAGGTACTACTTTTTAATAGTAACCTTTGGTTTTACATTTTAGTTCCTTTTATGTATGTCTGGCTATCTCCTATTTTAAATGGCTGGCAATTTCAAGCTGTACTCCCTCAATGAAAAGCATGAATGTTGATGTCTTTCAGGATTTAAAGTCCCATTCCACATTAATTTCTGACAAGGGAAAAGTACCATAAAGTTCATAGTTAACTAGCATATCATGTAGTAATCTAAGGCCCAATCTACACTGCTACATAATCCAGTTTCCGAATGCAGATAATCTTCTTTAAACTGGATTATATGGCAATGTAGATATAGACGGCAGGGCTGTATACTTTCACCCTACATATTAAACTTGTATGCAGAATACATCATGTGAAGTGCAGGGCTTGATGAATCCAAGGCTAGAGTTAAAATTGCTGGAAAAAACATGACAACCTTAAATATGCAGATGATACTACTTTGATGGCTGGAAGCGAGGAGGAGCTGAGGAGCCTTATAACCAAGGTGAAAGAAGGAAGCGCAAAAGTTGGGTTGCAGTTGAACATTAAGAAAACCAAGATTATGGCAACCAGACTGATTGATAACTGGCAAACTGAAAACGTGGAGGCAGTGACAAACTTTGTATTTCTAGGTGCAATGATTACTGCAGATGCAGACTGCAGCCAGAAAATCAGAAGACATTTACTTCTTGGGAGGAGAGCAATGACCAACCTCAATAGAATAGTGAAGAGTAGAGATATCACACTTGCAACGAAGGTCAGCATAGTTTTAGCAATGGTACTCCTTATAGTAACCTATGGATGCAAGAGCTGGACCATAAGGAAGGCTGAGCTTTTGAAGTGTAGTGTTGTAGGAAAATTCTGAGAGTGCCTTGGATCACAAGAAGATCCAACTAGTCCATCCTCCAGGAAATAATGCCCGACTGCTCACTGGAGGGAAGAATATTAGAGGCAAAGATGAAATACTTTGGCCACATAATGAGAAGACAGGAAAGCTTGGAGAAGAGAATAATGCTGGGGAAAATGGAAGGAAAAAGGAAGAGTGGCCGACCAAGGGCAAGATGGATGGATGGTATCCTTGAAGGGACTAACTTGACCTTGAAGGAGTTGGGGGTGGCAACGGCATGGGCTGGTCCATGAGGTCACGAAGAGTCGGAAGCAACTGAACGAATAAAGAACAACAGATGTAGACTCATATCCAGTTTAAAGCAGATAATCTTCATTTAGATTATATGGTCATTGTAGATGAGGCCTGTGAGCCACTGTGGTGTAGTGATTTGAGCATTGGACTCCACCTCTGGAAACGAGGATTCTCCACATGGCCATATAAACCCTCTGAATGATTTGAGCGAGTCTTAGGACTTATCGGTGGTTTTCCCCATCTCTGTCTTCCGCTGGCACACTGCTGGAAAGAAGTCCACTGGAGCCCATCAAATGATGCTGGGCTATTTCCAACGAGTCTCTGTACCAACAGCATGCCAGCAGCATGCAGAGACAGAGCCCTGAGGAGTTGGGTGACTCTCCGACTTCTCATAGAAGAAGCTGGGAAAAGCTCAGAAGGAAGCTGTGGACAACGGGGAAATGTTGTGGAATGGTAGCCCAAGCCCCATGATGATAAGGTGACAAAGTGCCACACAGTTTCTCCCACTGTCCTTCAGCTTCTCCCGCTGTCCCCAGCTTCTGAACCTCATCGCTAAAAGACCCAGTGATAGAGTTGCCATAAGTTGAAATCAATTTGTAGGCACACAACAACAAAGGTGGGAAAAATTAGTTGTTAACATAGCCTTTTGCGGGAGAGGTTTTCTTATTTTGGTATTACTTAGGTGAATAAAGATTATAGTGTTCCCACACTTTTTTGCCATGTGCAAAGTCAGCAAATGATCTGGAGGGTATTGACCTGGATTCTTATCTTACGCAATTACTAAAAGATGACTTAGGATTTCCCTGCGGGTAGCTTAAAATACACTGTTCTATCCAAATCCCAAGCCGTATTTAGCAACCAAACCTGTCTTCTGTTAAAGTAGTTTGCCCAAAAAAACCTTTAGTTCCTTGCTCTTACATTCTCAGTTCGGACAAGCTTTTATTGACTGCATTTTGTCTGACTAAAAAGTTGCTCCAAATAATCCTAAACTGTATTCTATGAAATAACTTTGTTCAGGGATCACCTTGTTTTCTCATTAAACTTTATTTCCTTTTCTTGGTCTTTCCTTAGATCATAAATGTTTCTTTTTTTTTATCTGGCATACTTTTACTTGACCTCGCAAAGTAACTTGTATGGTGCACTGAGGGTGATGTAAAAATCAATAATAAATATAAGAAATCATAATTTTTATTACGGTGCATAATTCATCTATGTAATTTGCTGATAAAGCCAACTTTGACCAATAATGTAAAACAGTAAGGATTTTTTTTCTCCCATGCAGTATGTCTTATGACATATTTAGACTGTAAGCTAAAGTCAATGTTATAACAATTTAACTTTTGAAGTTTCCACCCATTTTGCAATTGTAATTGGGTTATGGGCTACTTTTCTAACCCCCTCCTTGCTGAAGTGTGATTGCTTTGACTTTTCTCAAGAACAAAATATGCAGCAGAATAAAGCTAGTGAAGCAGCATTCAAATTTAATTCAGAATTGCAAATTACAAAGGCAAGAATATAAATAAAAATAGAAGTAGCATGGCAGAAAAAACAGGGTATGATGTGGGCTTGAAAAAATAACCCAAGCAGTCTCAGGCTCCTTCTGCACTGCCATAAAGTCCAGATTATTAAAGCAGATAATTCAGATTATCTGCTTTGAACTGGTTTATATAATAATCCAGTTCAACGTGGATTTTATACAGTTGTGTGGAAGGGGCCGACATCTGCTGGGCCCTAGTCATAGATTCCAAATTGCAGAATTCTTATGTCTCAGTTCCATAACCTCCAGTTATCCCAGTCTGACAGAGACACTCCCAATTACTGGTTTCTTGTTCCACTTTTCCCGTTACAGTAGAGTCTCACTTATCCAACATAAACGGGCTGGCAGAATGTTGGATAAGGGAATATGTTGGATAATAAGGAGAGATTAAGGAGAAGCCTATTGAACATCAAATTAGGTTATGATTTTACAAATTAAGCACCAAAACATCACGTTATACAACAAATTTGACAGAAAAAGTAGTTCAATACGCAGTAATGCTATGTAGTAATTGCTGTATTTACGAATCTAGCACCAAAATATCATGATGTTTTTAAAGCATTGACTACAAAAATGTGTTGGATAATCCAGAACGTTGGATAAGCGAATGTTGGATATGTGAGACTCTACTGTACATTTAAAATATTTTGGTTTTCTTCTCCTCTTCTTACCTTCCCCTTTTATCCCCAGCATACTTCAATTGCTGCAAATTGAGTCTAAAGGCCAACATTTTGTCCCTACCAAGAAGCTCAGGCAAAAGCAAACTGCTTCAGACCTCCCTTGTGTGTTCTTCCTCATTCAGAACTTTTGCCATCTTGACTACACAATTAACTTCCTTGAATACATGCATTGCATGTCTGCTCTGTGAAATGTTGGCATATGTGAACATTTGCCCTAAAAACATGCCCTATGAGTTTCCAAAAGGAACAGTAGCCACAGTGGCAAATTTGGAACAAGTTTACATACATGTGTTTTTGGCATTGTTTTATAGAATAAGTAACATTCTGGAGCAAATTAGAAATACGAGCACAGAAGAGAAAAGGAAAAGTGAGAGAAATATTCATAAGAAAACAAGTTTAGGCAATTTAATTCAGCCTGGGCTTTGTTTCAAAATCATCATGTAGCGAAGAGGGAGATAATGAAAGCCAGTCATCAGATGCTTAAGCAATATTATTGCAAGAAGAAGAACAAGCTAATGAGGATCCTGCTGAAACCTCTGAACAGCAATGCCCCAGCACTACTTAGAGTAAGGATCAATTATTCTCATATCCCATTACTGAATACTTCATTGTGAATTTATTTGCCTGTGCACTTAGCACCGCAGGAGAAATCTGACAATTTCTTTCATTTCAACCCAAATATGAAACATTTGTTCTTTAGACTTTCAGGTCCCTTCCACACAGCTGAATAAAATCCCACATTATCTGGTGTGGAGTCAGATAACCCAGTTCAAAGCAGATATTGTGGGATTGCAGGGTTGTTGTATGTCTTTCGGGCTGTGTGGCCATGTTCCAGAAGTATTGTCTCCTGACATTTCGCCCACATCTATGGCAGGCATCCTCAGAGGTTGTGAGGTATGGATAAACTAAGTAAGGAAAGGAAAGAATATATATATCTGTGGAGAGTCCAGGGTGCGGCAAGAGTCCTTTGTCACTGGGAAGCCAGCAATAATGTTTCAGTTAATCACCCTAATTAGCATTGGAAAGGTTTTGTCTCTTGCCTGGGGGCATCCTTTGTTCAGTCATTAGCTGTCTTCTGCCCTCAGAGTGTTGGTTCCCATCTACTGTTTTGATTTTAGAATTTTTTAATACTGGTAGCCAGATTTTGTTCATTTTCATGGTTTCTTCCTTTCTGTTGAAGTTGTCCACATGCTTGTGGATCTCAATGGCTTCTCTGTGTAGTCTGACATGATAGTTGTTGGAATTGTCCAGCATTTCTGTATTCATTTCTGTGGGATTTTCTGCCTTGATATTCTGGGATATAGGACTGTGTGGAAGGGCCCTTAGTTGGGATTAGTGCACACTGCGAGTTTATAGTTCTTGCACAATATTTAGAACCTCCCTGAATTTACTGTACCACTTTTGTATATCCTATACTGCATTTTAGAAAAAAATATTATTTCACCATTAGACATTAAAGAAAAATCAACTTAGAGCTAGGGGCCCTTCCACACAGCCTTATATCTCAGAATATCAAGGCAGAAAATCCCACAATACTTGCTTTGAATTGGGTTATCTGAGCCCACACTGCCATATATCCCAGTTCAAAGCAGATATTGTGGGATTTCCTGCCTTGGTATTCTGGGTTATATGGCTGTGCAGAAGGGCCCTAGGATTACTAAATTTACTAAGGGACAGGGTCCCTATTCTTTTAATAGTTATGGATTAAAAGGAATTTCAGCAAGTGTTCCCTGTCATGCAAACAACACCTGCTGAATTCCCCTCTTCTGTACTACCCTCAAAGGGACAGGAGCATGGATGCATTGGACAGAGGTGGTAGTTTACACATATTGTACTATGACTCCACTTTACCTGTCAAGACGATATCCTAGAACCTGAGATCTACAGTTTAGGAGGGAGCACTCGCAATTCTCAGCCAGAGAGTTTTAGTATCCATTGAAACTACAAACCCCAGGATTCAATGGGACGAAGTCATCCTAATTAAAATGAAATCATAGTGCTATAACTATGTAGTGTAAAGGGACTCTGATTCAAGAGTAACAGCTAAGAAGTACTGTTCCTCCTGCTTACCGATTTATCAGTAATCTTCTGTTGAGGGGGACAAAATCACAATGAAAATGAAAAAACATGAATTTTAAAAATAGCTTTTTTTTCCCTGAGAGAAAAAAATTCTTTAGAAATGTCAAGGTTGATCTGTTTCTTGTTGACTACAGAAAGACCTAGAAATACATAAAGAGGTGCTCTTTCTAGAAATCTCTTTGTCAGTGGTTCCCAAGCTTTGGCCCTCCAAGTGTTTTGGACTTCAACTCCCAGAAATCCCAGCCAGTTTGTCAGCTGTTAGGAACTGTGGGAGCTGAAGTCCAAAACACCTGGAGGCCCAAAGGTTGGGAACCACTGGTCTACATCCTCCAGCATCTTTGAAGGCAATTGACTATAGGGTCAGAGTGGAGCACACAGAGATTTCTAGAGAGAACATACTAAATCAAATCTATGATAATCAAATGCACAAACCTGTGATGCCTCATGGGCCTTGTAGTCCTGTTCCTAGTGCCATCGTGGCAGATGAAGACGAAAACATGGGGTTTTCGCCGGTTCAACAAGAGCCGGAATCTTTTCACCTGCCGGATGTTGATGTTTGTACCCAAGAACTCAGTAAAACAGACCTTGGGCATTCCTCGCCCCCGTTCCCTAGGAGACAGTCCTATTCTGCAGACAGAGGAGTGAGGGAACAGAATCGCAGGAGTTTACGGATTGCAGCCAAACAACAGGCTGATTAAACCTGCTTCCCTTGGGAAATTCTAAGGAGTCTTGCATCTGGACAAAGTTGGGTTTCGCTTCCCGTTCTCTAGGGAAAGAGGTTGTTGGCGGGAAAACGAGACCCCAATATAGGTGCCTGACACAGGAGAATCTTTGCGGAGTCAACAGAGCAGCTTCAGGAGTAAGATCGTGTGTGGACTTCGCAACCCCAGTTCCTTGCTTCCCGGATCAAGTATTCAAGATTTGCCTTGCCTTGTTTTAACCACGGATCTTGTTCCAAGAATCACTGTTTGCCTTGTTCCTAGTCACTGACCTTGTTAAAGAATCAAGATTGTATCCAGCCTTGTTGTCAAGCTACCTTGGACTCCTAAGACTCTGGCATTTCCACACACTATTGCTTGGCAATAGTGTGTGTTTCGGTTATTGGATTAAAACTTTGAACTCTAATATCATTTATTGGACTATATTTTTGGACTATATTTGATCTTATTTGAAAGGTCTGCCTCTGAACTATATTCTTCACTTGTTTTTATTGCTTTTATATATTTACTTAATAAGGATATTAGATAGAGATTGGCCTCCGTGTATGGTTCTTGGTGCCTTGCTGCCTTGGGTCTGACAAAACCTATGAAAATCAAATGCACAAAAGTCAAAACTGCAAATATGAAGGGATGAACTTAGTTTGCAGCAATTGAAAGACATTCAGTTGCTGCAAACTAAGGACCTAATCACATGAAAATGTGGAAAAGCAGAAAAAAGCAGAGGGAACCATTTTCTTTCATTCCCTACTGTGCCTTTCTGTCTTCAGGGATGGCAGCCATCTGACATCCCTTCCTCATTTTCACCCACTTCAATCCAGCTTCTCTGCGGTTTTTGTCATTGGGAGTTGAGTAGTATCAAACTCCTGAAAATTGAGCCCTCTCTCCATTTCCCTGAGCAGCCACGATGGAATCTTACAAGCAACCACCAGAAATGGCATTGTGTAATGTGATGGCCTCCATGGGAAACTGAGAGAAGATAGAGAGAAGACTGCGTGGGATGAAGTCCTTAGTTCAAAATCAAAGTAGTTTGAGGTACCTCCCTTAGCAGAACTGGAACAATATATTATAGAGTTGCTGATGATGGACAAAATAACAATGCACTTAAGAGGAGAACCTTTAGAGAACTTTGTTAATGAATGGCAACCAATGATCCAACATTTCAATGTAAAATTAATCTAAAAATGTACATAGAGGAAGCTAATAGACTGAAGACAAGGAGGAAACGGATATAAATTTGGAACTTACAATATTTTTATAAGTACTATACAAATAGAAGCCTGTGACCCCTTATTGAAAATATATTGTCTGAGAAATGATTATGAAAGACTAATAGATGAAAGTATTGCATTGTATGCAACAAACACTTGCAATGTATGTATATTTGAATGAATGAAAATAAATAAACATTATATATATAAAAAAATTAAAAATCAAAGTAGTTTGTACTGACTTAACAGGAAAGCAAGGAAAGGAATGGAAAGGAGCAGAATAGAGACTTGCCCTTCCCAGTAGACACAGGAAAAAGCAAACTGCTGCATCCTATCTGAGCTTGTGTGGACTTCTTGTTAATAACTTTTGAGTAAACTCTGGTGTAGTTTGGCCTCATCCGTCTCAGTTCCATCTGTGAAATATGCATGTAGCATTTGGTTGTTCTTTTTTCCTAAGTAACAAAGAAGTCGAAATTGCAGTGAACTCTAGAGAATTGGGAGAGTAAGCAACTGCTTTCAGAAACTGCAGTGATAGCATACCTTTTAGGGCACTTGAAAGGGCACTGAGTACCTTTTAGGGTACTCAGCTTCTTCCGCCTGAGGCAGTTGCCATGCATTGCTTCATGGTAAGGCCGGTCCTGATGCCAATGTACAGAGTTCAGTTCCTCACAGCTTCCAGTTTGTCTAAAGTGAGCATCAAATAGAATGGACTGGATAGAAGAACAGCAGGGAAAACTTTTTCTCAAAGTTTGTCATCATGTTTAATTGAAGAGAGAGGGAGGGAGGGAGTTGCCTAGAGGCAAAGTGTGTGCACACATGGCCGTGCCAATCTGTTGTATAGATTTTTTTTTGTTCCACCACATAGCAAATGGAAGCTTCAAAAAGTGGGGAAAATAAAAGTGTCTTCCAAAGAAAAACACTGACTTGTCGATGAGTCAGGGCCTGAAACGGCATTCCTTTTGTCGCAGGCCCTCTTGGGAGTCATCGATTCCGGGATGTGTGTGTTTTTCAGAACTCTGGGAAAGTGGAGAACGGATTGCTTAAACAGATTAATCATTTCCAAAAGAAATAGTTGTGTATCATCAGGTTAGATCCTGGTCAACAGACTGAGATAGTGAGTTTGCCTTTAGCAATCCTGCTGTGACCCTAAATCAGCTGAGACACACAGAGAGAGAATAAAAAGAAGAAAACAGGAAGCAGGAAAATGTGAAGTACACTACAACCCACGTCTCCATAAGGTATGCATTCCTGGACTTTACAACCACTGTTGTATAGGAAGCCCTCAATGAATAAGTGGAAATATGAACAAGTGAATATTGGTTCAGTGGATACGGGAGTCATATTGTACCCAGGATTTTTCCCTCTACTGTACAAAGCAAATTTATCTGATCAGGAATTAATTCTGTGAGTGGAACTACAGCTCCCATCATTCCTCACTGCATGGTTCTGCTAGCTGAAGTTGAAAAGAGTTGTAGTCTGACACACTGGAAGAACACTAGGTTGGAGAACTTAGGACCAAGCTTGATAATGTTATCTTTTCAACTACAACTCCCAGAATTTCCCCATAAGCATGGCCATTGGTTGAGAATTAGCATCTATATCCTTAGAGTAACTTTTCCAAGCTCTGACTTTGGATAGAGTGGTTTATCTCAGTCCACGGAAACCTGGGAAGATGGGCCTCTTTTCTTGCAATGAGTTCAAGTCACACTTGTTTGGAAAACCTCTATAAGTCTTGTTTCTCATTTCTACTAAATTCCCCCCACACACACCCCTCAGGGATTGTAGTGAAGAAAAATGGAAGAAATACTGAAATGGACCTGGCTCTTTAATAACTATTCATGTTACCTCTTGCCTGATAAGTACTCCAAACTAATCCATTGTGGTGTTTTATTCATTGTCTGATGTAGAACCTAGAACAAGCTGAGTTGTTTGCATTGAACCGGTCCCTGGGGATTAAAAAGGTATCACGTTGCTTCTACTGGATTTCTTCCATCTTTGACATTTCGTACTACACACTCCCTCCCCACTTCTCTAGGCACAATTTCTTTTTTTATCTCAATCTTCAATAGTCAGGTGCTCTCTTAAAAGGTTTTGTTTATGTCAAAAGAACAAGCAAACAAAAATCAAACTGCACCTACATTGCGCTTTGTTGAAAACTTTTCTTGGCTTATTTGAACTTTCTTGTTCTGTAGACTCAAAGAATAACTTTTTTTTCTCTGTTTACATGCAGTGAGCGATAAACCACTCATTTGGAAATCAGTTTCTCTGCAGCCCAAAAGACTTTCATTGTTTATATCTCTGTAAGTCCAAATGATTACCTAAAAAGAGTATATTAGCATGGTGTAGTAGGACAGTGACAAAGTGGTAAACCATATGGAACATGGCAGATGTTAACTGAATACAGGGTACATCAACACTGTAGAATTAATGCAGTTTGACATCACTTCAATTGACATCGCTCAATACTATGACATTCCAGGAGTTGTAGTTTTGCAAAGTCTTTAGCCTTCTCTGCCAAAGGATGCTGGTACCTCACCAAACTACAAATCCCAGGATTTCATAGCACTATGCCATGGCAGTTGAAAGATGTGTCACAGAAATAATTCCGTCATGCATCCTTACTTACCTTCAAGTTGTAAGTCAAGCTAGACCTACTAGTGATAAGGGATGTCATAAATCAGTGGTTCTCAACCTGTGACTCCTCAGGTGTTTTGGCCTACAACTCCCAGAAATCCCAGTCAGTTTACCAGTTGTTAGGATTTCTGGGAGTTGAAGGCCAAAACATCTAGGGACCCACAGGTTGAGAACTGCTGTCATAGATAGATAGATAGATAGATAGATAGATAGATAGATAGATAGATAGATAGATAGATAGATAGATAGATAGATAGATTCCTCATCTTCATACTCTCCAACTGTCCCAATCTGGCAGCAACAGTCCCAATTGATTTTCATCCATCTGCATTTTTTCAACTGCTTTTGAAATGTCCTGTTTTTCTCTCCCATTTTTTTCCCTGTGTTATTTTGGTTGCTGAAAACTGACTTCAAAATGCAAAAGTAATTTGTGCTTCATTGACTCAGAGTGAGGGAATAAAAGAGGCAAAATTTCAAATTGTCAATAGTGAAACCAGCAAATGTGGAGGGCCTGCAATCATGTATGTAAAAATAAATTAGTAAATAAAAAAGCTGTTTTATTTTATGTGGCCATGCAGTTATGCTGGCCACATGACCATGGAGGTGTCTACAGACAACGCTGGCTCTTCAGCTTAGAAATGGAGATGAGCACCAACCCCCAGAGTCGGACATGACTGGACTTAATGTCAGGGGAAAACCTTTACCTTTACCTAAACAAGCTATAACCCTGTCTTTGAATTTCCTTCCATGCCTTTCTTCAATAGTCATCCCAAGTCTCTACTGTCCTTTGCTAGTAGTCTGGTGTCATCTGCATATGTTTTTTCTTTCAATTTTCATGTCTCTTTCAACAGGATGAGCTGTATTTAAATAGAGAAAGAGAGACAGTGACCTGTGTTTGCTTCACTAACACTTTAAAAATCTTTTGAGAGGTGGAAAGGCCCATTTTGCAAAACTCATGGAAAGAGGGGGTGGGAGAGATAAGATACAAGACAAGAAAAGAGAGAATTGGAAAAGTAGAAGAGAAGCAAAGAACAGGGACACAATAGTCTGATGGCAGACAAATGTGATAGTGATCGTTTTCAAAATGGTATGTTGCTCATAAACATAGGCGGTCCAATGGTGAGGCAACCTGCAGCAGCCGCTTGTAGCGCACACCAACAGGGGGTTTCTTCTCCTCTCTTCTCTCCATTCGCCTCTCAAGCCAGGCCTCTCCTGCCCACCCCAGGCCTCAGCAGCCTTCAGCCCGAGGAACCCGTTCATAGTAAACATTCTCCCACAAAGCGGCATCGCGATGCAGACCCGTTCCTTTTCCCTCTTAATAGAATGAGACTAACCTCTTCAGGAAGGGCCCAACAGCTCCTCAGGCCGCCTTGAGGCTCACGTGAGAACCGACGCGTTCTCCATCTGAAGCTGAGGCACAGTGACCTTTCCAGTCTGGGGAGTGCTGAGACCTCCTTTTTCCCCCCTGCTGTTGTTATTATTGTGTTGTGGAAGGCTTTCATGGATGGAATCACTGGGCTGCTGTGAGTTTTCTGGGTTATATAGCAATGTTCCAGAAGCATTCTCTCCTGACGTTTCACCCACATCTATAGCAGGCATCCTCAGAGGTTATGAAGTCTGTTGGAAACTAGGCAAGTGGGGTTTATATATCTGCGGAAGGTCCAGAGTGGGAGAAAGAAAGAACTCTTGTCTGTTGGAGGCAGGTGTGAATGTTGCAATTGGCCACCTTGATTAGCATTAAATAGCCTTGCTACTTTCTGCCTGGGGGAATCCTTTGTTGGGAGGTATTAGCTGGCCCTGATTGTTTCCTATCTGCAATTCCTCTGTTTTCTGAGTGGTGTTCTTTATAATATAACCCAGAATATCAAGGCAGAATAACCCATAATATCTGCTTTGAACTGGGTTATCTAAGTCCATACTGCCCTATATCCCTGTTCAATGTTTGGTGCTAAATTCGCAAATATAGTAATTCCTACATAACATTACCATGTATTCAGCTGCTTTTTCTGTTAATTTGTTGTAAACATGATGTTTTGGTGCTTAATTTGTAAAATCTTAATGTAATTTGATGTTTAATAGGCTTTTCCTTAATCCCTCCTTATTATCCAACATTTTCGCTTATCCGACGCTTTTATTTTTCAGTGATTGGTTTGGGAGGGGGTGCCAAAATTTATGTTCGCCTACACTTGAAAATTACCTTGGACCTCCTCTGCTCATAAATTCCCATTTGCTTTAACAGTGTGATTGCTGTGAGGCAACAGGCTTGTGTGATACAATCCATAATCAGCGGTACATAAACCAGGACCCATTGCTGTACCTGAAAAGCTAAGATTGCTTTCCCTTTCCTTCCCCAAAGCTTTCTCCCAGACCAACTACTATGCAAACAACTCCCTGTACTGTGGCCATGAAGTAAAACAACAGAAAGGGAAAGATGGACTAGAAATGCAGGCTTACATTATTTATCACCGATCTAAATAGAGTAGGTGTACCATCAGTCTTTCTGGAATTTGTCTCAGGCTGCATTAGTAGTATTCTTTGGCCAACTTCCAAAATTTGTGCTCCCTTGCATAACGTCCAAAGGCAATGTCTCAGTTTGGCTGACCAGAAATAACACAGGGAGGTTTTTTCCCCCTCCTTGTTGGATTGTTTGTTACTCTGGAGAGCTTTGTGGGTTTGGTGTCAGGCGTCCCAGAATTCCAAGCCAGCTTGATGTGGACATCAGACAAAAAATTGCAGTCAACTGCTGAGAAATGAAGGCAATATTTTACCAGAGGAATCCTCAGTGTGTTCATGCTGGGAAGCTACTCACTCAACTTCATGGAAAAAGATGGGATGTGAACCAGCCATCCCAAGAAGCAAAACAATGAGTTTAGGAAGTTATTTTATGCAATCCATTCTGTAAATGGTTCTTCAACAACTCTCCACACTTTCTTATGTAGTGTAAGCCTTTCAAGTTTGCATGTATCCAATCTTCTGCATCCCATGGTTTAATGGATGGAAGCAACAGTATGTGGACCTGGCATTTCTCTGGGATATTGCTGAAGACAAAGTCATATGACATTGTTGAGAGAGCCATGATTCGGAATATGTGAAAGGATCAAGTGCTCTGTTTAGTTGTGATACAGATTGAACATACCTTCTCTAGAATTTCAAAATATCCCAAAATCCAGATCTGTCAGCATGCGTGGTTGAGACAGTGACAACTTTGCTTTCTCATGTTTCATGTACACAAAGTTTGTTTCATTCCAAAATTATTTTAAAATATCATGTTTATAATTACATTCAAGCTATGCATATGAGGTGCATATGAAACATAACATAATTTCATTTTTAGGCTATCTCCAAGATATCTCATTGTGTATATGCAAATATTCCAAAATCCAAAATATGGATCATGTCTGATCCCAAGCATTTTGCAGAAGAGATACTCAACCTGTACTTCAAATAAACTCCTAAGCACACCGTTTTCTGGGTCAGATCCATATTGAGAGCAAATGTCCCACTGTATCTCTCCCCATGACAGCTTCTTCGGACCTTTCTATGTTGTGCACATTTCTGGGGAAGGCTGTACTGGAGATCAATGGGATATCCCCCAAACTGAGTGGAAGCAGGCTCTCCTGATCCATTGTGTGGAAATAGAGAAGCACCTGCATGTGAGTGAGGTCTCATACCGTCCCAATTTTGTGAATAACCTCTCTTTCTCCTGTTCCAGAGAAGCTCCTCCTATGTGGGTGAGGTGTCCTTCTACCATCTAGTTTTTGTTGTTATATTCCTTTGATGGAATCATAGTTTTGATGAACCTGACCTCTTGGCAATATTTATTTAGAAGAGGTTTGTCATTGCTTTTTTTTTAGACTCAGAGAATATGATGTATCCAAAATCGTCCTGTGGGTTTCCATGGCCAAGTGGAGAATTCAGCACTCAAACTGCTGCAACATGCTGACTCCCATTTCAATAGCACACAGCAAAATCTGGGTCCAATGCTTAATTCTTTAAGTGCATATTTTGTAATGGAATGAAATTACTTCTTGTAACCCTCCTATCCTTTTTTCTGCTACCTCATAATTTAAAGGTGTTTGGTATGATTTCCTTTATTCTGTCCTCCATTGTTGGATGAGAGTCAGGATAGTGTAGTGGTTTGCATTTTGGACAAAAACTCTGGAAGAAAATATTTCAGTTTTACTGCTCAGCCATGGACAAGTCACACTCTCTCAGCCTCAAAGAAAGGTAATAGGAAACTTCCTTTGAATAAATGCTAAGGAGACCCTAGGATTTTTTTTTCATGTCAGGAGAAACTGCAAGTTGCTTCTGGTGTGAGAGAATTGGCCATCTGCAAGAACATTGCCCAGGGAACGGCTACATGTTTGATGTTTTACCATCCTTGTAGGAGGCTTCTCTCATGTCCCCGCATGGGGAGCTGGTGCTGACAAAGGGAGCTCACCTGCTCTCCTCGGATTCAAACCGTCAGCACAAAGGTTTAACCCACTGCACCACTGAAGGCTCTAGGATAAAGTCACTATAAATTAAAATTGACTTGAAGGTACATAGCGTGCACCATTTCCTTTATTCCATCATATATATGAGACTAGTAATAAAACTATTTATGGTAAAATCCTGTGATTGTGGACGATTTTAATTATTGTATTTCTTCCATTCTAAGATGCACTTTTCCCTCATATAAACATCTCTAAAAATGGAATGATCTTAGAGTCACAGATTATATATATATATATATATATATATATATATATATATATACACACACACACACACACACACACACACACACACACACATACACACACACACACACATACACGCTTTTTGCTGCTGGAGTTAATGAAATTAGTGTGAGTCTTACAATCGATGGTGTCTTGGAGTTGCAGAAAAACAAAATCATTGAAATACAGAGTAGCACAAGAAAAAAATCAAAATATCCAGGAATAATGTGCTTCTGAATCCATTGTGAATATATAATAAGGCCACTAACTCACAAATCTATTCATTGTGATTGTTAATATTGATTTATCCATTGTTTCGTTGGTTTAAAATAGGAAGTAGTAGCCCTCCATGTCTTACTGGACTCACTGTACACCCCAACAGCATTAGCCAGCATGAATAATGGGAGCCGCAATCCACAACTTCTGGCAGGGCATTCATTCTTCAGATAGAAAGGTGTGCTTGGGATATTTCCTCATCTTTTTAATTTATTTTTTTATTTTGTGTGGATCGAGATACAGGCATCCAAGTCCCTGAGAAGTGATAACATGCTGTCTTCCCAGGCATTTCTGCAGATTAAACACGGCTGCTGCAGAGCCAACCAAGAAATACTTTTTTAATTAGCAAAAGTTCATCACATGTTGCAAAGCAAAATGAGAATCCCAGGACTTGCAGCCCCCCCTGGTTGAAGGGTGCACTCAGCCCTCCTATTAACTGTTTTCATAACTTGAAGCAGTTGTGCATTTTTCATCTTGAAAAACTGAATCCTGTTCCCTATTGCAGTGGGGTAGAAAATGGGTGAAGTGTTCCCTAAACGCCCATGAACCTGTCACTAAAGGAATCGCGGGCCTTCTAGTTGGGGGATTACATGCTCCTTAATACTACAGGATGTATCACTTGCTGAGAATTTCTGCCACCGCAAGCTAAGAAAACAATTTTTTAAAATTGTATTAAATAGCAGCACAGATTCAACCTCTATATTTCATCCTGATTTTTATTCTTTTGTGGTTTCTCACCATGGTCAGTCATGTCATGCCATTAAAACGAAGCCCCTAAGTAAATGGCTGAGAGATTAAAAAACAACAAGCCCGCACCACACCATTTGGAAAAGGTAACCAAATTCCTCCTCTTGACAGGCTGTAAACAATGTAGTAGGGATGACATTGTTTTTCTTTCCACTGCGCTGCCAAGTTAAAGAGGAAGCATGAGATTAGAAGAAAATATTTAAATCAAAAAACCAAATCCTCAAGCGAAAAATTGGTTCAGTCCCTCCTCCCGGTTCAGTTAGGAGAGCAGATGTGTTTTTGAGAGAGGGGGAGAGAAAGAGAGAGAACTGCTGAGTTCAGAGGAAAACCATAGTGAAGAAAAACAAAGTTCAAGGTGCTTCAGCTGACATTACTCTGCTGTCCCCAATAAGCAGATACTCTCAGCCATTGAAGACTACAGGCATCAAACAAACAAAAAAAAAGATTTCTTAAAAAATGCTCTTTAAGACATTGTCCCATAAAGCCTCACGAAAGAGTCTTGTGTTGCTATCTTTGTTTCAATGCAAAGAACTCTGCTTGAGTTTTGTGAATGCACCAAATCTCCAAATGTCTTTTCCAGCTGTGTGACTTTGTGGCTTTGGATGCAATCCTGTGCAGAGTTACATGACAGCAAACTCCACAGACACTTTGGAATTTAATTCAGATTTCCAAAATATGGAAAGACCTAATGTTCCTGCGTGATCAGATAAATTTGAAAGCTCCCACAGCATTAATCCTTATATGTATGGACTTCAACGCCCAGATTGGAGATGCTTCAGAAGGCCTTTTGCAACCCTTAGGTTTAGACTTGGAGGATATTTTTAAACTTCTAACACCTCTATGGATGATAAATATAATCAGCAGGGATGAAACATGAGTAGTATTGCACTATAAAACTCAGGTCCTTTTGTGAGTGGGGGTGTGAATCCACAAGTGTTAATTGATTGTCTAATTGATATAATGGTCAATGTGGACCCTTCACATTTGCTGGGTTTAGAGAAGCAGCAGCCCGCAAAAGTTGAAAACCCACAAATGTACAAAACGCTTTTTAAAAAAATGAAAGGCTAATTCTGTCAGAATCTCTAGGTCCTCCAGCATCTAGATCAGGGATCCCAAACTAAGACCTATGGGCAGGATACAGCCCTCCAAGGTCATTTACCACCACCACCACCCCATCCAGGGGTCCCCAAACTATGGCCCACGGGCCACATGCAGCCCATCGAAGCCATTTATCTGGCCCTCGCGGCAGCAGCTCCCTCCTCCTCTGCCAAGGTAGGCGCATGCGGCATGAAAGAGGAGGGAAAGATACGCGCCTGTCCCTCCTCCCTTGCTCCATGCGCACCTTTCCTGCCGCCGCCACTGCCGATGAATTTGCGTGCATCCCTCGCCCCGCATGCACCTTTCTTGTCACTGTCGCCAAGGAAGTCCAGCCCTCCAACAGTCTGAGGGACAGTGAACTGGCCCCCTGTTGAAAAAGTTTGGGGATCCCTGATTTAGATTTATAGTCACCCTAAGCCTGAAACGACTTGAAGGCACACATTAACAAAAATCCTAATTAATTAGTGTAAAATGAGCCAGAATGTTTGTGTATGTATATCTATATCTATATATCAGGGATAGAGTTAGGGTTCCATTGAAAATAAATGTCTTCTGAAGATTTCCATGACCAAAAAAAAAATTGGGAATTGGTGTTTTAGAAATCTCTAGGTTCTCTAGCACAACTGTATGGTGGACTTCTGCCTGAAATTGACTAGAGTCACACTGGAGGACCTAGAAATTTCTAGAGAGAAATCCGTGAATAAGCTAATCTAAGACAAACCTGCAAGTATGAAGGGCTGAGAGAGCAGGAAATTATCTCCCTGCAAGTGAAAAAGTGATTCTCCCCTCCCATGCAAAATGGCTGCAACAACATCAGTAACTACAAAACGCACTAGCCTTTGCTACCATGTTATGTATACCAACATTGCCAAAGGTTAAGTCGTTGAAGGACGACAATCCCAAAGTACCTCTATGAGCTTCACCACTGAATTGATATTTTGAATCCAATTTACTCTAGTCCCCTATATCCCCTACACCACAGTTTCAAAATGCACAGATTTGTGTTGCTGTATTTTGTGAGCTCTCTTTCTCGAGAACACTGGCAACAATTTCTGATAGATATTGAATCTGATGAATGTTAGTAATGTATGTTGATGTCAAAACATCATATGGTGATTTATTTTGATTTCTGGTGCTCATTTTCCCTCATATCTGATGCAGAAGTAAAAGAATTCATACGTTGGTTTGGCCCCTGCAGTTTTGCTTATGGAGTAAAAACAGCAACGAACACCACTGCAGAATTTGTCATTGTGAAGGCAGTCTTGACCCTTATCCTTGTTACATTTTGGGGAATCAATAAACGTACATCAGTCTTTGAAGAAAAGCAAAAATAAGTGGAGAGCTTTTAAAAAATTACTGACTATGACTGTCCAGTGAATAAAAACTCAGAATCCAGCAAACAAACAACAAAAGGAGACGTGTTTATGTGTTGTCAAATACTTAGATGCAGTTCACTCATCCAGCTGAAAATTTAGTTTCCTTTTTTAAAAAAAACTAATATGCACAGATTATTTTGCTGTGGTTTCTTAATGAGTAAAAATAGGGTTGTTTATCGATCCACAGCAATTTCAAGAAACCCATGCAACTAGTGGTGAAAATAAGTTGCTCTTAAGTGGTAATGCCATGTCAGACAGAGGCATTTTGCTATTCCGTTGCATGGTAAGTAGAATTTTTCCACACACAAAAAAGCCTAATTAGTGAAATTAGATGTCCCCTTTCCCTGAATATTAGACTTTCAAGTCATTACTGAAGAATTGCAAACACATTATTTAACAACATTTCAATTTGTCCTGTAACCTTTAAAAATTATTTGAAAAAGAAAAATGGACATTGGGGTTGGATAAGAAAATATCTCAAGGAGAACCTACTTTTACTGCTACCATAAGAGCAAACTAAACACAAGTTCCTACAATCATAGAGGACTTTATCACACAAAGGTCTCAAATTGGCATATTAGCAGGACCGTCACCTCTAGTGACAGTTCCTATTGCATGATGCCATGCACAATCCATTGTTGGTCTGCTACTTCCCTTCAACAAACCCATCCTCTGCTATTGAGGGGCAAACCCTGTCAACAGCTGCTGATCATGACATGGTGTTACAACTTACCTGTGCAGTGATCTTCCAAGTGATAGCTAAGAACAGGAGAATTACTGGAGGGGGGGAGCAGAATGGCTGCGGGATTCATTGTGTGATAGGGACTAATGGTGCTAGTTGGCACTGCCAGTTTTCCTGCCTCATGCAATAAAGTCCAAAACTTCACAACAGAGATGAGATGAAAGGCAGTTGGGCAATAACTATCAGAAATGGCTACCAGAACACAATAAATCACCTTTTAAAATCCTCTTGGATTTCCATAAACCTGAAAACAAATCAGCCTGACTTCCAGAACTTGGAAATAATTATTTACAAAAACGCTAGGTGGAATTCAGTACTGCAGTTAAATATACAGTAGAGTCTCACTTATCCAAGCTAAACGGGCCGGCAGAAGTTTGGATAAGCAAATATCTTGAATAATAAGGAGGGATTAAGGAAACGCCTATTAAACATCAAATTAGGTTATGATTTTACAAATTAAGCACCAAAACATCATGTTTTACAACAAATTTGACAGAAAAAGCAGTTCAATACGCAGTAATGTTATGTTGTAATTACTGTATTTACGAATTTAGCACCAAAATATCACGATATATTGAAAACGTTGACTACAAAAATGGCTTGGATTATCCAGAAACTTGGATACGCGAGGCTTGGATAAGTAAGACTCTACTGTATATAGAAATATGGATCTGAAACTGGTTTATATTCACAAGACTACATATTCAAGGTCAGAGTACTATTGCCATGATCGTAAAAGTCGTCCAACCCTATCTAAATGGATGTGAGTCACTGTGAGTGATGGAAGCCTGCTCTCCTGTTGATCAGAGTGCCGCAGACTGACGTTTCCATCCCTCTCCTGCAAACATAGGCGGAATAATGTCAGGGATCATAATTCTGATTGTCACACCAGAGATTGTATGGCAGGAAAAAGATGGATATGTTAGTCTGTAATGTCTCGAAGGACAAAATAAGTAGTCAGTCTAGGCTTATAGCCAATGTTACTTACAATGAGTAACAATAAGGAGCAATGAGTAGCAACTCATTGCAAATAACATTGAGTATAATCCTAGACAGATAATTCCAAAAATCTCTATTGTGGCTTTATCTTTATTAGGCTAGTCCTAAAGGTAGCAATCTGCACAAACCTTCAAGTTTCAAATTCCCTTCTTCAGGCATGACATGTCTATAAATGCAAGCAGTTTATTTTCGTGTCAGGAGTGACTTGAGAAACTGAAAGTCGCTTCTGGTGTGAGAGAACTGGTCATCTGCAAGGACGTTGCCCAGGGGACACCCGGATGTTTTGATGTTTTTACCATTCTTGTGGGAGGCTTATCTCATGTCCCCACATGGGGAGCTAGAGCTGACAGAGGGAGCTCATCTATGCTCTCCCCAGGTTGGATTCGAACCGGCAACCTTCAAGTCAGCAACCCAACCTTCAAGTCATCAGTCCTGCCAGCACAAGGGTCTAACCTGCTGCGCCACTAGGAGCTCCTAAAGCAAGCAGTGGGAACTCAGGACAGGAAGAGATGGCTTAATCCCACTTGCAGCATCCTTTATGACAGTGGTTCTCAACCTGGGGTCCCCAGATGTTTTAGGCCTACAACTCCCAGAAATCCTAGCCAGTTGGCCAGCTGTTGGAATTTCTGGGAGTTGTAGGCCAAAAACATTTGGGGACCCCAGGTTGAGAACCACTGCTTTATGACATTGTGAAGTAGCTTTGGCTAGAGCTTAAATACCATCCACTGTTCTGAGTAATACTTCTGAGCTAAGCAAATCCTTTAGTTCTTGTGTAGCAAAGTTATCCCCTCTTGAGTGACCCTTCATTTGATGTTCCAATATACTATGTCTACGCCATTGCCAGACATGCTTTCTATGACCCAGGACTTGATGAATTGCTTTTCTGAGTGGCCGCTGGAATTAATTCCTGCTAACTTGGGTCAAATTCTGTGTAGGAACATGAATCCAGACAAATGTCATCCGGCGATAATAGAACTTGACTCCAAGAGTGAAGTTTAGGGAGTGGAGTTTGTGAAGGAGAAGGTCCCAACCTCCATTCAACATTAATTGATGCTGCAATGTCTCCCAATGCTGCTTCTCTTAATGCTGAATCTACCAAGGCATATACTGAAGTCAAGAGGGCTTTGTAGTAATCATAAACCCTATGACGTGTAATATCTAATGAACAGAACATAAATTGTATATTGCAAGTTGGCAATTCTTTACGTTTGACCCAGATGTGCAAAGAACCTATTTGAAGAGTGATTTCCGGATTACGCTGGCATTTTGGCCTCTGAAAAGCGATCAATCTGGAATCAATTCAGGAACTTGCAGCTACAAGTTATCGGTTCTTGTTTATTCACAACGGTGAGAAGGGCTTAATTAATATAATATGTATTGGTCAATGCTTTGCTTTTAAACCTTACCTTTTCCCCCATTGGTCAATCAATAAGTATTTTAATCTTTCTCCCCTTTTAAGCCCGGTTATAAAAGTCTGACAGAACAAGAGCATCAGATTTCACAATCATTAATTGCTATTATCAGCCCTTTCATTTTTCAGACATCAGCAGTTTCTATAAATTCTACTTTTATCCTTATGCTAAATTACCTGACTCTTGTATGACACCCAGTTCTGGAGGCACTTGGTAACAGATGAGGAAAAAATAATTAGGACAGCGGCAGAAACTGAGGATGCACCCACACTGTCCAACAATTGCAGTTTGACACCACTTTAGCTACCATGGCTCAATGCTATAGAATCTTGGGATTTGTAGTTTGGCAAGCAATCAGCACTTTTGGTAGAGAAATATTTGAAAACTACAACTCCCATGTTTCCGTAGTAAGGAGCTACGATGGTTAAAGTGATGTCAAACTGCATTAATTCTATAGTACAGATACACCCTGATTTGGAAAAAAAATACATAAACCGATCTTAAAACTTCACAGATTTTGACACTGAATGAATATTAAAAAATGAATATAAAAATCAAAGTGACAATGAACTGCTGACACCTCCCAAGGAAACCAATCTTTTCCGTTTACATAGCCTCAGAAAACCAGATTTTCTTTCACACTTATTGTTCGTTGAAAATTAGTTGTGATACCAGTGGACAAAACAAAGGCTCAAATCTAAGATAAAATACTAATGAAACTATATCCTATTCAACAGCAGAGTTTGTTAGTCATTGTTAAACCATTTTAGAGGAAATATACTTAGTGGAATAAATATGAGAATAAATCAGATATGGCAATATTGTGACTTTTTATTTGTTTCTTTGTTTAAATTATCTCCTACCTCTCTCCCAACACGGGATGCAAGGAGGGCTCACAACAGAGACCAAAAACAAGATACAGGCAAAAAATATCCACAGTACAAAAGGTTTTTTTTCAAAAAGTTAAACAATACTCGCACTAAAAAGGACAGTTAAAACTCCAATTTTAAAACTTTACATTAATATTAAACTTAAGGAATGAAAGCAGGTATAAAGAAATAAAGTATATATGTATAAAACTAGCTATAGTAATTACAGAACCTAGAATGTAACTGAACAAGGCCTTGATTGTAAATATTATGTAAGAAATCCCTGATTACACATTGTTGTTTGCTCTGTTATTTAAAAAAATCCTAAAGAATACAATTTAAAAGCCAGAGGACAGAAACAAACTGTAGCCTATTTGACCTTATTTCTTTTCCCTTTAAAGAGCCAGGATGGTATATTAGTTTGGGCATTGGACTGTAGGAGCTGCAGTGGTGTAATGGATTAAACCCTTGTGCTGGCTGAACTGCTGACCTGAAGTCGACAGTTCAAATCTGCGAGACAGGGTGAGCTTCTATCTGTCAGCCCCAGCTTCCCATGCGGCGACATGAGATAAGCTCCCACAGGATGGTAACACATCCGGGCATCCCTTGGGTAACGTCTTTGTAGATGGCCGATTCTCTCACACAAGAAGTTACTTGCAGTCTATTCTCAATTCGCTTCTGACACGATAAAAAAAGCATTGGACTATGATCCAGGATTTAGATCCCTCCTCAGCTGTAGAAACCGCCGGCTGATCTTGAGCAAGTCAAACTTTCTCAGCCTCAGAGGAAGGCAAAGGCAAACTTTCTTGAAACAAATGTTGCCAAGAAAATCGGGTCGCCATAAGTTTGAAACAACTTGAAGACATACAACAACAACCTACTTCGAGTAGGAAATAAAAATTAGGGGAGAAAACAGGAAGATACCAGAAAAGAATAAAAATAGACGCTTGAGCCACAAATGAAAGTGTGTAGAACATACTGAAATGCCTGCCACTAATTGATGATGGAAAATGACTTGAGCTTCTGAACAAAAGAAAAGTCATCCTGATTCTTCATAATTTTCTTCTCCTGAAGTTTTGTTTATCAGATCATGGTCTTCCAATTTGGATCAAAAAGGTCTGCCCCTTTTGATGTAGGAAATGACTAGAGGCTCTCTGCTCAAAAGAAATAAGTTTGTGTTTTAATAGTTCGCACAGTGACCTGTGACTACTTGGTGAACTTTCTATGGAGAGGTTCTTGCCAACTAGCAGACAATAGTAGCAACCATTTTAGTTATTAAAAGAATCTTTCTTTTTGGGGGTACAGCACCAAAAAGGGAAACTCCTCCCCTTTCAAATTATCTGTCTTTATCGTGCGCTTCTTTCTGGCTCGGGGGAAGGCTTCAGACGGTTTTTCAAATAACCCCAACCGTTTAATCTGTACCCTTCAGGGAGTCCTGCTGTGTATGTACGTGAAAGAGAAATGCTTAGGTTGAAATAGGAACAATCTTCGGGTTCAGCTTGGCCTTCTCTGAAAAAGTAGCAGGAGGAGATGGCTAATTTCCTTTATAGTGGCATTACATGGATTGTGAACCTTTCTTTCTTCTTTTTCAGCTTGGACAGGAACTTCTCCTCACTAGGGACACTCGAAGGAAAATGCACACAGATTCCTTTTGCAAACTTGGCTATTTAACTTTACTTATATAGCGAAGTGGCAGCTTTTGATCTTAATTTATAGCAAACAGATCAGCCTGGGCTTTTCTTGAAAGGTCTTATTCATCAACTCCTTTTAAAATTTACTCTTAGTGACAATCTAAAACCAGATCAGTCAGGGTGTTCTCCCTTAGGTTTTAAGTAATTTGTTTGGAATCCTAACAAATCTAATATCCCAATAGTAATGTTCATTGATCTCCCTCCCTTTTCCCAGTGTGGTGACTAAACAATCAGTCAGGTATACATGCACAACTCCCAAATTGCATAAATACTCAGAAAATACTATGGTAGAATCAATGCTGCTAGAAATAAAATCCTTTACACCAGTGGAAAGATGCGGGATACAAATCAGCTTAAGCACTGCAAGGTTGCTTGATATTTCCCCAGTCTTTGGGGATGATTTGCTTCAACTGGTGCCTTTCTAAAAATATGTTTGCAATTCTTTGAAGTGGCTCACCAGTTCTGGGTATGCATGTGCGTTTATGTCAACATTTCATTATTGTGTTGGGCATGCAACCATTAGTACACAATTAAAATCTTATTAGGAAAACTCCAAAGGAACACACTTGCTAAAGTGGTTATATACCACAAATTATGAGAAAGGCTGCTAGTAGAATTTACCAAGAAGTACTGAGTAAGATATAATGTTGAGCGAAGAGCAGTTACTAGTGCTCTAAAGCAGAGCTTCTTACATTTTTTCACTTGGGATCCCTTTTGCCCTGAGAAATGTTTACGTGACCCTGGGTATGCAGGTATATAAAACAAGTATAAAAATAACACATTTACTGCTAAGAAATCAGCATTTCCATGGCTTGCTAAACAAGCTGATTTTCCTTTTGATGAAGTACAACTGCAGCATCTTCTGCAGAGCCCACTGAAAATGCTGCACAATAGATTCATGTAAATGTTTAAAACAGCCACTAGGTAGCATTCAGAAACCTTTTACTGTTGCCAAATTTGTATGGCCCCGGCATTGAGCTAAGGAGATCCCATCTGGGGTTGAGACCCACGGTTTAAAAAGCAATGCTATAGACAGCTGCAATCCCAGTTCCTGGAACCTGGCAAACTGGAGCTTGGCTAACAGGCAAGGCCAACAGGTGTTTTGTGGGATGTGGTGGACAAGTCAGCATTTGGTAAGTATGTCTGTCTGAAGAGTCTTTTGGAAGAGTTTGTTGGATTAAGGCTGCTGTGTCTATTGGGGTAAGATGGGAGGAGACTTGCTTCCGAGCTATTAATGTTCTAGTGCACTGCTTCTTGACTTGTGGATCCTGGCCATAAAGGGGGTCCCTTTAGCTCAATGTTGGGGTCACAGAAAATTTAGCAACAGTGAAAGGTTTCTGAATGCCTTTACTCAAATCAGTTAGCAACAAGGTGCAGCGTTTACAGTGGACTCTGAAGAAAATGCTTCAGCTGTACTCTACGAAAAGGAAAATCGACCTGTTAATCAAGCCTTGCAAATGCTGATTTGTTATTAGTAAATGCTTGATGTTTATACCTATTTTATTTACCTATATGCCTGGGGTCATGTAAATATGTATTGATCAGAAAGGATTGCAAGTAGAAAAAGTTTTAAGAAGCCCTGTTCTATTGCATAGGCTTGGGTCCTCTGCCTACACTTCTTCTGCTGAATGGGAGTTAGACCCTTGATTGGGAAAGGAGTCAGCGGCCACTAGTTCTCCATAGATCTATAGCTTTAGTCCTTTGAGCTCATTTATCATGAATTTTAAACTTGTGCCTTGTGTTCACTCTATTTTAATATTTGTTTTGTGTATTTTAATACTGTATACGTATTTTGTAAAAATGTTTTAATATGTGCATTTAATATAATCATTATGTGTTTTAGCCATGTTGTAATGTGAATTGGGCCACAAGGAGAGGTGGGTAAGAAATTATTATTATTATTATTATTATTATTATTATTATTATTATTATTATTATTATTAAACAGGTCTATACCGGATCCAATAACACAACGTAAATCTATTTTTGGCAGGGCTCTGTGCCTGAAGTGACGTGAAACTGTCATAAGAGGCACTAGCGGGAACATGGGAGGCTCCCTGTGTTCCATAGAGAAGAACGGGGGGTAGCCAAGTGGTGCTGCTTCCCCGTGGGATGAGGTAAGGGATGATGTGGGCAATGTGGGGCTTGGGAAACCCGTTGCCCCATGTGGGACGACAGATTCCCCAAACCCCATGCCTGATTCACCACGATCCATGGCGAATCCCCCCGCTATTGCCTGCAAGTTTGACCTCAACATGATGAGGTCCTGTATGAGGCCACAGCCTCCAGTTTCTGACTTCAGCTCAATTCCACAAAATTGCATTTAAAAATATAATTGAAACAAATCATTAGCTGAGCCATCACATGCATTTTTGTTCAAAAGTAGGTTCCACTGTCTTCAATAAGGATAGCTCCCAGGAAACTAGATGAAGCATTTGAGCCTGTCTCCTGATTTTGTATCCATGATTAAAATAAATGTGGTGCTTTTACAACTCTCCTCACTCATTGTCAAATCATCTAAGGATTTCTATGATTTGTCTTAATGAAATGTAAATTGTGTCTTAGCTGAAGCTAACAAAAAGAGAGAGAAGTTCTTTCTCTGTAAGAAAAACAAGATGAAAAGCTGCAGGCATATCCTAAGGCATGTTCATAGAAACTACAGGAACTTGTTCATCTATTGATCCAATCCTCTACATCTGCTATGCAGTTCTCTGAATTTCTTTATCAATGTAGAAACCACACCCACAGTGTCTCAGTTGAGCATTCAAACATAAAAAATTAACTTGACCCACAAACTCTTCCACTACTTTAACTGTATGAGCTCATTCAGATCCACTTTCGAGTAAGTCATACTTTCAATTGGAGTGATTCATAAGTATATACAGTATATTGCTGTGGACTAAAAGCAGGGTTTCTAACCTTGATCCCTAGCTGATATTGAGGAATCCAAGACAGCAGACATTCTGTGAATAGTGTAATCCAACAACATCAGGGGGTTCTGAATTGAAGTACTGGTTTAAAAGACTGAAGGTGATAGTAACATAGAAAGTTTCCTTGAATGCTTGAGAACTTGGGATGCCTATAGAGAGGGCCTCTGTACTGTAGAATTAATGCAGTTTGGCACCAATTTAACTGTCATGGCTCGAAGCTATGGAATTATGGGAGTTGTAGTTTTGCACATGTAATTTGCATTCTTGATACAGTAGAGTTTCACTTATCCAAGCTAAATGGGCCAGCAGAAGCTTGGATAAGCGAATATCTTGAATAATAAGGAGGGATTAAGGAAACGCCTATTAAACATCAAATTAGGTTATGATTTTACAAATTAAGCACCAAAACATCATGTTTTACAACAAATTTGACAGAAAAAGCAGTTCAATACACAGTAATATTATGTTGTAATTACTGTATTTACGAATTTAGCACCAAAATATCATGATATATTGAAAACTGACTACAAAAATGGCTTGGATAATCCAGAAACTTGGATAAGCGGGACTTGGATAAGTGAGACTCTACTGTAGTTAGTTCTGGGACATGTCTTGAGACTATTCAGCAACAAGGAGCCTTTTAGTCTGTGGTCCATTGTAGCCCCCAAATTATCTTTAAAAAAAAGTCAATGGATTACACATACAGCTCTAACAGGGAATCATATCTCTGGGAGACAAAGAAGAGACAATTCTCCTGAAACTGGTAATGAGTGTAGCTTATTTATTTAAATTGTAGCACCTGAACTATCCAGGATATTGGGTTGCAACCTGCGCTGAATGGAGTCACACTCCCCCTGAAGGCGCAGGTTTGCAGTCTGGGAGTCCTCCTGGAATCAGCACTGACCCTGGAGGCCCAGGTGTCAGCGATGGCCGAGAGGGCCTTTGCACAGTTAAAACCTGTGCGCCAGCTGCACCCATACCTTGGAAAGCCCGATCTGGTAGTACACACCTCAGTCGTATCCAGGTTAGATTACTGTAATGCACTCTGTGTGGAGCTACCCCAGAAGAGCGTTTGGAAACTGCAATTGGTACAAAGGTCAGCTGCTAGACTGCTGATGGGAGCAAGATACAGGGAAAGAACTACCCCACTCCTGAAGCAGCTACACTGGCTTCCAGTTTGTTTCCGCCCCAAGTCCCTTTTGGGAGATGGTGGCGGAATAAAAAAATAAAGTGATTATTTCCAGGTACAATTCAAGCTGCTAGCTTTGGCCTATAAAATCCAAAACGATTTGGGCCAAGCCTATTTGAGAGACCCTATCTCCCTATCTCTGCAGGTGCCCCCGGTGGCACAGCATGTTAAAGCGCTGAGCTGCTGAACGTGCAGACCGAAAGGTCACAGGTCTGAATCTGGGGAGCGGAGTGAGTGCCGGCTGTAAGATTTAGCTTCTGCCAACCTAGCAGTTCGAAAACATGCAAATGTGAGTAGATCAACAGGTACCGCTTCGGTGGGAAGGTAACGGCGCTCCATGCAGTCATGCTGGCCACATGACCTTGGAGGTGTCTATGGATAACACTGGCTCTTTGGCTTAGAAATGGAGATGAGCACCAACCCCCAGAGTTGGACACGACTGGACTTAATGTCAGGGGAAAACCTTTACCTTTACCTATCTCCTTCTATCAGCCCACACGTGCCCTGAGATCATCAGGAGAGGTCCTCCTCTCGGTTCCTTCACCATCAAAATACGCTTGATGGGCATGAGGGAGAAGGCCTTTTTGGTGGTGGCCCCATGGCTCTGGAACTCCCTCCCCAAAGAGGTACACTCAGCCCCCTTGTTACTGGCCTTTTGTTCTCAAGTGAAGACCTTTTTATGGAAGCAGGCCTTCCTCGATAACACACAAGACTAGTCACCTTGGTCAGATAAGGCCTCAAGACTCATATAGTCGGAGTTATGGTGCTCTGAATTGTTTGGCTTATGTTTTAATGTTAGAATAACAGTGGCTGGAGGTGTAGAGCTTTTTAAACAGACAATGATATATGTGTTTTGTGTTTGGGTTTATACAATGTGTGTTTTATTGTTGGGTTGCGGGATGAGGAGCTTTTGTATTATGTATCTGTTACGGTCTTATGTACAGTGCTTTGAGTCTCATTCATGGGAGAAAAGCGGGGGGAAAGTAAATAAATAATAACAATAATATCCTAACTGATATGAAAGAGTTCTATGCTTATAATGGGCATGCCTATGAAACCAAAAAAATTCAGAAAATGCCCTTGATTAAATATGGCCTGGTGGGAGACATGTTGAGAAGTTTTTAGAAGCTGAAAGATAGGTGAACGCTAGTGTAAGTATTCTCTGGTTTTGTTTAAAACCAAGTGGAGAAAAATTTTGGATGCAGAAAATACTTAATTAAACAATGTCACAAGCTGTTGTATACCTTCAAGTTGTTTCTGACTTATGTAAAGTACAATATTAACCTATCACAGGGGTTGTTTGGCAAGATTGGTTCTTGCCTTTCTCTCAGGCCGAAATAGTGTGACTTGTCCAAGGCCACCCAGTGGGTTTCCATGGCCATCCAGAGATTCAAAGTTTGGCCTCCTGGGTTGTCATCCAACGCTCAAACCATTACACCAGGCTGGCAGTGAAGTACAGTGAACTACATTTTAAGAAAATCTGTTTGTTGTTTATACCCAAATGCTTTAACAAAAAGGATTCCTCTTCATTTAGAATACTGTATCTGTTGTTACAATATTTGTTCTTTTAATGGAGTGGCATGCATAGCCAATTAAGATAAGTTCTGGTTTGTTTATAGATTTCTATATTTTAAAACCATACGTTTTATATTAAACAAATAGACGAGTTGCAGGAAAAAAGGTAAACACGAGTAAATAAACTATGGAAGAAAAAAATTGTCCACTTGAACAAAAAAATTAAGAGGCATTTCTAAATCTGTTCAGTTTTTAGGCGATTCTCACATACAGGACCTTTTTGATGACAGAATATATAAGTTATGTTGCTGTCACAATCGTTTTTAAATATGCTAGAATTCTCTTGGCAAAAATCAGATGAATACTTCCATCCAACTCAATGTCACAAAGACTGACACTGAATGTATGGAGATTGCTAATGACTACAATATGCTGTTCAACTGACATATTAGGATCAGCTGTGTAAGCTGACCCAAGGCAGTAAAACTGTGGTATACAATAATGGATAAATGGTTAAGAAAAACTCTTGGAACAACAAAAAGAAGGTGTATTTCAGCCTAACCTTCAAGGACCTGAATGTTAAAGTGGTTCAAGTCTGCCTCACCAAAAAAATCATTATTATTAAATATAAGTTTGGTTAATGGTTATTCATTTTACAAAAAAAAAACCAAAGTGGTAAGAAAGCACAAAACCCTCAGAAGCAAGACTTAACAGTAAATCCCTATGTAAATAACCAGAATGCCATAAAGGCAAAAAAAAAAATAGGCATATGGATCCAGATCTGAGACACAGATCTGAAAAACCAACTCCTTCCATTTGCAGAAAGGATTTAGATTCACAAGGAATTCCTGCTGGGGAAATGTGGGGAGAGGAGTCAATTTCCACTGTACCTCACTCCACTTCCCGTGCTCCTGAGCATGCTATTTTCTTACAGACCATATACTGGGGAGGTGTGCAAATTGCCTTTCCCATTTCCAGAATGTATGTCCCATGAACTGAGTCCATTCTCATGAGTACTTTGCATCTAGGATTGTATAAATAAACCCAGCCAGACTATTCTTTTTGAGCATTAGTCATCAGATATGCTTTGTGTTACCAACAGGATCTCCTTCTCACATATAATCTGTAGTCTGGGGTTCCTCCTGGACTCAGCACTGATGCTTGATACTCAGATGTTGGTGGGGGCCAGGAGGGGATTTGCATAATTAAAGCTTGTGCCCCAGCTGCAACTGTATTTCATGAAGTCTGACTTGGCCATGGTGCTCCATCCTTAGTTACCTTTAGATTGGATTACTGTAATGCACTCTACGTGGGACTGCCTTTGAAGACGGCCCGGAAATTGCATTTGGTATGAAGATCAGTGGCCAGGTTATTAATTGGAGCGAACAACAGGGACCGGTCAACCCCCCTGCTTAAACAGCTCCCCTGGCTGCTGATAAGTTTCTGGTCCCAATTCAAGGTGCAGGTTATCACCAACATAGCCCTAAACAGTTTGGGGCCTGCTTATCTTCGCGACCACATCTTCCCCTATGAACCCACGCAGGCTGTAATATCTGCTGATGAGGCCCTTCTCTCGCTCCCACCTCCGTCTCAAGGTTGGTGGGAACGATGGAGAGGGCCTTGTCAGTGGTGGCCCCCCGGCTCTGGAACTCTCTTCCCAGGGAGATTAGACTGGCACCCACCCTATCTGTGTTTCATAAAGACCTAAAAACTTGGATGTTCCACTGTGCCTTCAATTAAACAGTTCACCAGATAATTCCCCCCCCCCCCAACTATAACTTACTATCAGCTCCTACACTTTATCACTGTCCCCTGCTCTATAGATTTAGCGTTCTAAACGACATTGCCCTTCTGGCCCTAATTTATTGTTGGCTCCTGTTCTTTTACCAGCCCTGTCTTGAAACTCTATTGCACAAGTTCCTACCCTCCGAGTTCCAGTATTTATTACTGTTCAGGCTACTGGTTGTTTGATGAGGTTGTTTTTATGTTGTAATCATATTGTTTTAAATTTTATTGAGTTGTGTTTTTAATCTAGGTCTGATTGGGCTTGTCCCCATGTAAGCCGCCCCAAGTCCCTTCGGGGAGATGGAGGCAGAATACAAAAATAAAGTTGTTGTTATTATTTCCATACACCCAGGTTCTCTGGGGCACTGAGTAACACCTTTTACTCTGAAGACATTTTAATTGCCACCCCTAAGGTTATTGACCGACCTGCCAAAGGAGCTTCATTAGCTGCTCTTTATGTTTAAGACAGTAATTAAGACCAAACTCTTCCAGCAGACCTATCCAGATTTTTAAAGTAAGAATTTTAAAGTATGTATTGAATTCTAAAACAAAGCTATCTTGATCTGGAAAATCAGTATGTAAAGGGGATCTATATTAGCATTCTACAGACTAAATGAGAGAATAAAGTTGGGAGCACAAGCATTCTGAGGAAGCACATTTAGGCTATATCTACACTATGGAATGAATGCAGTTTGACTCTACTTTAACCGCCATAGCTCAATGCTGTGGGATCGTGGGTGTTGCACTCTTACTCTATGAACACTTATGCTACCAAAGTATGTATTGATTATATATTGGTTTTATATGATCTTTTACAGAGAGATGGTTAAAAAATGGTGCTGATAATGCCATCACAACCTGTGTCTACCAGGTAATCACTAACACTGGAGAATAAAGGTAAAGAAAAGGTTTCCCCCTGACGTTAAGTCCAGTCGTAACCGACTCTGGGGGTTGGTGCTCATCTCCATTTCTAAGCCGAAGAGCCGGTGTTGTCCATAGACACCTCCAAGGTTATGTGGCCGGCATGACTGCATGGAGCGTCGTTACCTTCCTGCCAGAGCAGTACCTATTGATCTACTCACATTTGCATGTTTTCGAACTGCTATGTTGGCAGGAGCTGGGGCTAATAGCGGGAGCTCATTCCGCTCCCAGGATTTGAACCTGGGAACTTTTGGTCCGCAATTTCAGCAGCTCAGCGGTTTAATACACTGTGCCACCAGGGGCCCACTGGAGAATACAGAGTGTTTATCAGTATCCAAGGCAAGATTTCTACCAATGAAATTATGTTTTCTCCTCTTTTTGAATCTAATTGTTAAGAACTTGGAAATCCATTGTTCTTGGTCTGTAAATGTTAAAGCTAGTTGCACTATTAAAAAGCAACAGGATAGCTTAATTCACTAGTTTAATGGCGTATTGTCCCATAGAACACACAAAAACTATTCAAGATGCATTCTTGTAAATCAGGTGGGAATGCTACCATCATCCTGATGCTGTTGAACTGTATCTCCCAGCAGTCCGTCAATCTAGTCAGTAGTGATGAATGCTAGGAACTAAAGCCCAAAAACATTTGGAGGTCTGCATCATCTCAAGAAATAGATACTGTCATAGATATGTGGTGCTTTAACTTCATATAAGAGAGGAGCTTGGGGATGTTTAAAGGACAAAATAACACTTACAAGACAAAACAGAGACATGATTCTAGAACCCACAATCTTAAGGGATTTTCCTAGCAAGTTTATGGGACACTTTGCACTAAGCCTAGATTTTCCATCTGCTGCAAAACAGCAACAGTTAAGGTTGCATCCAATTGAAAAGGTCCATGTGGTTTAAACGCCCACGACTTGTCATAATAATGGACTTATGCACATATCCATTGAAACTGGTGAAGGAGCAAGCTAGGTCTAAAACAGTTCCTGATGTCTGGCATATATGCAATCTAATCATCACAGATTCATGCCCAAAATGACAAGTATCGAAGTCTGCTGACTATCTGGAGATGTGAATGTCTTATTAAGTATTTATTATTTCAAAATATTCTACATTTTATTGCTATTGTTTTGTATCAGCCATGCGGAATATGTGCATTTAGCCTAAATCTACAATATAAAATATGTGAAATGCTTAAGTACATTAATAGAAAGTACTCATTTCCAGAGGGTAACAATTTAAAACTTTTGAGTGTGCTTGATTTTGAGGAAATTAAGCAAATACAGACAGTCCCCAAGTTACAAACAAGATAGCTTCTGTAGGTTTGTTCTTAAGTTGAATTTGTATATAAGTCAGAGTTTTTTACAGTGTAACTTTAGCCATAGAATAGAATAGTGAAAACCCTGTAGTGTTTGTTTTGCTGTCTGTGCTCCTGTTTAGAAGATTTCACCTCACTTTCTGTCTCTGTGAGAATTTAATTTTGAAACATTTGGCTTATTGTGGAAACAAGGACTGGTTTGGGTTTCTTTCGTGTCAGGAGCAACTGAGAAACTGCAAGTCGCTTCTGGTGTGAGAGAATTGGCCGTCTGCAAGGACGTTGCCCAGGGGACGCCTGGATATGTTCATGTTTTTACCATCCTTGTGGAAGGCTTCTCTCATGTTCCCACATGGAGCTGGAGCTGATAGAGGGAGCTCATCCGTGCTCTCCCTGGGTTGGATTCGATCCAGCAACCTTTTGGTCAGCAACTCAACCTTCAAGTCATTAGTCCTCCCAGCACAAAGTTTAACCCACTGCACCGTTGAGGGCTCAAGGATTGGTGATACAGGTTCAGTGGAGACCCATTTTCTCCGTCATAACTCTTCCAGAAGTGAATTTCCCTTCCGTGGGTTAGATTTCTCTCACTTCCTGCTGTCTCATCAACTATACATTGTTTGTAAATCGGATGTTTGAAACAGGATGTGAGAGAAATTTACTCATATCTTGTTCATAACTTGGGGACTGCCTGTACACTTATTTAAAGGCTACTATTCACTGTACCCCAGACGCATATTTGTTGGTGAATCAATTATTAGCACCGATTATTGATCACATTATTAGAAAAATGTGACTAACTGCATAAATGTTAATCTTTGCCATATCCTTACATGAATTGCAATGGATGATACATTAACTCATGATATGTTCGTTAATTAAACTGTGGTTATCTAGCTAGTAAAGCCTGCCACCAAGAAAGTCAAAATAGAGTAAATTATAATTCAAACATGCACAAGCAAGATCATACCACAGAAAGACTGAAGGCATGTACTAGAATTCACTCGCTGTGCAGATGTATTTCACATGCATATCCAATGTCAGCAAGGAAGACGAGACTCCCAAACTGTATTCACTCATCCATAATTTGGTTAAAAAAACACTGCTGTGAAAACCACAGAGTAGGACGACTGGATGAGCTCTACCATGACAAATTCTATTTCCTTGGCAAATAAAATAATATAATAATCCATGATTGCTGCTCTAGTACCTTCTCTGCGATAAAGCTTTAACAAAGCATAGCCAATGTCTCCTTCAAGGTCTATGTAATCTTTCCAGAGTTACACCTGAATTTTTCTTTTTTGTATAAAATATTGAACCTCATCATTTCCTTAACACAGAGTGAGCCCAACACGTCATTGCAGTCCTTGTTGTCCTTTCGCAGTAGAGCTCTGTTTTTCTGAAGACCAAAATGCCAAAACCACTTTGACATAGCTCTTTTGATTAGAAAGTAAATGGTTTACTGATGGCATGTAGATTTTACAATTGACCTTCATCATGGTTTTGGTATATGCAAACTACATGCACAGACAAAAGTCTGGCCATATGATAAATTCTTACCAATGATATTGATCAAACTAGATATCTGGCTTATATGTATTATTTTTAAAAGGGGCACAACACAAAACAAAGCAAACCATATGTGTGCATAAGATACATGTTTGAAATGAATGTACAATATCAATTTTTTCCTTTTTCTTTTGTGGCAGTAAGTATTAAAACTAGGAAAAAGAAACAAAATCCCTTTACATGGCATCTTTATCCTAAATAGTCTAGAGAAAACATGCTGTGAAAAGAAACTTCACTTTTAGGGTTGGGGCTTTTTTCTTTTACTACTTACATTTTAAATGAATACAGTTGCAATTGGACATGTGCAGCCACTTTTGTAAACTAGGAATAAAAAGTACTTGAGAAATTTTCAAAGTCCTAAAGAGTGGCTTTGGAGTACATTTTCCTCAAGATTTGCATGATTTTATAGTGGTAGGTATATTACATATGCAAATTTTTTATCTTCTAGGGCAAAAGAACAAAAGAGAAGTATGAGTAGTCAAGACCCAAGGAATCAAATACCACTCTTATCAAAGCACAAGACATTATAAATTCCATAAAGCAAAATGTTATTTTTCTAATGTATCCCTGATCCATAATGAGAAGCAATCTAACTTATAGATTTTGCATTCAATATCGCTGTCAAAAACTACATCACACATCAAATGTTAATGGCACTGGGGAGTTGGGGTGATTAATACCATAACAAATGGTATATATTACAAATTTTCCTTTTGTTCTTTACTCACAATGACCGTACAGCCAGGATTTAACCTTTAAGGGTTAAAGAGTTTAATCAATGTCAATGTCTGATCTTCTGAAGGCGATAAAGAACAGTCTGTCTAGCGATACCCAACAGAACATCACTTTGTCAAGCCACAAAGCGCCCAAAAGCTTGTCAAGTAAGTTACCAGAAACCTCTTTGTGGTTAGAACTCAGCTCCTTCCTGCTTGACCTATTATTTGATATTTGACCACTTGGTTGCAAGACACTTGCTCTTTCCAGCTGAAATGTCACTGGGGCATCTTGTCAGCTCCCCGACATCTCGGCCTGACATACAATTTTACTTTTGTGTGCTACAAGGCAGAAAATGCAGGGCAATGGCCTTGCTTTAAATTCTGTCAGCATCAAAGATGGGCGTCACTCTTGGGTCCTACCCACAACAACAACACAAAGAAGCCTATTTTGAAGGTCAAAACAGCCATTACTTTAAAGCCTTGCCGCTGCGGAAACTAAATTTATTACCTGCAACCCTGGTCTGGGAACTGCCCTTATAAAAGTACATAAACATATCATCTGAAAATCTTCCCTGCGCAATTGTTTCCCCTTCCTTATCAAACGGCAGGCTTGATAAACGGATGAGTTTGCGCTGCCTGCAGGGACCGGATTCCACACTTAACTTAACTTGTTCAAATGGGCAAAGTGGTATCATGTAGCTTTACAAGGAGCAACCTGACCTTCTCACATTGACCAGGAGTGACATTATTGTGCAGGAGGAGAAGCAGTCACATCATTTCTGTTTTGCACAACCTGCTTAAAGTTTGCAACTAAATGCTTGTCTTCAGTTGAGCTGACAAGAGAGAAGAGGGGGCTCAGTGAACCATGGCGGGGCTGCCATGAAATGACAGGAATCATTGGCATACATTTCAAATAGCTCTCTCAATCCTATTAAAGTATTGCAGCCCTGTTTTAAAACAGACAAGTATGAAACAACTTTGATAGATAGAGACTAAAATGGCTTATTGATTTTTTTTAAGTCGGAGGAAAATTACCCAAAATGTGTCATTCTTTAACATTTAAAAATATATTACATAAAAATGAGCTACTATGATAAATAAAAGTTCTCTTTTAATGGACTGTTTCACTACACCGGGAGGGCAAAGTACAGGCACGTATGAACAAAACTGCCCCTCTCCCCATTCTGGCAGAAAATAATGCAAAATTAAAGCCACAGAAATGCATAGTCTCTGAACTGAAACTTCCTAATAAAATAGGATTTTAATCTGTTCTTTTAAAATTCCTTACAAAAAATGAAACTCAGCATTCATTTTGCATTGCTCATTTGCTACTGCTGGGAATGATATGAAGAGCAGAGGAACAGCATGAGGAAGTTTGAGACTGGGGTCTATTGTTTACCAAGCCAAAAGCGGCATCATAATCCGACTCTGCCTTCAGCGGCAAAAAATCTGGGATGTAATTCTGGTTGATCTGGAGTAATGATTTTGAAGCTGCAGGGTTGCTTGAAGTGTTGCGTGACTCCTAGAGAAAATACAGAGGAAGCAAAGAAAACAAAGTACATTCATATTAGCCTTGAGTCAATTAATAAAAATAGCAGAAATAATTTCTAAAATGTGTAAGAGGTTTATATATAACAACAGCAGGTTATAAGTCCCATTAAATTCAGCAGTACTTCAGCATGCCATGTTTGTTTATGGACTACATCCATTAACAGCAACTTCAGAAAGCAAGTTTATGTAAATGTGATACTTTTTATTAATATACTTTCTATTTTTTACATTTGAACCCAGTGGGGAAAGCTTCTCACATAAAAGACTACAATAACACCCTACATGATTTCTTAGAGGTTGAAGTAAATCCTACAAATAGTATTAAAAAGCATATGCTCCTTTCTGTTACAAGCTTATAATAGTAATAAATAATGAAACCTAATAAATATTAAAGGAGCACAGAAGGAGGAATTCTACCTCTCCCTAATCTTTAGCTATTTCCTAGTTTTGAATAGGTAATATCACATACTCAGTGGAAGATATTCAGCAGGATTAGTAACTACCTTTCCATCAGAACCGCAAACTACTGCAGAAGAAATGGCTTATATACTGTAAGAGATATTACTTGGAAATATAACTTCTGTGTAACAATACCTAGAAATCCAGCAGGTTGTTCCAAATTAAAGGTTGCCTAAACAATGTCCAGTAAAATTCTGTAAATTTAAAATACATTTCCTCACTTCAAAGGGAGAGACACACTGAACATACTGCCACTACTAGAAATGCTATCAAAACAACTTTACCTAAAATATCCTTCAGTATACACACAACAGTACTACTTTAACCCCTAGCATCAACATGCCATTATATGCATTGGGTGAACTCTTTAAGTACCAAATATGGGACTCAAGTACAGAGTAAAAATTGCTGTAAGGGATTATTTGGAATTCTGCTACTGTGTGCTTCAGATTTTTTGAGAGCTCCTCGCTTCGCCTTCTCCATTCCCATTACTGCTACTGGGGAGGAAAAAAATCAATGGCTGCATCTAACACCTAGTTCAGTGATTTTCTTTGATGTTGGCTCTTTGATTTCTTGATACAACACAAGCTGTCTTGTAGTTTGGCTGAAAAGATGGACCTTTAAGAACCACCAATATGGAAGCAAGTTCAAATGGTTACCCCAAAGAGATATTTAAAAAGTAGTCATACTTCAATTCTACAAAGGTTTTGGATTGTGAAAACGAGCTACAGAGTAGAACATGAACTTGTAATCTTCAGCGCTATTGGATTTTCGTTAGCCCTGTTACACACAATATCTTCTAGCCCAGGCAATAATAATACTTTGTTGTACTCTTTAATAACCCCATTGATTTTAAGGGTTTTACACATCTAAGTGAAAATTCAAGCAATCCAAGAATATGCATATGATACTGGAGGAAAAAAAATACACCCCCGCCAGCCTTTTATAACATTTGTGCTACAAAAACAAAAACAACTTGTCATTTTAAGGAAAACAAACCCTTGTCTCAGTAACATGCAGTCACTACAACAGTGCTGTGCAAAGAAGAAATCGCTTTACATTATTTTTAACAGGGTCTTCCCTGCCCGAATTAATATGCCTTATCATTCTGGTTAAAAGATATCAATGTTGTCCAACATTTCATTTTCATCAAAATACAGCCACCTCTTCGGAAAAAGAGAAAACAACTGCAAAAGCCCAAGAAAGGGGGTGAAAAATCTGGTTTCCTTGGAGAGTTGCATGAAAAAAGTATGAAACTTAATGATTGGCAGCTAGTCAATAGACTGTTACAGGAAAAGGCTTCAGTGTTTGACCGAAGTGGTGGGAAAGGGAGGGGGGCAGGATCAGGTCTCTTTCAATGCTACGGCCCAGGCTGCACCTCACAGGAAGGCGAGGGTGGAATAACATCCAACAAATGGAATGGAAATCAGATGGTCACAGCAGTAGGAAAAGCTTTTGCTGCTGGAAATCCGGACGGTTTTGATCCTGGACTCCGTTTTAACACTGAAAGCAAATGAAATCAACTTTCACACAAGTGTAGCTTAACTTCGAGAAAAGCAAGAGAACATGGTTAGTGACTCTAAATGCATGTCCCTTTACGGTTCATCATATTCTTCCTTCACTATAGATAAAATCCATACTAGTGGAATGTCAGTGGGATAGTAAATCCATGTTTTACTTTAACTTGAACTTTAAGTGAGCCATCCAGGTTCCTGACTGTATGATTCTTTTCCAGAACCTTTGCAATTGGACTAAACTGTGGAGCAGATTCGTTGCTCCAACTTATCTTGTTGCATCCCTATTTGGGCCACTATCAAACTGGCATCCTTCAGATCATGTTCAAAAAGAGTTATGTCTCTGGAACATAGATAAATTTTTCTTGAAGCAACTGTATTTATTGACAAGCTAGTTTTTCTGGGCTTCTCTGGCCAGGCATTTGTAGTACTATGTTCTTTAAAAAAATCTGAGAAGGTATTTCAGAACTACCACAAGTCCCAGCATCCTTCTTTGTTTTGAAATGATATCTGACTTGGAAAAGGGCTTCTGCTACCCCACAAACCCTACCTTAGAAGAAAGACACTACCACCAACATAGGGACTTTCAAGGCACTGCAGAATAAGTTGGGGAGTGAATAAACGTCTACCTCTCTTTTAGGAGCAAGGTACTTTTTAACAAACTGTTATTCCCTGTTGGAGCATGCTTCATTGCTGGGAAAAAGGATAGACATTTCTTCACCCACTCCCTCACTCCCTAGAACCTCTGAAATCCCTATGTTGGTGGTGCCGGCTGGCTTCCAAGGCGGCTCTGGGGTGAGGTTGTATTGAAAGACATAGCTACAACAATACAGTTCTGTAGTTGTATCTATATCTCTGAGAGAGAATCTCAGCCCAAATCTTCTAAAACCACTGAAGTTCATTGAAGGCATTATTTCTGTGAACTATATTCTCAAGGTGCATTGTCCTCCTGTATCACATTCACACAAGTATATAACTAAAATAAACACATTCTACCGTGAGTAGTGTCCATATACCTAAGTCAAATTAAATTTGTGAGATGTGTAATGCAGGATGTCTGCAGAAGAACCCCGATAACACGCTCTTACACCCCACATTTCTTCTTGCTTTCAACCTTCTAAAGGTTTTTGGAGTTTGTGGACAAACATACCAAAATCCAGATCCACAATACTATCTGTATCAGGCTAAGTAAGTAGATAAATTGTCCTATGGAGCATTGCTATGGCCATGCATATTGCAAACATCCCCAGAAGGTTTGTGCATCATGTTGTTGTGATTCTTCAAGTTGACTCTGACTTACGGCAATTGCATCATGGGGTTTTCTTGGCAAGAATTGTTCAAAGTGGAATTGACACTGCCCTGCTTTCAGGCTGAGTGAGGTCAACTTGCTTAAGGTCATCAGTTGGGTTTCCATGTCTGAGCAGGGATTTGAACTCTGGCCTCCCAGAGTCCTATTCCAACACTCATGCTAGTCTTCATTATGCAACATGACACAATTACTAAAAGCCCACTGTGAAGCATCTCAGGTGTGTACTCCTTTACCAGAGAAGTACTCTGCTTGTGTTCAGTCTAACAAATAACAATTTTAAACATTAAGGCTGACAATGTCCTTTTCCTCTCTCTTTCTACATTTTCTGTTTCAGTTGCATAGCAGAAGCACCCCTTTTGTGTTAACATCAAAGCCCCCTTTTTTGGCCAAGTAAAGCAAATCCTAAATTCATGCAAACATTCGCTTCCAACAAGAGCACAATCCCAGAGCCTTTCTACTATTCAGTTTTAAAGGCATCTGTTTTTTCCAATTGCAACTTTCTCTTTATATGCTGGAGGAGCAACATATTTGGGTGCAGGAGAAAGAATCAATTAAGAGGAAATTAAAAAGAGACTCTGTGAGCAGCTGCAATGACATGTTTGCACAACCTCTGCAATTGGCTAGCTTTTGAATTCCCTGTACAGGAAAAGGTTTTCTACACAAACAACAGCAATAAAACACCTTGATTAGTCAACATGGTTAATTGCCGGACTCAGAACGCCTTTGAAGAGATGAGTGTCTATATACCGAGCTTCCAGCAGTCTAATTTTTGTCAAAAATGCTCATGCCTGATGCAGATCCAAGCTCTGGCAGAAAGTGGAAGCTGGGGAGGGAGAGTGGAGAGCGAAGGAGAAAGACTATATTTACATTCACTTTGCCAAACATTAGCATCTTTTTGTCCAATCATTTGAATTCAGAAGGGTTAGGGGAAAACAGCTTAGAGAACAAGGGTTGACACATCCAGTGTGAAATCTTAAGGTGCTTGAATGCAATGAGGGAGAAAGTGAGACCGAACCACATCTCAGCTCCCTCACTGCGCTGCAGCCGGCGTGAACTTTGTGACAGGTCTCTGTCTCTCAGCTACACTTGAGTAGCTTTTGCTGACATTCAGCTGTCAGACGGCATCCCTTTACCATGCCCCTAACATGCTCTACAGCTTCACCCAATTAACTTGCTTTCACTTGACACTGCAGCAAAAAGCTTCATAATAGGTGGTCAAGGTGCACGGTGCCTTCCTTGCCCTCTAACTGCTCACGCACAGCAAGATCCTTAACTACCTTCCCCCTTTTTGCCAGTTTTGCTCAGAAGTGGTGCGACTGCGATTTAGTCATCCCATTTACTTAAACTGGGATTCGGCACAGACACATTAATTGAGGCTGGCTTTATTATAAAGAATGCTTTGAAAAAAGCAGGGAAATCCTAAATTTTGAGGAACATAAGATCTCTGCTGAAAATATACTACATTAGCAATAGAAATGCAGAGAGTAAAAAGACAGTGTCTAGGTCATTATCGCCAATAGTAACGTTTTATGATACAGAGAAAAAAGGGCTAGGCGCAATTAAAGTGTCTTTATGATTCAGCATTCTTACACTAGGAAAATCATTAGACATTTAGATGATTAACTCTATTACATACTCCATCAAACAGGAGATAGTATTTTAAGGGGCTTTTTCTCTCTCAAAAGCTAAGTATTCCTAAAAGAGTGTATCAAAGGAAGGAAATGGATCATAAATCTTTTAAGGCATAAGGAAGAGATCTGAGATCTGGTTGTTCAGACAACATCTATTTTAACAGAAGATTAAAATAGATTGAAATTAAAATAGATTATAATGACTCCCCCCTGGGCACACAGAAAACTGGATGACTTGGAAGGTGCTGAACAGACTGCGCTCTGGCACCACGAGATGCAGACCCAATCTTAAGAAATGGGGCCACAAAGTGGAGTCCGCAACATGCGACTGTGGAGAAGAGCAAACCACAGACCACCTATTACAATGCAGTCTGAGCCCTGCCTCATGCACAATGGAGGACCTTCTTATAGCAACTCCAGAGGCACTCCAAGTGGCCAGCTACTGGTCAAAGGACATTTAGTATAATGCCATGTTTTTTATCTTTGTGTTTGTTCTCAAATACATTACAACTTGTACCCTCGGTACGCTTCTGACACGATAAATAAATAACAGAAGATTACCAATAAGAGTTGCTTATTTTGTTGTTTTGTTCTAGGTAATTGCCCATTTTTATTAGGGTTCTACAACACACATGTCACCTCACTGTATGAAAGAAAGTATGTGAAAGCTGAAAGTGTATATATCCACATGATATGAAAGCTACAAACAAAAGACATTGCACATTCACTACAGCCTGCATGGTGTAGTCATGCAGTGGATCCCAAACTTATTTGGCCTACTACCCCCTTTCCAGAAAAAAATATTACTCAGCGCCCTGGAATTTTTTGTAAAATTTTAATAGCAATTAAACAGAAAGATATAGGTACCTATGGCCATCACCGCTCCCCTGGATTGCTGCAGCGCCCACCAGGGGGCAGTAGCGCCCACTTTGGGAATCACTGGATGTGGTTTGAGTATTGGACAATGACTTTGGAGAACAGGGTTTGAATCTACACTCAGCCAATGAAAGTCACTGAGTGACCTTAGGCAACTCAGACTCTCTCAGCCTCGGAGGAAGGAAAAGGCAAAGTACTTCTGAAAAAAAATCTTGCCAAGAAAGCCTTGTGATAAGTTTGCTTTAGGATCACCATAAGTTGGAAATGACTTTAGGCCATATAAAAAGCGCATTCGTAATAGCGTGATCAAGTATTATGCTGAAGTTAGCACATCAAGATTTTTAGAAATCTCTCACAAATGTTTAAAAAATAGATCCTAGTTTTAATAAGAATAAGGTGATCTTAAAAATACTCCAGGATAGTCTTAAGAAGAGAGCCATCGCAGTGTGGTGTCAGGCCTGGTCATGGTATGGAGATGGCTTTGGTCACCTTGGTGGATGACCTCTGCAGAACACTAGACAGGGGAGTGTGTCTTGGTTCGTTCTCTTGGACATCTAATTACTGATAAAGTGGTAGTTAGCACTTTACCCCTAGCCCTGGCCCTATAATCTGCTTTTTACACAAGTCCATGCCTGCCCAGCCTTCACTAATGTGATCATGCCCCCCATATTCCTTGTTACTGGTTGTTGCGGTTGATTTGATATACCTTTATGATGTTTTGTACTCTGCTGTTTTTAATTGTTTTAATTAAACTATTATAGTAAAAGGTGAAGGTTTTTGTTATGGTTGAGCCTTCGGGCTCCGGTAATAGAAGAAGGGGTCGTAAGACTCCTCGAGAGTCAGACACTCTCGAGGATCATAGAATCATAGAATCATAGAATAGTAGAGTTGGAAGAGACCTCAAGGGCCATCTAGTCCAACCCCCCGCTAAGAAGCAGGAAATTGCATTCAAAGCACCCCCGACAGATGGCCATCCAGCCTCTGCTTAAAAGCCTCCAAAGAAGGAGCCTCCACCACGGCCCGGGGGAGAGAGTTTCACTGCCGAACAGCCCTCACAGTGAGGAAGTTCTTCCTGATGTTCAGGTGTTCAGGAGGAGCGTGAAAGAAAACGTCTCCGGGATTTGTTTGCAGAGCCGACAGATGAGGACTCATTTGAGGGTTTTTCTCAGGGTTTGGAGGAAGAGATGGTCAGCTCGGAGGAGGATGACATGGAATGGACTCGTGTGAGGGAGGATTTGGGTGTTGGGGAAACAGGCAATGAAAGCATGGGAGGTGATTGACGGGTTGCAGGATCAGACCCATGGGCTGGTTGAAGGGATGGAGCGGGATCCACAGCTGGGGATGCTGTGGGGCGTAGTCGAAGGTGCTTAAGCTCTGATGAGGATGATGATGTTGGGGCGTCTGGAATTGGGATGGCAGCTGACAGCGATGATGAGCTTGAACTGGGATAAAATGGGGTTTGGGACCAATGTCTAATTGCGTTGGGCAAGGTAATCTGGACGGACGCTTGGGCTTTTGTTTGGGAACTTCCTGAAGACGGGTGTGATTCGCTACTGGATACGTAAGTTTACCAAGGACATTGGGCATCGACGGCGGGAGGAACTGTGTGGGGTTTTTCTCTGTGCAACTTGTGTTTAATCTTGATAGCTTGAACCTCCGTCGTCTTTTTGACGGGCAATACCTACTTTCACTGGATTGACGCTGGACTGACTGACTACTATTCCGGATTAACCCTTCTGCTGGCTATCGGTGAGACCTTTGGATTCCTTGACGACTACGCTTGGCTATTGAACCTCTGGACTGGATTGGGACCCTGCTGACTGCTGTTACCCTAGACCTGAATCCTGACTACGACCACGCTTTCGTTCGCTGCAGGAAGGAATAAACAAGCCTGGTTTACTCCCCTGCTGTTCCTGAGTAGCAGAGAGGAATCTGCCACCAGTCTTTTGTTTACATTCTAACTCCTGTTGATCCTCTTTTGTTTGCCAAGCTGAAGTAAGCTCTTTGATTTAATCCGGATTATACTGCTGTTTAACCCGGTTTGTTTCTTTGAACTGTTTAAGCTCGAACTGAGCTGCTTTTGTTATTTAGCACACTGAAGTCAAGTGTTTGCCCTGTTCTTTGTTTCCTACGGGCGTTTTTAGTTCTGTAACCTCAATAAACTGAGTTTTGTTTTACTTGCTGGCGTTCTGTCTTTGACAGTTTTCCCCTGAAATGAAGTCCAGTCGTGTCTCACTCTGGGGGTTGGTGCTCATCTCCATTTCTAAGCCGAAAAGCCGGCGTTGTCCGTAGACACCTCCTAGGTCATGTGGCTGGCATGACTGCATGGAACACCGTTACCTTCCCACCAGAGCAGTACCTATTGATCTACTCACATTTGCATGTTTTAAAACTACTAGGCTGGCAGAAGCAGTGGCTAACAGCAGGCGCTCACTCTGCTCCCCAGATTCAAACCTACAACCTTTGGGTCCGCAAGTTCAGCAGCTCAGCCCTTCAACACACTGCACCACTGGACTATTATATGTTATATTATATGTTATTATGCTTTTAACTGTCTTTTAGCCGGTAAATTTCATTGTATGCTCTGGGTTTGGTCCTGCATGTAAGTTGCCCCGAGTCCCTTCAGGCAGATGGTGGCGGGATATAAAAATGAAGTTATTATTATATAAAGGACTAACAGCCAAATAATCATCATCATCCCTATTGGCTCTGACATGGTCAATCACAATGGATGCTTATCTATTTTTCCTCCTTACGTTTGTGAAGTTATCCCACTGAAAGGTTTAGTGAGGAAGGGAAGAAGAAATAATACGTCCTCTTCTCTCTTAAAAAAGAAAGCAATGGACCTGTGAAGGCCCACAGGACAAACCCTCATTCACTTCCAAATATTTCCACCCCAGTCACAGTGAATTGGCTGATGGTTGCAGGCATGTTCAACATATCTTTCTTACAGAGCTGTAACATTATAATCTGTACTTGATATCACAAGAGAGTGAATCCCCTTTCATTGCTCAAAATAGCAGTACTTAGCATGTCTTTCATATTAGAAGCATGCCGCCTTGTATAAAGCACTCTCTAGGGGGGAAAGAACAACAGTTGTTATTCAGTACATTTGATAAACTGCTGTTGTACATAGATAACACATCTTGATGTGACTGCAACATGGCATTTGTAAAGAAATCACCCGCTGGGATTTCAGATGCTCTTCGAAATAGCTGTTCAAAACCAAATATCCTCTCATGTGACTCATCCATTTTTATTCCTTTTTTTAAAAGCGGGATACGTATAACCTTAAATTCAAAGACAAACACGCCTTCTTGTTTGTTTGTAATATATCTAGAGATGGTGCTACACTGAGTAAACTGCTTATTCAGAAAGACAGATAGGTTTATGAATTAATGGAGGAATGCAAATATTTTATTCCATATGAAATTATTTGGACAATTGCATGAAATATCTAGTAGCTAGACATTTCTAACTATGTCAAGCTCACTTGAGAAGGTCGTCAAACATAAAAAGTAGCTGTGTTAGAATACGTTTCAGCCTAGTTCAAGTTTTATACACAGAGTTTTAATTTGGTGTAGCAGTATTGACCTTCATACAGTCTCCTCCTAGTGCAAAAGAGCAGTATGAGAACAACACTGATCACTCGTGCATTTTATAAAATCAGAAATTAATCAGAAAAAAGCAAATTTATTTTGAAAAGACATTGCTGAAAGAGAAGGAGAAACACCCTAATTGATATATGAATAACCAGGAGGGGAAAAGGTCATACTTTAGGCTCAATTTCAGTTGATGTCTAACATGCATGCAAGCTTCAAATTATGCTAACTGGGCAAGAAATCAAGCTTATCAGTTATAAACAATATGAGTGTGGGTGAGCTAGGGTTACAGATTCTATTGTTCCTGGCCTCATTTATATACACAATTATACTTCTGACTGCACCTAAATAAAACCTCAATAATTCTGGAAAAATTGTGTACATAGAGACAGCCATTACAGATTGATACCGGAACTGGAAAATCCCTTTTTCTGAAATGATCATGCAAGATGAAAGCCACTGAGCCAGTACAAATCAATATTTTCAGCATAACCATTTTAAATACAAATTAATAACCCCCTCGGTACAGGTTGAGCAACATTCTCCCAGAGATTGGAAATGCTCCAAAATTGAGATAGTGACAACTTTCTTACCTGGTGATTCAGTGTACACAAACTTTGTTCCAAGGACAAAATTATTAAAATATGTACAGTATAAGATGTTTCATGTTTAGACTTGGGTCCCATATCCATTATGTATGTGCAAATATTCTAAAATTTGAAAAAATCTGAAATCCAAAATATCCACGTTTTCTTCAGTTGTAATTTTGCTGTATAGTAGCAACCTAGCATTTAAAAAATTCCAAGATTTCCTTGTGAGTGAATTTAATCGCTACCAAGGTTCTGCAATCATCACATAAGCTCAGTGCCATCCTGCATGTTATATTAGGTTGAGAGAGAGAGCCTTTGTTGACACTTAACTACTGCACTAACCCTAGACATAAGCATTACTATAGCACTTCAAAACCAAAAGATCCATTTTGATGCTCCACAGGAACAAAAATGCTAATGTTTACATGTTTCTGCATGAAATGTCTCTTCAGCCAAGGGTCTTTGCATTATTATTCAATGGCTGCCTTATACTCTGTTATAATGTTGTTGTTTTTATTCTGTTTATTTTTTTTCGTGTCAGGAGCAACCGGAGTTGCTTCTGGAGTGAGAGAATTGGCCATCTGCAAGGACGTTGCCCAGGGGATGCCCAGATGTTTTGATGTTTTACCATCCTTGTGGAAGGCTTCTCTCATGTCCCCGCATGGAGCTGGAGCTGATAGAGGGAGCTCATCCACACTCTCCCCGGGTGGGATTCGAACCTGGCAGCTTTCAGGTCAGCAACCCAACCTTCAAGTCACAAGGCTTTCATCCCCTAGGCCACCGGAGGCTGTTTTATGATATTGTTTTATGTATCTCAGTGTGTTATTTTAATTATATTGATTGGGCTTGCTCCCATGTAAGCTGCCCCAAGTCCCTTCGGGGAGATGGAGGAGAGGTACAAAAATAAAGTTGTAGTTTTTATTATTATTATTATTATTATTATTATTATTATTATTATTATTATTATTATTACAAAGCACACAGACAATTGCCACTGGTGATGTCATTAAGTGATGGACAACGCAAAATATTCTTAAAATAAGGATGCAATTGAAACCAGAGGTTGTTGATATTGTTGGGGATTTCCAATGAACAGTTTAACGGCATGAACTTCAGGGTGATTCATTACATGGTATAACAATGTTATTTATTGAATGAAATAAAGTATTCATTCGTGATATAGTTAGAAGGACATTCTCTGCTCAAAAATGGAAACCACAGTTCTCCATAAAAAACTGGAATGGATTACAGTATTCCCTCATTTATCGCGGGGATTAGGTTCCAGGACCACCCATAATAAGTGAAAATCCGCAAAGTAGGGACATTATTTATTTTAATATTTATACATTATTTTAGTAGTTACACACTATTTTAAGTCTTTATCAACCAACCGTGAGTTGATAAATCGCCTCCTTCTCCTCCCGTTGCTGCTTGGGCTTCTTTTCTCTCACTTTGGCTTCTCCTTCCTCCCTTCCTTAGGCTGTAAATTGTAATTTTTATGATTTACAATAGTCTTTTAGAGTTTATTGAAAAACCGTGAAATAGCGAATCCACAAAAAGTGAACCGCGAAGTAGTGAGGAAACACTGTATTAAGATCTTTGTAATGACCAAAATGGACAAATTACCTAATTTGATCAGAGAGAAATTCTTGGACTTTCTGAAAAACTAGAAATTGTTTTTGATTTATCTAAAGGAAGAAAGATTACGCTCAGGGGATAGAGAGAGAGAGAGAGAGAGAGAGAGAGAGAGAGAGAGAGAGAGAGAGAGAGATAAGGAGGGAGGGAAGGAGGGAAGGAGGGAGGGAGATGATAGAGCTGTTTTACCAAAATACATTTTTTTATATTTTGACCCCAGACTGATTTCAGGACTACAAATAATCCTTTGTATGGACCTGTTGTGTTTTTGTTTGATCTGCACTGAAACTTGGACTGCTTCAAGGGTACATCCACACTATAGAATAAATTCACTTTGACACCACTTCTATTGTTCCTGGCCTCATTTATATACACAATTATACTTCTGACTGCACCTATTTTACTTCTGACTGCCATAGCTCAATGCTATGAAAACATGGGAGTTGTAGTTTTAGGCCTTCTTTGGCCTAAAGAGGGGCTGGTGCCTCAATGAACTATGATTCCTAAGCCATGGCAGTTAAAAGTAGCGCCAAGCTGCATTAATTCTACAGTGTGGATGCACCCAAGTTTGGCTTCCTACCTATGTTTTGTCCCAAGTTCTTTAAATCAGCTGGGAGGGAACATCAAGATCAGGTGAAACATGGTGCTAGAGTCATCTGCAGCTTTGAGATTATCCTCATCACTTGAGGCTATCATTGAATATTCTTTTGAAGGCTCGGTTTTGTGAAAGCAAGTGGTGGAATTCCTGGCTCTGGTGGTATCCAGAAGGAACCTGTAATGGATTGGAGCAGGAGAAAACCATTTTGTAACACATCCAATTTTTTCATATCCAAATCATCCCTTCCCTGTCCCTACAGAAAACTCCTGCATATCTGACAGGTTAGGGATTGGATCACTGTCAGAAAATGGAATGAGTTAAAAAGTGGAAACCAGGACTTTTTAGCTTGTAATGTAAGAATAAACATTAGATGATGATGAGTCAACTGAGGAGGGCAGCATGCCAAAAATGCAGCAGCAGTAGTCAAAATTGCAGAAAAGGGGTCAAAAGTGTGGAACATGGCTATAATTTAGATCTGTAAAAACAGCAGAACATCCAAGAATTAGTTGTTTAAAAGCAGATCATGCTTGTATTTGATCCACTGAGGAACAGGTATCCCTCGTTTTCAAGTTGTTTAATCCTGCCCTACAGAATTTTCCAGATACAGTAGAGTCTCACTTATCCAACATAAACGGGCCGACAGAATGTTGGATAAGCGAATAAGTTGGATAATAAGGAGAGATTAAGAAGAAGCTTATTAAATATCAAATTAGGTTATGATTTTACAAATTAAGCACCAAAACATCATGTTATACAACAAATTTGACAGAAAAAGCAGTTCCATACACAGTAATGTTATGTTACAATTACTGTATTTATGAATTTAGCACCAAAATATCACGATGTATTGAAAACATTGACTACAAAAATGCGTTGGATAATCCAGAACGTTGGATAAGCGAGTGTTGGATAAGTGAGACTCTACTGTACTTCAAAATAGGTTTGTCATATAGGTCAATATATCTGGATTGCACTAAAGTATAATTTTCCAAATATTCTTCAAATGAATGTTATGCTGAATTAGGAAATGGAAACACGCGATCCAAATGTACATGCTCAACAAAATAAACATTAAGATATCACTGTCAATGTTACCCTCTGTATTTGCTTTAGCAAAAAGACAAAAGTATTGCCTAATAATAATGCTAAACTTTTACACCCCTTGAACTTCCTGTCTTCTGTGTCACACCCACACACCTCTTTCCAAATATTTTATATTATTTCACATGAATTTCCAGAATTAAAAATGACTCAGGGAACAAAAAGTATGTTTTTCTATATAAAAGTGCACAGTAGAATCTTCCAATACATGATGCAGAAGCCAAAAACTTTCCTCCCTGACTACAGAAATGTTTCAGCAACAGAATAAACTTTCTAGCTCAGCTATGACATCTCCTTCATGCTGCCTTTAAACTCCTGGATAGACTAGAGGAGTTTTTCTTTTGGTGTTTTCTTTAAACAAAGGAGAACACAACATGGGAAAGGAAACATGAAGGAAGTCATGAAGCAACCAATAGGTACTAAAAGTAAATTCCATATTGCTACTTGGGAATTAAAGGTCAATCTGAGATCTGGAATGGGTGAAGAATCTAGAAAGCAAGGTTATTTCAATTCTTATGTTGTGGCTTTGATCAAGATTTAGGAAATTTGCAGTAATTAATAGTTTGGATTGCTGTGAGTTTTCCGGGCTGTATGGCTATATTTGAGAAGCATTCTCTTCTGACGTTTCGCCCACATCTATGGCAGGCATCCTCAGAGGTTGTGAGACTTCATGTTTGAGAATGCTTCTCAAACATGGCCATACAGCCTGGAAAACTCACAGCAACCCAGTGATTATGGCCATGAAAGCCTTTCACAATTAATAGTTTATTTGTGTAAAATAAAAGTGCCCACAAGAGAAATGAAGATACTCATAGAAGGCCTGGCCATATCAAGAAAATGGACTGGTGCCTGTAATATCTGAGGGCATGTCTACACTGACCATTTAATGCAGTTTGAAGTCAGCTTGATAGTGCAATGCATATATGGTGTGATGTGCATTTAGGACTTGAAAGCAGATAACCAAAGTCAGAGAATTTCAGAAATAGAGTCCTTGATGCACAGCAGCACGCTTTAGTCTAAACCACATCATACAGCGAAAGCACATTATAAACGGGGCAGTTTCTTTTAAGAAAAAGCGCATTTACCGCAGCTGTCAAACTGTGATACTACGGACTCTGGAACTGGTCTTAGACCAGCTTCTGTAGTGCATATAGGCATCATCCTGGCCTCAAACCAGTTCCAGGATTTCCCATCTTATCATCCGCACACCGAGAGTGCTTCCTTCTCTGACAGTGTCACACCAAATAAATGGTCAGTGTAGATGTGCCCCATAACAGTGGCAATTATAGGGTGTGTCTACATTATAGAATTAATTAAGTTTGATACCAATTTCAAAGCCATGGCTCACCAATTTCAAAGCCATGGAAACATGTGGTGTATAGTTTGGTGAAACACCAGCACTCTGTCAGAGAAGGCTGAAGACCTTGCAAAATTAAAACTCCCACGATTCCATAGTACTGAGACATGGCAGTTAAAGTGGTATCAAACTGCATCAATTCTACAGGGTGTGTGTATTCATAGGATAATAGTAGTTCTAAACACTTACTAGGTTTGAAGGACCTGATTGCATAATCATCATCATCATCATCATCATCATCGGGGCAGCTTACATGGGACAAGCCCGATCCAACAAAAATTAAAATCAAAACATAGACTAAAACATATCTCAATAGAATCAACAACATTATAACAAGACAATAACATAAAAATAGCATCATCAACAGCCAGTAGTCTGAGCAGTAATGGGTACTGAAATTCGGGGGGAAGGGAATTGTGCAATAGAATTTCAGAACATAACGCACGGGCCAATAATATATTAGAAGTAAAAGAGCAATGTCGGTTAAAAATGCTAAACCTATAGGAGGAAGGACAGGGATAAAGTGTGGGAACTGCTGGTAGATATAGTTGGGGGCCGAATATCTTATGAACTGCTTAATTGAAAGCACAACGGAACATCCATGTTTTTAGCTCTTTACGGAACGTGGACAGTGTGGTTGCCCATCTAATTGCATGCCCATGAACATCCATTTACCAGGAACTTCACCTGAGTATAGGTCTAAAAGTGCACCCTTACTCTATAGTCCAGAAGCGGCAATACCCATTTGACACCCCCTCTCCAAAGGTATAGGTGAACTATAGAAAAAGTTTAAAATACTGCAATGCATGACATGACGCCATCACACACCTGTATATCTTACTGTTGTGAGTTTGGATAAAATGGGGAGTACGTTGGCTATGTTTTGTACATTCTTACTTCATTGAGACGTAGAAAAAGGAGGAAAAAGTCAAAGTAGTGTTAACATGAATAGGCCATTTGGATTCCCTCAATTCAGGTGTCATCTGAGTATATGAACCAGAGTCTTTCAACAGCTTAACTATTCTTTAATCCTTTCCAAAACGTCTCAGTTGATTCATAACCCCAGAACAAATCTGCCTTCCTTTTGTGTTTAACCCACAGTTTAGCACTGAATAATGGATGCTTCTATCCCTCTATCTTGAAATAGCGTCTTCAAAAAGGGGGAGGAAATACCTAAGTAAAAGTCCTTGACTCTGGAAAGAAGTAAATTTATCTACCTTTGTACAGAATAGTTCTTTTCTTCTGCAAAGCCAGTTCAATTATGTTCTTAACTCTATTCTTTTAGAAAACTTTCTACTTGAGGTTAAACAGCCTGATCTAGTTTTCAACACAGAGCAGCTTTTCCCACCTCTTAAGAGCCTTTTATTCCTACTGCAGTATAGGCCGTATTGTTGGGGTTTTGTATAGTGATGTGTCAGACACTGTCACTCGCAGACAAATGGGATGAAGGCGGACTGGAAAAAAGAGGATATAATAGAGAAAGCAAAGGATAGAGGGAAGCTAAGTAAGTGCTGCTTGGTTGTTAATTGCCCTACTATTGCAGTCAACATGTAGAGGCACGGTGACATTCTTCTGCTGTTTTATGCCACTTTTTTTTTGCAAACTAGCAAGAAAATTGCTGCAAACAGGTAGGATGTACCAAGATAGGATTCAGCTAAAGTTAGGCATGTGGCAATTTACCAAACATCATTATTCCTGAAGAATATTTGCTTTATATTTGTGCCACAGCTACTGACATGCTGTTGGCAAAATAATATACTGACACTGTGTAGGATCCGTATATAAACACAATCACAAATACGATTACACCGCATTGCATTCTAATGGATTTTACTGTGAACTGAGCAGGGCACACTCAATTTATGCACTTTGCTCATGGAAAGGGACTTAGTGCTCTCATATACAGTTCAAAGTTTTGGGGTGAATATAGGTTTAGCTTTGACACTGGAGATCTACAGATTGCCCATGGCATGGATCGCTTCTCAGCAGTTCAGGCTAATGTACCAGCAACAGCACAAACATTGCAAGTGGATTGCTAACTGGGACCGGCTGAAGAGAACATCAGACATCATTTACATTTTTTAAGATCAATAAATATTTTAGCTCGATTATAAAAGTGGAAGAAAGGGATATTTATAAAATTATAAGAATCACCTGGCATTCCAGTGCTTAAAGAACTTCACTAGACCATGGTCTGCATCCAGAAACAATTTTAAAGTTTTACATGAATACCTGGAAGATCTTATGCTTATATACGTATCCATCCATGAACTGAAGTTCTTTGGAGGAGTCACCCAACGTGATACCATGTTGTGAGGTTAGACAGGTGGTGAACTGGGAACAGAGCTTTATTGTTGGTAGAGCCCTGTTTTTGGGATAGCCTTACATAGCACCTACTTTTGTCCGGTTAACATCAGGCAGACGATCTTACACACCAAGACGTCTTGATTTCATCTGCTGATATATTTTTGCGTCACCACCGTACCTGCTGTTTTTATTCTTGTGCACTTTCCTTTTACTGTATGGTTTTGTTGATCTTACTGTTTATTTACACCAGATTTGTTACCCACTTTGGAAATAACAGTACTATAGGATGGCATTAAATGAAACTCTAAAAAAAAATGCTATTTGCCAATAAACTTTGCTATTAGAATTGCATCTGATAGACACTGTCCATGGATTTGCCCTACTTGTCAAAGGTGGCCATACTTTTGCTGATTGAACTAAGGAAGCGAAGATGGTTAAATTCCAAAAGAAAAGGATACTGCTTTGCCTGGTATTATCTCCACTTGAAAAAATTTAAAATCAGCAACATCTAGAAAAACCCACGTTCAGTTTTAAAAGTATACTTATAAAAATATAAGAACCACCTAGGATGATTACTAAAGCAAGATTTCAGTTCAAACAGTGCATTGTATCAACAATGTGTATAATGGCATTTGGTTGCAGGGAAATAATAAGTGATGTTTACCAAGAGGTACATTAGAGGATATGCTAAAATATTGAATACAAACAACTGAAAGATTCCTAAAAAATTATTGCTACAGACAAGAGGCCCTAAAATGTTCACCAATATTCCCATTATTTAAAGAGAAACTGAATAAAATAAAACCATCACATGTATAATTATTTTTGTGTTTAAAAAGTTTTAGTTTGAAAATTATTGGATCCAAAAATGTCTTAACGTATGGGAAGCTGAGCAATGAGGCTAATTTTCAATTTTCCTCTGTAACTTCTCTCTTTAATAAAGGTAGAACAAAATTAAACTTCAAAAGTCACTTCCAGGGTGGGAATGTGTGAAATATTTAAATAACTTTAAAAATTACCTTGAAAAGGCATTTGAGAAACAGTTCAACTTTTTTTCTTTTTAAAGAAACCAAAACAGCCTGAAAAATAATGAATAAAACAAATAATGATATTTATTACCAATTTCCAATACTTTTTTTCGTGTCAGGAGCAACCGGAGTTGCTTCTGGAGTGAGAGAATTGGCCGTCTGCAAGGACGTTGCCCAGGGGACGCCCAGATGTTTTGATATTTTACCATCCTTGTGGGAGGCTTCTCTCATGTCCCCGCATGGAGCTGGAGCTGATAGAAGGAGCTCATCCACGCTGTTCCCGGGTGGGATTCGAACCTGGCAACCTTCAGGTCAGCAACCCAACCTTCAAGTCACAAGGCTTTTACCCCCTAGGCCACCGGAGGCTTCATTTCCAATACTGAAAATATGAAATGGTGACAAATTACCAGTACTTCCAAAACTCTATTAACTCATATGAGGAATTGTGGTTTTTTTAAAGTAACTTTCGGTGCACTGCTTTTATCAAGACTTTTGATCCAATCTTCTCTCAGCTCCACCCTTTTTAAATATGTAAAATTTGTGTCTGCAGAGCACCTTTGGAAAGAGGCCACCATCTCTTTGTCCTTGATGAAGATTAAACTCTCAAATCAGCTGAGAAATCATTGATAGTTTAATGTTATCCATTTCACTGAAGTAATTAGAACCATTTCATTTCCTTCTTCCAGTGTCATCTTAATAACAGAAAGCCTCAAATATTTCCCCAAAAGGAGTTTTTAACTTGCCAAATGTCCAATATAGGTGAAGGTGGACTAAACAGTTTAAATATGAAAATAGGATGTTGCCCTATAATTTACTTCTCTGCAGGTGTAAATACATTAATTTAATAATAAGGTTTCCTACTGAGAAAAACATTATTTATATGAAATATTAAAACTATTTAATGAGCTTTCTCCCTCTGCCCTCCAAAAAAAAAGTTAGTAAAGTGTGTGTGTCTTAACCTGCTCGAGGCAGAGGAAGTTTCAAACATATTGGATTTGAAACTAGCCATTATTTCCCATGTTGCAAAAATGGCAATTTTATTTCCCGACAGCAAATGAAACTGTCAGGAAAATTTAGATGCAATAAAACTGTGTGGTTAAACCAACAGGCTGGATTTGGACTAAAACTGAATTAAAGGAATTAAAATTAAGCATTATGTCAGTCAAACTTTTTTTTCAAAAAAAATGATATTAAAATATGGAAACTTAGTGGGAAAACTGAGGGCGCCCGGAGTGGGAGAAACCCGATGAGACCTGTCCACTTCACCTCTATCAATTGTGTCACATTTGAAATTTGCACAATGAAAAATATTTTGCATAAGTGTCTTGCTCCTGGCAACCTTTCCACCTTTATAAAAAGTTGTCAAGGTAGTGGGTGACTTTCACAGCGCGAAGTTTTCGAATGGTGGCTTCAGTCCAAAGCTAGCTAATAGCGGCTGACATGCACTGGAATCTTGAGGCCTAAATCAACATTGTTTTCACAGCTGTAATTAAGCCACCTAATCAGAAGCACATTTTGACGGGACAGTTTCTGGAAGCCAGACGTTGCTGTTTCTTATGCCTGGAGCGCAGTGGCTCATGAGAGGTCCTCATTTAATTTCAGGGTGAGCGAGAGAGGGAGAGAGGGAGGAAGAGAGAGAGCAAGTCTAAAATGGCAGTAAAAGAAAATACTATTAGAAGGGGAAGCGATGCCTAACTGTTGAAATGAACCAGGCTTATGTCTTGACCAACTCTGCATCCCACCCGCCTCCTTCGGCTCGGTGCCGAGTCCCCATTTCTCGAATGGCAGCTGGAACGCAGTGAGAATTGAGGACGTTTGCCAAGATCAACAGATGAGCTGGTCTGAACTGGCTCTCTGTGTGTTCCGATTGTAAATTGTGCCGGTGATGATTAGAGGACTCCAACACAGGATGTTGACTCTTAAAACTATCCAGAGAAAACATGGTTTGGCTTGTTTTGTTTTAAAATTCAGGATTGCTTTTTTAAAAAGTTCCATTTTGGGGTGATTTGGTGTACAGTCTTTGGATTGTAAGCTCCAAATCACTCTTCTACGATGAATTCATACAAATAATGTGTGCATTTCTGTGCTGGAGAAATTTCCTATCGCATTTCCACAGCAGGACCCTTCATCTCAGTGTTTATACAAGAGAGAAGGCGCTGAGTGCTGTTCTTCAACCAGTACACATAAAGTGTTGTACATACTTTACCAGCTGCTAGTGGGAGAGACACCTCTACTCAATCTAGAAACTGGTTAGATTGTCATCTCATTCATGAACTATTATGGCACTGTTCTATTTGCGAACACGAACATAAACTTTCAAACTACGAGGCTATCAACAGAATGGCTGTAGTCACCAGGGTCTGATTACATTTAGTTCTGCATTTTAATTGCATATGGATTCTATTAACTCACCCTTTTGCCTCATAGGCAACATTTTAATCAAATTACTATAATTTGAAAATACTTTGCAATAGCTTGACAAGGTAAAAGTTCACATACCTAGCCTATGGAGTGTGTATGTTTGTGCACCAACACACGTGTGAGCTTCATATAGGACTAAAATGAAAAAGAGGAGACATAGCAGTCCTGTTGCACAAGGAAAATTCCATTTACAGTTCTTTGGATCAAACTAGTGTAACCAAATATTGGCAAATTATATTAATTTTAATTCTTAATTGAATGTAACAAACTCAACAAAACCCAATTAGACCACTGTGCATAGAGAAACAGGGTATTTTAAAACATGTAACCAATGGATGATTGCCAACCACTATCTGACATGTTGCTTTGTACTCAATACAGATAGTCCCCAAATTACAAACATCTGACTTACAAATGACTCACAGTTAAGAATTGGGGTGAGAGAACAGGAAGTGAGAGAAATGTACCCCTAGGAAGGGAAATTCACTCCTGGAAGAGTTATCATGGGGAAAAGATGTCTCAATGGAAGCTATATCCAGGGCCGGCCCAACATGGAGGCCACGTGAGGCTGCCGCCTTGGGCGCAGGCCCGGGGGGCCGCCGTCAAGCGCCCTGGCCCCGCCTCCCACGCTGCGTGAGAGGCGGGGTCAGGGTGAGCTGCACGGGAGGCTCCCGCGCAGCTCTGCCTCGCCGGCCTGGCCTTTTCCAGGGGGCCAGACTGCAGCAAAGGTCTGCAAGGAGGTCTGCAAGGAGACTGCGATCGCGGCCTGCAAGGACCTTTGCTGCAGTCTGGCCCCCTGGAAAAGGCCAGAGCGCGCTGGAAGGGAGGCAAGACCCCGTCTGGGCGGAGCCTCACCTCCCGGCCTGAGCGCCCTGGCCCCGCCTCTCACGCTGCGTGAGAGGCGGGGCCAGGATGAGCTGCGTGGGGGCGGGGCCAGGGTTGGCCCCGCCTCCCTCACAGCTCAGCTTGCCAGTCTGGCCTTTTCCAGGGGGCCAGACTGCAGCAAAGGTCCTTGCAGGCCACAATCGTGGCCTGCAAGGACCTTTGCTGCAGTCTGGCCCCCTGGAAAAGGCCAGACTGGCAAGCTGAGCTGCGTGGGAGGCGGGGCCAACCCTGGCCCCGCCCCCCACGCAGCTCATCCTGGCCCCGCCTCTCACGCAGCGTGAGAGGCGGGGCCAGGGCGACCTGCGTGGGAGGCGGGGCCAACCCTGGCCCCGCCTCCCACGCAGCTCACCCTGGCCCCGCCTCTCACGCTGCGTGAGAGGCGGGGCCAGGGCATGGGAGGCGGGGCCCGCCGGCGGGGCGCAGGAGGCGGGGGGGCGCAATTTCCCCTCCCCACTTTATATAAAAAAATATGTCCGGCCGGCCCTGGCTATATCACCAGACCTTGTTCCCACAACAAGCCAATTCTTTTCAAAATCCAATTCTCACAGGGACAGAAAGTGAGTTGAAATCTTCTGAACAGGGGCCCAGACAGCAAAACAAACACCACAGGAGTGTTAACCCTTCCCTATGCTATCCAAAGCTAAAACATATATATTTTTGGCTGGATTTACACTTTAAAAACGTACCTGTTCCAACTTACATACAAATTCAACTTAAGAACAAACTTACAGAATCTATCTTATTTGTAACTTGAGGACTGCCTTTAAAAATCAGGTGGAAACACATAAATCTTAACTCTAATTTAAAACTTTCTTTTCCAAAAACTATGGAATTTTGTTTAATGTTGTCTTATAATCGTGTAAATTGTGATTACTTCTACTGGCCAGTTTGCATTGTATTATATAATATTTTGTATTTCATCTGGATAGTTTGACCATTGGATTGGATTGTTTTATATTTTATTATACCTTCTTTCCCTCTCTATGTGTGCATATGTGCACAAATATATTTGAGATTATAACCTTTGCAGGATCCACCGTTTTCAGTTGTTTTACTTGTATAGTACTAGTACATTGATGCCACTATATAAATAAACAACAACTTATTAACATTAGTCAATTGCATTCCTCTAGATGTATGTCAATAAGCTGATAGGTGTCAGGTGCTTTGAAAACCATAATAAGTTTTAAGGATCAGTGCAAGCATCCCAGTTCAGTGCTGTTAATGACATGTTGTTGTAGTTGTTGTTGTTGTTGTTGTTGTTGTTGTTTTTGTTATGTGCCTTTAACTTGTCCATGATTTATAGCAACACTAAGGAAACCCTATCAGAGGGATTTGTTCAGAGGGAGCTTTGCTGTTGTGTTCTTCTGGGACTGACCGAGTGTGACTTGCCCAAGCTCACCAGGTCAGTTTTCCATGGATTTACACCCTGGTCTCCAGAGCCCTAGTCCAATACCCATATCATAACATCATATTATGTAGCAAAGTCATAGTAAGAGAAAAGGCATTCTCCAGGTTTTAAGAAGGAAAAATATAGGAAGGGCAGGTGTTAAAGATGGGACACCAAAAGGAATCAAAAGAAAAAGAGGAATGGATCAGAGAGAAACACTGATGTGAGAACAGAAGGTATCTGAGCTAGATGAATGTTGTCATGGTTTAGTGATACAGCAGAAAAATAACAAACACACACACACACACACCTGAGCAATCTAGGATTCTAATTCGGCATTGACTGCATTGGTCATAGAAGATTGACAGGGGTTATGGGGCAAATGACACACTGGAGAACAGCATCTCTGATTTTCACACATACATACCTATTTTGTGATTTTCTCCCAGGCTTAAATAGGATTCCTGCTCAAATAGGAAGTGAGTAAGTGGCAAGGAAAGGGGCAAATAGAAGCAGAAACTTGGAAAATCCAATAAAACCCACATAAGTTAAAGGAGACACATTTCAAGGTAATTTGAGGACTGTTTTACTAGTAAAAAAAAGCCTGATGATTTCAATCTGCATAAACTCTTGAAACTTTCTATAGGGGCTCAGAAATTTCTGAACTAGGAATTCTCTGACCATTTATGAACACGTGAAGCTCTTTTTCTGGACAAATGAAACTAGGTATTTGTTTTCCTATTAAATGATCTGAGACTTCCTGGTTCAGACATTTCTGAGGCCTGAATAGTTTACACATGCTGAAATACACTGGTAAAACACCATCCTCTGAGCATATTGAGATGCATTTCCATTCCTATTGGGTGTGGGGGCAAAAAGACCACCAAATATAACAAAATGGCCAACTAAACCACAGGTGCCATAAGGGCGGTATCAGCCATTTTCATGTTGAAAAGCATTGGAACCATTCTAATTTCTTTTTAAAAGAAGAGTCCCACAGAGATGCAAAAATGGGCCACATGCAGCCTCATTTTCGTACCTCTGGTTTACAGTGGTTAGCAGCGTTTCCCAACATTTTAGAAGGGATCATTTGGACAAGATGAACTTGAGTCTTCTGAAAACAAATTATATGTTTGACATTTGAGCTATGGCCCACTCCTCCAAAACTGTTCACAACTCAGGGGTAGCTTGAGAGGGGTGCATTTAATCATGAATGATGCCAAGGGTACAGTCACGTTATTCACTCCATCAGTATGGAATCTGATGGAGTGAATTGTAATGGGGGAAATGGCATGGATCATGGAATGTCATTCCAGCAAAATATTAGAGATTGAATACTAGAGGGGAAATACAAAATCCCTTAATGAAACTGCTTTATGGAAGATGTGGGGTCAGGACCACTCTATATATGAGTAAAAGCTTCATTTATTACATTTGAAATTATCTGGAAAGTCCTCTAGATTTATGCTTTAGAATGGCTTGATTACTCTCACACCATTCTCCACTGTCTGTCTGAAAGGTCATTGAACCACATCATCTCTACTCCATGTGTTGCTTCAGCATGTGGTTTATCATCACAATGATGCATCATCAAAGCAAATCGTAAAATATCACAACCACAACCACATAAAGGAATGAATACAGAAATATAGGTTGGATTCCAACCAGTTAAGATAGGCATCTGAAAGCAAAAACTTGTAGTATCTGCAGTGGTTACAGTCCCACTTTTTCTTCAATTATTACCTCACTTTTTTCTCTTGTCACCTGAAGCTGTCCCTAGGAAGTACTGGGCTTTGTGCATCATATGCACATTTCAGACTTCATCAAACTAGCAAAATTGCCCATCCTACAACACTTGGACCTCTCTTCAGGCACAGAGCCCACCGGATTACATCACGTGACATCTGTCTACTTTTGGCAGGGCTCTGTGTCTGAAGAGAGGTCCAAGCATCATAGGAGGCAATACCGGCAACACGGTAGACTTCCCATGTTGCATAGAAAAAACAGGACAGAGCTGGGCAGCAATGTTCCCCCCCCCCCCCCATGAGACAAGGTGAGGGACGATGCGGGGCACTGGGTTCCTCATGTCCCCCATCAAGCCTTGCCGGATTTGCTGCAATCTTTGGCGAAAACCCCTACTATCCAGATTGGGGACATCAATGTGATGAGGCCCTTAGCCAAAGTCTTGTCCAGATAAAACAATCACAATGCTTAACCCACAAAGCTTTGTCTCCTTTTTAAAATAGGAACACAGGAGTAGTCTTAAATTCTATGAAGCTAAAACGAGTTGCCTAAATAGCCAAACATAACCAACAAACAAAACTAATGTCTTTTAGTGTTAAAATTTATGAGAACAACTTGATGACTTTCACATCTTCAGTCATGAGCAGCAGCTTGGTCTCTGAGGAGGGCTTAGTAAGGCACATATCAGGAATAACTGCAGTTTTGGTCAATCATCCCTTATCATATCTTAACTAAAGAATAGCCTGCCTGAGGGGGTTCCTTTAGCATGGGATCTCCAAGCTACAGAGCCTTTTCATACTATGCACATATAGCATTTTGAATCCACTTTGACTACCATGATTGAAATATTCAAAACTCTGGGATATGAAGTTTAGGCAGGCACTGTCATTCTCTGGCAGAGAAGTCTAACCTACTAATCCCCAGGATTCCATAGGACAGTGTCATGACAGTTAAAAGTTGCAATATGGCTGAGTAGTGTGAAAGGGCCCACGGACAAATCCCTATTCCATTCCACTGGCACAGTATCATCTTCCTTGCTGCAACTGGATGTGTAGCACAAGTAAAAGCCTCAAGAGGTAATGAAAACTTCATGAGCCAATGATCCATCTAGAACTTGAAGAATGTACTTCTTTGGATTATAATCACAGATAGTCACTATGCTGGTTAGGGAATTCAAGAGCGAACTAGTCCAAAACTTTATTTTTTCCAAGCTCTGGTTCTAGCCTACATTTGGCTGTTTGACCTGTGCTGGAATACTGACCATTAATCTTAAGATGGTTATCATGTTCTACAATGACTGATGTTAACCCCCCCCCCTTTTCTTTTTTTTTTTGGACTTCAGTAATTGGGGTGCCTCAGAGTACGCAGCTAACAAATGTCAAGGCTCTAGTTCATGTGGAAATGCTGTAAAATGTCAGCACCCTTGTGAGTCAGATAGTGAATTGGAACAGTCCAAGCATCTGATAGATATATATAGGTACCGTCTGTTTGAACAAACAATCACTGAATTAAACTAGACAGAGAGACTATGGACTTTATAGCATGAAACCACTATTCGATGGCAGTCAAATGACCATCGAGAGCAGCTACATACCAAAATGAGCATCCTCATTATCTCACCTTTCCCCATTCGCACTAATTCATCAATCCTGTGCTCATACATGCCCTTGTATTCGTACTTCTGCATATCTATGTAACCCCACCTTCCTGTACTTTCACTATTTATAATTTTTAAATTAATTTTTAAAGACAATTTTGTAGTTGCAGCTTTGGTTACATTTTTTAAAGCCATAAACACTACTGAAAATTTAAAAATTATCAGTTCAGGAATGGAGAAGGAGAGGGGGAGAATCTGACCCCCTTGATACCACTTCAGGGCCAGCAGAAGCAGAATGGCTCCATTGTACACTATTGGTGATGGAAATGGTATGGGATTGGCACCATTGATGGGTCTTGCTCACCAACAATGCAGGCTGGGTTAATCATGTGGAAGAGCCACACTAGTAGCAGGATGTGCCCAGTGTCCTGCAACTACTACTTTCATCATAATTAGGGAAATCATTAAGCCATTGTCATGCAGCTGCATTAATAGCCCTTCCACATACATACATTTAGAAAATATACAAAAAAAGATTATTGGATGGTTTGTAAAACATGATCCTTTCCCAGATTATTTTTTTTCCTTTGCAGATCAACCCAACTGCCAATCCTCCAAAAGAGTTTATTGGAATGAACTCTTTTGCAGTTTAAAGCAGTTCTGTGTTCTACATGTATTTTGTAAGATTTCTTTCCCCATATTCAGAGCTGAAGCACCAGTAGTGAAGGCAGCACAAAACAAAACGAAGAAACCATTTCAAAATACAGCATCAATCATTGGCCAGGATCTATTGCAGAAAACCAATCACGTAATACTCTGTTCTATAAGCAGCTCAATACTTTTATAGATTGAGCATCCTTCACCTGGATTTCTGAAATCTGAAATACTACAAATTCAGTGTACACAAACTTTGTTTCATGCATGAAACTATTTAAAAATAATGAATAAAATTACCTTCAGGGTATGTGTATGAGGTGTATATACAACATACATTGATTTTGTGTTTAGACTTCTTTCTCATCTCCAAGATATCTCTTGATAGATAGATAGATAGATAGATAGATAGATAGATAGATAGATAGATAGATAGATAGATAGAGATAAAAATATTCCAAAATCCTGTCCCCAAATCCAAAACACATATGGTCCTAAGCATTTCTGACAAGGGATATTCAACTTATAGTACTTGTGGTGGTAAGTCTGGGAAGACTACTTGGACAACATGTCCTATGGCATCTGAAAATCTCCACGCTACACTTGTCAGAGTGCCTTTGTTTGGGTAACATGCCCCATTCCACCTTCATCAATAACCCAAACATTCAATTAAAGGCTATTTACCCCCTTCTCCTGTCACTGCTGCAGTCTTTCTATTATCAGACTGATACCCAAGTCACTACCATCTTTCTCCTTGGTCATGGCCATAAAAATGCCACTTTAGGAATAAGATCTTGGCCACAGGAGCCAAGCAATATAAATATTATAAATGGTATCCAACACACAGTTTACCAAAGGAGAATTATGAAAAGTTACTTATTTGGACCAAAATTATACTGAGTGGTCAACTCTGGAAACTGGGTTCAAAAAGTAGCCTTTCAAAGCTCTGTATGAAGGCACAGAGCTTTTTAAAAAGTGTGAGTCTGATATATACACAATATAAACATAAAAGGACACTCCAATCTGGCTGGAACTGCATATATGTGGCTGCTTTAATGAAAAGTCACTTTCTATTATAAAATGTTGTAATCTCATAATTTTGCAGAATGGAGATTCATCTTTTTTAAAAAAAAGATTCACATATATTTGCATAGATATGTGGCTCCTAACATACATTCTTATATATGTATCCAAGTAGCAAAAGTGAAGCTTTTATGAAACAAAATGCAGGTATCATTTCAAGCCTGTTTAGTTGCATGACAATGTACGTTGCCACTAAATATCTCTTGGTACAAAAATTCATTCAGTTAACAACCACTGCATTACTATAGAGATCTCTTTACAGATGTAAATACTTGCTTTATTTGCCTGAAGTGAGTACAACTTTATTTATGGGCAATAATGTTTCAGACATGAAATGAGTCTTAAAATTGGATTTAACCTTATATAGTAAAATGGAAAAAAAATTTGATTGGCAAATAACATTTTATGATTAAAGTTGTGTAAGAAGAAAAATCATATGTTATAATTACCACATTGGTATAAAAATCATATCAATATCTTATCAATATCTTATCAATATCGGTTTGCTCACAACACTGAAGCAACGATAAGAGATAGTCTTTGAATATTTCCCTACTAACATCAAATGTGTCCTCACTGTCAAAGACAAAAGGGAGACAATGCTATTGTTCTTGTGGGTTTTTTGACAACTTATTTGACAGCTTATCTGTCCGAACGTGTCTCCCGCTATGACCCACCTCGAAGCTTAAGATCATCAGGTGAGGCCCTGCTCGCGGTCCCGTCAGCCTCACAGGTGCAGCTGGCGGGGACGAGAGACAGGGCCTTTTCAGTGGTGGCTCCCCGCCTATGGAATGCCCTCCCCATTGAAGTCAGGCAGGCTCCCTCCCTCCTGTCCTTCCAAAAGGGAACAAAAACGTGGTTATGGGACCAAGCATTTGAGCATGAGTAGCAGCAAATATGAGATATGAATATATGACCTACTGACAGACCCCACCTGGATATGGAAAGCGCCTTAAATGTATATTTAAATGTATAATTATGTATATTTTTAATGTATATTCTTAATTTTATTGTAATTTTTAATCTTGATGGATTTTTAAATTTGATGAAAACTGTTTTTTGATGTGTATGTTTATATTGTAAGCCACCCTGAGTCCCCTGATGGGTGAGAAGGGTGGGGTAGAAGTGATGCAATAAATAAATAAATAAATAATAAGTATCTTCATTGAGTAATTCCTCTACATTTATTTTTTGACGTCTGTGATTATTCATGGATTTGATTAAAAACGTATCTTTAGGAGTCTCTAAGGACGTCACTGAGATCCAAATCAGTGGGATAGCGAGGGGATTCGTCTTGCAGCGTGTCAGGAGCAACCGGAGTTGCTTCTGGAGTGAGAGAATTGGCCATCTGCAAGGACGTTGCCCAGGGGACACCCAGATGTTTTGATGTTTTACCATCCTTGTGGGAGGCTTCTCTCATGTCCCCGCATGGAGCTGGAGCTGAAAGAGGGAGCTCATCCGTGCTCTCCCTGGGTGGGATTCGAACCTGGCAGCTTTCAGGTCAGCAACCCAACCTTCAAGTCACGAGGCTTTTATCCCCTGGGCCACCGGAGGCTCCTATGCAGCATGGTGAATCTGTGGGGCAGCAGGGGGAACCCTTGCCCCGCGTCCCACATCGCCCACTGTACCCCTTATCCCATTCCACAGGGGGAAACGTCACCACCTAGCTTCCCCCCGTTCTTCTCTATTGTCCAGCATGCAGCCAGGACACTTTCTCTATGGAGCCCTACTGGAAGTTGCCTTATGTCGTCTGATGGCATCCGGTGGGCTCCATGGAGGAAGCATCCTGGAAGCGGGCTAGGATGCTTCCTTTACTGCATGTGACGAGGTTGTAAATCCTCCACTGCAATTTCCCTGAACGTTGACCATAGTCATGCTGGAGGATCAAAAGACTCGTAGAGAGAACACCTCTCTAGGAATTCCTAGGTTCTCTTATGGGATATTATGATCAGCTTCCAGCAGATGTTTACCATAGACTTGTGCTTGAAAACCTAGAAATTCCTAAATAAGTGTTCTTCAACATAAAAAATATTTTTTGAATTCACAGTTTTTTACTTTTATGGGGGTCCTATGCCCCTACCACCATGGGGGTATGATGGGCTGACTGTACAAAAGAGAGTATTATAAATAAATTCATATAATTCAGAGTTTCTTAAATGTTTTTCACTAGCAACCCCTTACCATCTGAAAAATTGTTATGTGACTCTAGATATGTAGGTACATAAACAAGGTATAAAAAACAATCATTTACTGATAATTAATGACCATTTCCAAGGCTTCCTAACAGGTTGATCTTCCTAACAGTCCACCTTGTTGCTAACAGAGTTGTATAAAAGAGTGGTGTTCAGTATAAATAACTGTTGCCAAATTTTTCATGCCCCCAACATCGAGCTAATCCTCCCTGGGGATTGGGACCCACAGTTTAAGAAGCAGTAATCTAATTCACAACCTGCCCCACATGAAGTAGACAAGGGGTGGGTGAATTCCAAGCCCTTCAGATGTTACTGGATGGCCCATGATGAGGGAAGATGGAAACTGTATCCCAAAGACCTCTGGAGACCCACATTTTCACCCACTCCAGAACTGCTCAAGCTTTCATGGGGATAGACTATTGCTCTAAATTACACAATTGATAACATAAGGCAGTGATGTCAAACCAATTTTCACCAAGTGTCATATCAGTCTTATGGTTGTCTTCAAAGGGCCACTTGAGAATTGTAAGACTGTATTAATGAAACTATGTTGCATTGTCATTGAAAGCATTGTGGGCCACATAAAATGACGCTGGAGCCATAATCAGCCTGTGGGACTTGCGTTTGACACGTGTGATATAAGGTGTTGCATCTAGCAAAATTATCTAACAATTAAAAGATACCCTATAATATAATTTTACAAGCACAAGGAAGCCTCTTCAGAGTCATATAGTAAGAAATAATTCCCAGAAAAAAATTAATCCAATGGTTTGTTTTTAAGAGCACACTTACAGAGGACAAGCTTTCATTTTCACGAAGACACGCTGTTTGAAGTTCTGATTTCAGGGCTGCAATGTGATGGTGGTGGGATGCGATTTCTCTTTCTAGTGTGGAGACTCTGGAGCCCACAAGTTGATAGACATCCATAAAACTTACAATCATAGCCTTAAAGGAAAGGAAATAGGATCATTACTGTCTATAACTGCTATATCAAGTCTATGTCATCTCTGCCAAACCACATGTTTCTGAAGATTCAACATCCTATTATCTAGTTTGTACAGACAAACTTACATGAACATACATTTAAATACTTTCCAAATTATAACATCCGTTCTTCCTTCTTAAAGTATGTCAAAGGGTATGCATTTTGCCAACCTTTTGAACCGTAGCAGACTAAATGTACAAGGTTCTCCACACCCACTATAGTATTTACAAAACAATGTATTTTGATAAAGCAAATAGTGCTTTTTGGATACTACGTAAACCCATCTCTTATCTAATTTCACTCAGTCAAGCTGCGAGGAATACCAGAGCTTAGCATGAACCATTTTCAAAATGAATGGAGTTGCTAATTCTCCCAATTCACCTTTAAAAAGAATTAGATTTAATTTGGCATGAAACTAAAGAAAGTTACAGACCTCTGAAAGTAAATAACCTGATTACAATATAGCTGGGAAAATAATCCTGTTCAGGTATATAGTGAAGGAATGTCCCAGCTGTGTAATATTGATCAGGCCGATAATAAAGTTAACTGCACAAGAGAGTATAAATGATTTGGCAGTGCTGGTAACTTGATATCTGACCTAAATAGTATAACACTGTTGGGATTATTGGACTTCTTTACAACTGGTTAATCACATTTTATAGGTTATAGTTTCCCTCTGAAGTGACCTGTACTGATTTTTCAAGTGTAAGAACAGCCTTAAGGTTGATGAAAGTTATACTGAATACATGAAGACTTTTTGTAATGAGGTTCTCCTTAGACAGATTTTTGTCAAATAAGCAACTTAATGTTTGAATATACCATGCTAGTCAACATGAAGACTTCTGTGTAAGGATATCACACCACTCCAACTGAGAAGAAAAAATCCCAATTAATCTTCCACCACCCACTTTCTAAGCTGCTTTTAAAATGTCCCAGTTTCTCTCTTTTTTTCCATTTATCTGTGGCTTACTTCCACTGTTGCAAATTGAGTTCAAAGTGCAAAAGTAAATTATTTAATGTGGAGAGAGGAAGGGATGGAAATCTGCCCTTCCTAATAGGCTCCAGTAAGAGCAAACCACTGCAGACTCCCATAGCTTGCATGTTCTTCCTCATGGATCACTTTTGTCATATATTTTACAACTAGGCTAATTTTTATTCAAAGAAACAACCCTACAATCAAAGACATATATACAGAAAGACAAAACAAAAGGATCATATCCCCTCAATCAAACAATTTATATTAATATAAAACACTAACCTAAAACAACTAACAAACTCAATCTAAAAAATCATTCAAATTACTAGAACCCCACTAAACACATCCTACACACTAAACACAACAATACACCCATAATAACGAAAATTGACAACCCAACATATAAAAACAAATTATGACTTCACAACTAATATTAAATAAAAAATGCAACCTGTTATATCAGACATAAAGCAAAACATCAAACATCGAACAGAAGTGTCAATTTCCCAGTTCCTTGGGGTCAAATAGATTGATCATTGCTCAAGATGTCCATTGAACTGGTGGGGCAAATAGGACACAGATACGGATAATAGCTATTAATCAGAGGTATAATTGTAGTATTACCATCTTCTTCTTCTACTACTACTACTACTGCTACTGCTACTGCTACTACTCGTAAGCCAGTGAGCAAAGGTATGTCTTCAGGCCTCCGATGGCCTAGGGGATAAAAACCTTGTGACTTGAAGGTTGGGTTGCTGACCTGAAGGCTGCCAGGTTCGAATCCCACCCGGGGAGAGCGCA